>NC_079161.1:18468726-18801700 GCF_947563725.1 Argiope bruennichi
TCGATCCACCCCCTCGGGCTTTCTTTCACTTTTATTTTTTCCATTTCATTCATTTATTCTTTTAATTTTTAGAATAGTGGAAATTTATATTTTTCTCTTCAAGTAGTAATATTTTGACCAGAATTTACAAAGATTTCAATATTTTATTTTAAAATTCCTCCAAAATAAAGTTATTTTAGAAATAAAAGTATAAACTCGGTCAGAGATTTTGGGCATTCGCAGTGTCATCCTTTTTGATATACACTTGGTTTTCAAGCAGGGATTTGCACCATTATAGAGTATAAATAAAAAAATAAACATGTGACTTTATATTCCATCTGCCAACGGATCGTATGTGGCCTTGTGGTCTGAGTGTCAGCATGCAAATCCGTGGCCATAGGTTCGAACCGCCCTCTCGGGATTTCTTTTACTTTTATTTTTTCCATTTCATTCATTTATTCTTTTAATTTTTAGAATAGTGGAAATTAATATTTTTCTCTTCAAGTAGTAATATTTTGACCAGAATTTAGAAAGATTTCAATATTTTATTTTAAAATTCCTCCAAAATAAAGATATTGTAGAAATAAAAGTATAAACTCGGTCAGAGATTTTGGGCATGCGCAGAGTCATTCTTTTTGGTATACACATGGCTTTCATGCAGGGATTTGCACCATTATAGAGTATAATTAAAGAAATAAACATGTGGCTTTAAATTCGACCTAACAACGGATCTTAAATGGCATTGTGGTCCGAGTGCCAGCCTGAAAATCCGTGGCCATAGGTTGGAACCGCCCTCTCGGGATATCCTTTACATTTATTTTTTCCGTATCGTTGATTTATTCTTTTAATTTTTAGAATAGTGGAAATTTATATTTTTCTCTTCAAGTAGTAATATTTTGACCAGAATTTACAAAGATTTCAATATTTTATTTTAAAATTCCTCCAAAATAAAGTTATTTTAGAAATAAAAGTATAAACTCGGTCAGAGATTTTGGGCATGCGCAGTGTCATCCTTTTTGATATACACTTGGTTTTCAAGCAGGGATTTGCACCATTATAGAGTATAAATAAAAAAATAAACATGTGACTTTATATTCCATCTGCCAACGGATCGTATGTGGCCTTGTGGTCTGAGTGTCAGCATGCAAATCCGTGGCCATAGGTTCGAACCGCCCTCTCGGGATTTCTTTTACTTTTATTTTTTCCATTTCATTCATTTATTCTTTTAATCTTTAGAATAGTGGAAATTTATATTTTTCTCTTCAAGTAGTAATATTTTGACCAGAATTTACAAAGATTTCAATATTTTATTTTAAAATTCCTGCAAAACAAAGATATTGTAGAAATAAAAGTATAAACTCGGTCAGAGATTTTGGGCATGCGCAGAATCATCCTTTTTGATATACACATGGCTTTCATGCAGGGATTTGCACCATTATAGAGTATTAATAAAGAAATATTCATGTGGCTTTTAAATTCGATATCCCAACGGATCGTAAATGGCCTTGTGGTCTGAGTGTCAGCATGCAAACCCGTGGCCGTAGGTTCGATCCACCCCCTCGGGCTTTCTTTCACTTTTATTTTTTCCATTTCATTCATTTATTCTTTTAATTTTTAGAATAGTGGAGATTTATATTTTTCTCTTCAAGTAGTAATATTTTGACCAGAATTTACAAAGATTTCAATATTTTATTTTAAAATTCCTCCAAAATAAAGTTATTTTAGAAATAAAAGTATAAACTCGGTCCGAGATTTTGGGCATGCGCAGTGTCATCCTTTTTGATATACACTTGGTTTTCAAGCAGGGATTTGCACCATTATAGAGTATAAATAAAAAAATAAACATGTGACTTTATATTCCATCTGCCAACGGATCGTATGTGGCCTTGTGGTCTGAGTGTCAGCATGCAAATCCGTGGCCATAGGTTCGAACCGCCCTCTCGGGATTTCTTTTACTTTTATTTTTTCCATTTCATTGATTTATTTTTTTTAATTTTTAGAATACTGGAAATTAATATTTTTCTTATCAAGTAGTAATATTTTGACCAGAATTTACAAAGATTTCAAAATTTTATTTTAAAATTCCTCCAAAATAAAGTTATTTTAGAAATAAAAGTATAAACTCGGTCAGAGATTTTGGGCATGCGCAGTGTCATCCTTTTTGATATACACATGGCTTTCATGCAGGGATTTGCACCGTTATAGAGTATTAATAAAGAAATAAACATGTGGCTTTAAATTCGATCTAACAACGGATCTTAAATGGCATTGTGGTCCGAGTGCCAGCCTGAAAATCCGTGGCTATAGGTACGAACCGCCCTCTCAGGATATCTTTTACATTTATTATTTCCGTTTCGTTGATTTATTCTTTTAATTTTTAGAATAGTGGAAATTTATATTTTTCTCTTCAAGTAGTAATATTTTGACCAGAATTTACAAAGATTTCAATATTTTATTTTAAAATTCCGCCAAAATAAAGATATTGTAGAAATAAAAGTATAAACTCGGTCAGAGATTTTGGGCATGCGCAGAATCATCCTTTTTGATATACACATGGCTTTCATGCAGGGATTTGCACCATTATAGAGTATTAATAAAGAAATATTCATTTGGCTTTTAAATTCGATCGCCCAACGGATCGTAAATGGCCTTGTGGTGTGAGTGTCAGCATGCAAACCCGTGGCCATAGGTTTGAACCGCTCTCTCGGGATATCTTTTACTTTTATTTTTTCCGTTTCGTTGATTTATTCTTTTAATTTTTAGAATAGTGGAAATTTATATTTTTCTCTTCAAGTAGTAATATTTTGACCAGAATTTACAAAGATTTCAATATTTTATTTTAAAATTCCTCCAAAATAAAGATATAGTAGACATGAAAGAATAAACTCTGTCAGAGATTTTGGGCATGCGCAGAGTCATTCTTTTTGGTATACACATGGCTTTCATGCAGGGATTTGCACCATTATAGAGTATAATTAAAGAATTAAACATGTGGCTTTAAATTCGATCTTCCAAAGGGTCTTATGTGGCCCTGTGGTCCGAGTGTCAGCATGCAAACACGTGGCCGTTGGTTCGAAGCGCCCTCTCGAAATTCGTTTTGCTTTTATTTTTTTCCATTTCATTGATTTATTTTTTTTAATTTTTAGAATACTGGAAATTAATATTTTTCTCTTCAAGTAGAAATATTTTGACCAGAATTTACAAAGATTTCAATATTTTATTTTGAAATTCCTCCAAAATAAAGTTATTTTAGAAAAAAAAGTATAAACTCGGTCAGAGATTTTGGGCATGCGCAGTGTCATCCTTTTTGATATACACATGGTTTTCAAGCAGGGATTTGCACCATTATAGAGTATAAATAAAAAAATAAACATGTGACTTTATATTCCATCTGCCAACGGATCGTATGTGGCCTTGTGGTCCGAGTGTGAGCATGCAAATCCGTGGCCATAGGTTCGAAAGGCCCTCTCGGGATTTCTTTTACTTTTATTTTTTCCATTTCATTCATTTATTCTTTTAATTTTTAGAATAGTGGAAATTAATATTTTTCTCTTCAAGTAGTAATATTTTGACCAGAATTTACAAAGATTTCAATATTTTATTTTAAAATTCCTCCAAAATAAAGATATTGTAGACATGAAAGAATAAACTCTGTCAGAGATTTTGGGCATGCGCAGAGTCATTCTTTTTGGTATACACATGGCTTTCATGCAGGGATTTGCACCATTATAGAGTATAATTAAAGAAATAAACATGTGGCTTTAAATTCGATCTTCCAAAGGGTCTTCTGTGGCCCTGTGGTCCGAGTGTCAGCATGTAAACACGTGGCCGTTGGTTCGAAGCGCCCTCTCGGAATTCGTTTTGCTTTTATTTTTTTCCATTTCATTGATTAATTTTTTTTAATTTTTAGAATAGTGGAAATTAATATTTTTCTCTTCAAGTAGTAATATTTTGACCAGAATTTACAAAGATTTCAATATTTTATTTTAAAATTCCTCCAAAATAAAGTTATTTTAGAAATAAAAGTATAAACTCGGTCAGAGATTTTGGGCATGCGCAGTGTCATCCTTTTTGATATACACATGGTTTTCAAGCAGGGATTTGCACCATTATAGAGTATAAATAAAAAAATAAACATGTGACTTTATATTCCATCTGCCAATGGATCGTATGTGGCCTTGTGGTCCGAGTGTCAGCATGCAAATCCGTGGCCATAGGTTCGAACGGCCCTCTCGGGATTTCTTTTACTTTTATTTTTTCCATTTCATTCATTTATCCTTTTAATTTTTAGAATAGTGGAAATTAATATTTTTCTCTTCAAGTAGTAATATTTTGACCAGAATTTACAAAGATTTCAATATTTTATTTTAAAATTCCTCCAAAATAAAGATATTGTAGAAATAAAAGTATAAACTCGGTAAGAGATTTTGGGCATGCGCAGAATCATCCTTTTTTATATACACATGGCTTTCATGCAGGGATTTGCACCATTATAGAGTATTATTAAAGAAATAAACATGTGGCTTTAAATTCGATCTTCCAAAGGGTCTTCTGTGGCCCTTTGGTCCGAGTGTCAGCATGCAAACACGTGGCCGTTGGTTCGAAGCGCCCTCTCGGAATTCGTTTTGCTTTTATTTTTTTCCATTTCATTGATTAATTTTTTTTAATTTTTAGAATAGTGGAAATTAATATTTTTCTCTTCAAGTAGTAATATTTTGACCAGAATTTACAAAGATTTCAATATTTTATTTTAAAATTCCTCCAAAATAAAGTTATTTTAGAAATAAAAGTATAAACTCGGTCAGAGATTTTGGGCATGCGCAGTGTCATCCTTTTTGATATACACATGGTTTTCAAGCAGGGATTTGCACCATTATAGAGTATAAATAAAAAAATAAACATGTGACTTTATATTCCATCTGCCAACGGATCGTATGTGGCCTTGTGGTCCGAGTGTCAGCATGCAAATCCGTGGCCATAGGTTCGAACGGCCCTCTCGGGATTTCTTTTACTTTTATTTTTTCCATTTCATTCATTTATTCTTTTAATTTTTAGAATAGTGGAAATTAATATTTTTCTCTTAAAGTAGTAATATTTTGACCAAAATTTACAAAGATTTCAATATTTTATTTTAAAATTCCTCCAAAATAAAGATATTGTAGAAATAAAAGTATAAACTCGGTCAGAGATTTTGGGCATGCGCAGAATCATCCTTTTTGATATACACATGGCTTTCATGCAGGGATTTGCACCATTATAAGAGTATTAATAAAGAAATAATCATGTGGCTTTTAAATTCGATTTCCCAACGGATCGTAAATGGCCTCTTGGTCTGAGTGTCAGCATGCAAACCCGTTGCCGTAGGTTCGATCCGCCCTCTCGGGATTTCTTTCACTTTTATTGTTTCAATTTCATTGATTTATTCTTTTAATTTTTATAATAGTGGAAATTAATATTTTTCTCTTCAAGTAGTAATATTTTGACCAGAATTTACAAAGATTTCAATATTTTATTTTAAAATTCCTCCAAAATAAAGATATAGTAGACATGAAAGAATAAACTCTGTCAGAGATTTTGTGCATGCGCAGAGTCATTCTTTTTGGTATACACATGGCTTTCATGCAGGGATTTGCACCATTATAGAGTATAAATAAAGAAATAAACATGTGGCTTTAAATTCGATCTTCCAGAGGGTCTTATGTGGCCCTGTGGTCCGGGTGTCAGCATGCAAACACGTGGCCGGAGGTTCGAAGCGCCCTCTCGGAATTCGTTTTGCTTTTATTTTTTTCCATTTCATTGATTTATTTTTTTTAATTTTTAGAATAGTGGAAATTAATATTTTTCTCTTCAAGTAGTAATATTTTGACCAGAATTTACAAAGATTTCAATATTTTATTTTAAAATTCCTCCAAAATAAAGATATTGTAGAAATAAAAGTATAAACTCGGTCAGAGATTTTAGGCATGCGCAGAGTCATTCTTTTTGGTAAACACATGGCTTTCATGCAGGGATTTGCACCATTATAGAGTATAATTAAAGAAATATTCACGTGGCTTTTAAATTCGATCGCCCAACGGATCGTAAATGGCCTTGTGGTGTGAGTGTCAGCATGCAAACCCGTGGCCATAGGTTTGAACCGCTCTCTCAGGATATCTTTTACTTTTATTTTTTCCGTTTCGTTGATTTATTCTTTTAATTTTTAGAATAGTGGAAATTTATATTTTTCTCTTCAAGTAGTAATATTTTGACCAGAATTTACAAAGATTTCAATATTTTATTTTAAAATTCCTCCAAAATAAAGTTATTTTAGAAATAAAAGTATAAACTCGGTCCGAGATTTTGGGCATGCGCAGTGTCATCCTTTTTGATATACACTTGGTTTTCAAGCAGGGATTTGCACCATTATAGAGTATAAATAAAAAAATAAACATGTGACTTTATATTCCATCTGCCAACGGATCGTATGTGGCCTTGTGGTCTGAGTGTCAGCATGCAAATCCGTGGCCATAGGTTCGAACCGCCCTCTCGGGATTTCTTTTACTTTTATTTTTTCCATTTCATTGATTTATTTTTTTTAATTTTTAGAATACTGGAAATTAATATTTTTCTTATCAAGTAGTAATATTTTGACCAGAATTTACAAAGATTTCAAAATTTTATTTTAAAATTCCTCCAAAATAAAGTTATTTTAGAAATAAAAGTATAAACTCGGTCAGAGATTTTGGGCATGCGCAGTGTCATCCTTTTTGATATACACATGGCTTTCATGCAGGGATTTGCACCGTTATAGAGTATTAATAAAGAAATAAACATGTGGCTTTAAATTCGATCTAACAACGGATCTTAAATGGCATTGTGGTCCGAGTGCCAGCCTGAAAATCCGTGGCTATAGGTACGAACCGCCCTCTCGGGATATCTTTTACATTTATTATTTCCGTTTCGTTGATTTATTCTTTTAATTTTTAGAATAGTGGAAATTTATATTTTTCTCTTCAAGTAGTAATATTTTGACCAGAATTTACAAAGATTTCAATATTTTATTTTAAAATTCCGCCAAAATAAAGATATTGTAGAAATAAAAGTATAAACTCGGTCAGAGATTTTGGGCATGCGCAGAATCATCCTTTTTGATATACACATGGCTTTCATGCAGGGATTTGCACCATTATAGAGTATTAATAAAGAAATATTCATTTGGCTTTTAAATTCGATCGCCCAACGGATCGTAAATGGCCTTGTGGTGTGAGTGTCAGCATGCAAACCCGTGGCCATAGGTTTGAACCGCTCTCTCGGGATATCTTTTACTTTTATTTTTTCCGTTTCGTTGATTTATTCTTTTAATTTTTAGAATAGTGGAAATTTATATTTTTCTCTTCAAGTAGTAATATTTTGACCAGAATTTACAAAGATTTCAATATTTTATTTTAAAATTCCTCCAAAATAAAGATATAGTAGACATGAAAGAATAAACTCTGTCAGAGATTTTGGGCATGCGCAGAGTCATTCTTTTTGGTATACACATGGCTTTCATGCAGGGATTTGCACCATTATAGAGTATAATTAAAGAATTAAACATGTGGCTTTAAATTCGATCTTCCAAAGGGTCTTATGTGGCCCTTTGGTCCAAGTGTCAGCATGCAAACACGTGGCCGTTGGTTCGAAGCGCCCTCTCGGAATTCGTTTTGCTTTTATTTTTTTCCATTTCATTGATTAATTTTTTTTAATTTTTAGAATAGTGGAAATTAATATTTTTCTCTTCAAGTAGTAATATTTTGACCAGAATTTACAAAGATTTCAATATTTTATTTTAAAATTCCTCCAAAATAAAGTTATTTTAGAAATAAAAGTATAAACTCGGTCAGAGATTTTGGGCATGCGCAGTGTCATCCTTTTTGATATACACATGGTTTTCAAGCAGGGATTTGCACCATTATAGAGTATAAATAAAAAAATAAACATGTGACTTTATATTCCATCTGCCAACGGATCGTATGTGGCCTTGTGGTCCGAGTGTCAGCATGCAAATCCGTGGCCATAGGTTCGAACGGCCCTCTCGGGATTTCTTTTACTTTTATTTTTTCCATTTCATTCATTTATTCTTTTAATTTTTAGAATAGTGGAAATTAATATTTTTCTCTTAAAGTAGTAATATTTTGACCAAAATTTACAAAGATTTCAATATTTTATTTTAAAATTCCTCCAAAATAAAGATATTGTAGAAATAAAAGTATAAACTCGGTCAGAGATTTTGGGCATGCGCAGAATCATCCTTTTTGATATACACATGGCTTTCATGCAGGGATTTGCACCATTATAAGAGTATTAATAAAGAAATAATCATGTGGCTTTTAAATTCTATTTCCCAACGGATCGTAAATGGCCTCTTGGTCTGAGTGTCAGCATGCAAACCCGTTGCCGTAGGTTCGATCCGCCCTCTCGGGATTTCTTTCACTTTTATTGTTTCAATTTCATTGATTTATTCTTTTAATTTTTATAATAGTGGAAATTAATATTTTTCTCTTCAAGTAGTAATATTTTGACCAGAATTTACAAAGATTTCAATATTTTATTTTAAAATTCCTCCAAAATAAAGATATAGTAGACATGAAAGAATAAACTCTGTCAGAGATTTTGTGCATGCGCAGAGTCATTCTTTTTGGTATACACATGGCTTTCATGCAGGGATTTGCACCATTATAGAGTATAAATAAAGAAATAAACATGTGGCTTTAAATTCGATCTTCCAGAGGGTCTTATGTGGCCCTGTGGTCCGGGTGTCAGCATGCAAACACGTGGCCGGAGGTTCGAAGCGCCCTCTCGGAATTCGTTTTGCTTTTATTTTTTTCCATTTCATTGATTTATTTTTTTTAATTTTTAGAATAGTGGAAATTAATATTTTTCTCTTCAAGTAGTAATATTTTGACCAGAATTTACAAAGATTTCAATATTTTATTTTAAAATTCCTCCAAAATAAAGATATTGTAGAAATAAAAGTATAAACTCGGTCAGAGATTTTAGGCATGCGCAGAGTCATTCTTTTTGGTAAACACATGGCTTTCATGCAGGGATTTGCACCATTATAGAGTATAATTAAAGAAATATTCACGTGGCTTTTAAATTCGATCGCCCAACGGATCGTAAATGGCCTTGTGGTGTGAGTGTCAGCATGCAAACCCGTGGCCATAGGTTTGAACCGCTCTCTCAGGATATCTTTTACTTTTATTTTTTCCGTTTCGTTGATTTATTCTTTTAATTTTTAGAATAGTGGAAATTTATATTTTTCTCTTCAAGTAGTAATATTTTGACCAGAATTTACAAAGATTTCAATATTTTATTTTAAAATTCCTCCAAAATAAAGTTATTTTAGAAATAAAAGTATAAACTCGGTCCGAGATTTTGGGCATGCGCAGTGTCATCCTTTTTGATATACACTTGGTTTTCAAGCAGGGATTTGCACCATTATAGAGTATAAATAAAAAAATAAACATGTGACTTTATATTCCATCTGCCAACGGATCGTATGTGGCCTTGTGGTCTGAGTGTCAGCATGCAAATCCGTGGCCATAGGTTCGAACCGCCCTCTCGGGATTTCTTTTACTTTTATTTTTTCCATTTCATTGATTTATTTTTTTTAATTTTTAGAATACTGGAAATTAATATTTTTCTTATCAAGTAGTAATATTTTGACCAGAATTTACAAAGATTTCAATATTTTATTTTAAAATTCCTCCAAAATAAAGATATTGTAGAAATAAAAGTATAAACTCGGTCAGAGATTTTGGGCATGCGCAGAATCATCCTTTTTGATATACACATGGCTTTCATGCAGGGATTTGCACCATTATAAGAGTATTAATAAAGAAATAATCATGTGGCTTTTAAATTCGATTTCCCAACGGATCGTAAATGGCCTCTTGGTCTGAGTGTCAGCATGCAAACCCGTTGCCGTAGGTTCGATCCGCCCTCTCGGGATTTCTTTCACTTTTATTGTTTCAATTTCATTGATTTATTCTTTTAATTTTTATAATAGTGGAAATTAATATTTTTCTCTTCAAGTAGTAATATTTTGACCAGAATTTACAAAGATTTCAATATTTTATTTTAAAATTCCTCCAAAATAAAGATATAGTAGACATGAAAGAATAAACTCTGTCAGAGATTTTGTGCATGCGCAGAGTCATTCTTTTTGGTATACACATGGCTTTCATGCAGGGATTTGCACCATTATAGAGTATAAATAAAGAAATAAACATGTGGCTTTAAATTCGATCTTCCAGAGGGTCTTATGTGGCCCTGTGGTCCGGGTGTCAGCATGCAAACACGTGGCCGGAGGTTCGAAGCGCCCTCTCGGAATTCGTTTTGCTTTTATTTTTTTCCATTTCATTGATTTATTTTTTTTAATTTTTAGAATAGTGGAAATTAATATTTTTCTCTTCAAGTAGTAATATTTTGACCAGAATTTACAAAGATTTCAATATTTTATTTTAAAATTCCTCCAAAATAAAGATATTGTAGAAATAAAAGTATAAACTCGGTCAGAGATTTTAGGCATGCGCAGAGTCATTCTTTTTGGTAAACACATGGCTTTCATGCAGGGATTTGCACCATTATAGAGTATAATTAAAGAAATATTCACGTGGCTTTTAAATTCGATCGCCCAACGGATCGTAAATGGCCTTGTGGTGTGAGTGTCAGCATGCAAACCCGTGGCCATAGGTTTGAACCGCTCTCTCAGGATATCTTTTACTTTTATTTTTTCCGTTTCGTTGATTTATTCTTTTAATTTTTAGAATAGTGGAAATTTATATTTTTCTCTTCAAGTAGTAATATTTTGACCAGAATTTACAAAGATTTCAATATTTTATTTTAAAATTCCTCCAAAATAAAGTTATTTTAGAAATAAAAGTATAAACTCGGTCCGAGATTTTGGGCATGCGCAGTGTCATCCTTTTTGATATACACTTGGTTTTCAAGCAGGGATTTGCACCATTATAGAGTATAAATAAAAAAATAAACATGTGACTTTATATTCCATCTGCCAACGGATCGTATGTGGCCTTGTGGTCTGAGTGTCAGCATGCAAATCCGTGGCCATAGGTTCGAACCGCCCTCTCGGGATTTCTTTTACTTTTATTTTTTCCATTTCATTGATTTATTTTTTTTAATTTTTAGAATACTGGAAATTAATATTTTTCTTATCAAGTAGTAATATTTTGACCAGAATTTACAAAGATTTCAAAATTTTATTTTAAAATTCCTCCAAAATAAAGTTATTTTAGAAATAAAAGTATAAACTCGGTCAGAGATTTTGGGCATGCGCAGTGTCATCCTTTTTGATATACACATGGCTTTCATGCAGGGATTTGCACCGTTATAGAGTATTAATAAAGAAATAAACATGTGGCTTTAAATTCGATCTAACAACGGATCTTAAATGGCATTGTGGTCCGAGTGCCAGCCTGAAAATCCGTGGCTATAGGTACGAACCGCCCTCTCGGGATATCTTTTACATTTATTATTTCCGTTTCGTTGATTTATTCTTTTAATTTTTAGAATAGTGGAAATTTATATTTTTCTCTTCAAGTAGTAATATTTTGACCAGAATTTACAAAGATTTCAATATTTTATTTTAAAATTCCTCCAAAATAAAGATATAGTAGACATGAAAGAATAAACTCTGTCAGAGATTTTGGGCATGCGCAGAGTCATTCTTTTTGGTATACACATGGCTTTCATGCAGGGATTTGCACCATTATAGAGTATAATTAAAGAATTAAACATGTGGCTTTAAATTCGATCTTCCAAAGGGTCTTATGTGGCCCTTTGGTCCGAGTGTCAGCATGCAAACACGTGGCCGTTGGTTCGAAGCGCCCTCTCGGAATTCGTTTTGCTTTTATTTTTTTCCATTTCATTGATTAATTTTTTTTAATTTTTAGAATAGTGGAAATTAATATTTTTCTCTTCAAGTAGTAATATTTTGACCAGAATTTACAAAGATTTCAATATTTTATTTTAAAATTCCTCCAAAATAAAGTTATTTTAGAAATAAAAGTATAAACTCGGTCAGAGATTTTGGGCATGCGCAGTGTCATCCTTTTTGATATACACATGGTTTTCAAGCAGGGATTTGCACCATTATAGAGTATAAATAAAAAAATAAACATGTGACTTTATATTCCATCTGCCAACGGATCGTATGTGGCCTTGTGGTCCGAGTGTCAGCATGCAAATCCGTGGCCATAGGTTCGAACGGCCCTCTCGGGATTTGTTTTACTTTTATTTTTTCCATTTCATTCATTTATTCTTTTAATTTTTAGAATAGTGGAAATTAATATTTTTCTCTTAAAGTAGTAATATTTTGACCAAAATTTACAAAGATTTCAATATTTTATTTTAAAATTCCTCCAAAATAAAGATATTGTAGAAATAAAAGTATAAACTCGGTCAGAGATTTTGGGCATGCGCAGAATCATCCTTTTTGATATACACATGGCTTTCATGCAGGGATTTGCACCATTATAAGAGTATTAATAAAGAAATAATCATGTGGCTTTTAAATTCGATTTCCCAACGGATCGTAAATGGCCTCTTGGTCTGAGTGTCAGCATGCAAACCCGTTGCCGTAGGTTCGATCCGCCCTCTCGGGATTTCTTTCACTTTTATTGTTTCAATTTCATTGATTTATTCTTTTAATTTTTATAATAGTGGAAATTAATATTTTTCTCTTCAAGTAGTAATATTTTGACCAGAATTTACAAAGATTTCAATATTTTATTTTAAAATTCCTCCAAAATAAAGATATAGTAGACATGAAAGAATAAACTCTGTCAGAGATTTTGTGCATGCGCAGAGTCATTCTTTTTGGTATACACATGGCTTTCATGCAGGGATTTGCACCATTATAGAGTATAAATAAAGAAATAAACATGTGGCTTTAAATTCGATCTTCCAGAGGGTCTTATGTGGCCCTGTGGTCCGGGTGTCAGCATGCAAACACGTGGCCGGAGGTTCGAAGCGCCCTCTCGGAATTCGTTTTGCTTTTATTTTTTTCCATTTCATTGATTTATTTTTTTTAATTTTTAGAATAGTGGAAATTAATATTTTTCTCTTCAAGTAGTAATATTTTGACCAGAATTTACAAAGATTTCAATATTTTATTTTAAAATTCCTCCAAAATAAAGATATTGTAGAAATAAAAGTATAAACTCGGTCAGAGATTTTAGGCATGCGCAGAGTCATTCTTTTTGGTAAACACATGGCTTTCATGCAGGGATTTGCACCATTATAGAGTATAATTAAAGAAATATTCACGTGGCTTTTAAATTCGATCGCCCAACGGATCGTAAATGGCCTTGTGGTGTGAGTGTCAGCATGCAAACCCGTGGCCATAGGTTTGAACCGCTCTCTCAGGATATCTTTTACTTTTATTTTTTCCGTTTCGTTGATTTATTCTTTTAATTTTTAGAATAGTGGAAATTTATATTTTTCTCTTCAAGTAGTAATATTTTGACCAGAATTTACAAAGATTTCAATATTTTATTTTAAAATTCCTCCAAAATAAAGTTATTTTAGAAATAAAAGTATAAACTCGGTCCGAGATTTTGGGCATGCGCAGTGTCATCCTTTTTGATATACACTTGGTTTTCAAGCAGGGATTTGCACCATTATAGAGTATAAATAAAAAAATAAACATGTGACTTTATATTCCATCTGCCAACGGATCGTATGTGGCCTTGTGGTCTGAGTGTCAGCATGCAAATCCGTGGCCATAGGTTCGAACCGCCCTCTCGGGATTTCTTTTACTTTTATTTTTTCCATTTCATTGATTTATTTTTTTTAATTTTTAGAATACTGGAAATTAATATTTTTCTTATCAAGTAGTAATATTTTGACAAGAATTTACAAAGATTTCAAAATTTTATTTTAAAATTCCTCCAAAATAAAGTTATTTTAGAAATAAAAGTATAAACTCGGTCAGAGATTTTGGGCATGCGCAGTGTCATCCTTTTTGATATACACATGGCTTTCATGCAGGGATTTGCACCGTTATAGAGTATTAATAAAGAAATAAACATGTGGCTTTAAATTCGATCTAACAACGGATCTTAAATGGCATTGTGGTCCGAGTGCCAGCCTGAAAATCCGTGGCTATAGGTACGAACCGCCCTCTCGGGATATCTTTTACATTTATTATTTCCGTTTCGTTGATTTATTCTTTTAATTTTTAGAATAGTGGAAATTTATATTTTTCTCTTCAAGTAGTAATATTTTGACCAGAATTTACAAAGATTTCAATATTTTATTTTAAAATTCCGCCAAAATAAAGATATTGTAGAAATAAAAGTATAAACTCGGTCAGAGATTTTGGGCATGCGCAGAATCATCCTTTTTGATATACACATGGCTTTCATGCAGGGATTTGCACCATTATAGAGTATTAATAAAGAAATATTCATTTGGCTTTTAAATTCGATCGCCCAACGGATCGTAAATGGCCTTGTGGTGTGAGTGTCAGCATGCAAACCCGTGGCCATAGGTTTGAACCGCTCTCTCGGGATTTCTTTTACTTTTATTTTTTCCATTTCATTCATTTATTCTTTTAATTTTTAGAATAGTGGAAATTAATATTTTTCTCTTCAAGTAGTAATATTTTGACCAGAATTTACAAAGATTTCAATATTTTATTTTAAAATTCCTCCAAAATAAAGATATTGTAGACATGAAAGAATAAACTCTGTCAGAGATTTTGGGCATGCGCAGAGTCATTCTTTTTGGTATACACATGGCTTTCATGCAGGGATTTGCACCATTATAGAGTATAATTAAAGAAATAAACATGTGGCTTTAAATTCGATCTTCCAAAGGGTCTTCTGTGGCCCTGTGGTCCGAGTGTCAGCATGTAAACACGTGGCCGTTGGTTCGAAGCGCCCTCTCGGAATTCGTTTTGCTTTTATTTTTTTCCATTTCATTGATTAATTTTTTTTAATTTTTAGAATAGTGGAAATTAATATTTTTCTCTTCAAGTAGTAATATTTTGACCAGAATTTACAAAGATTTCAATATTTTATTTTAAAATTCCTCCAAAATAAAGTTATTTTAGAAATAAAAGTATAAACTCGGTCAGAGATTTTGGGCATGCGCAGTGTCATCCTTTTTGATATACACATGGTTTTCAAGCAGGGATTTGCACCATTATAGAGTATAAATAAAAAAATAAACATGTGACTTTATATTCCATCTGCCAATGGATCGTATGTGGCCTAGTGGTCCGAGTGTCAGCATGCAAATCCGTGGCCATAGGTTCGAACGGCCCTCTCGGGATTTCTTTTACTTTTATTTTTTCCATTTCATTCATTTATCCTTTTAATTTTTAGAATAGTGGAAATTAATATTTTTCTCTTCAAGTAGTAATATTTTGACCAGAATTTACAAAGATTTCAATATTTTATTTTAAAATTCCTCCAAAATAAAGATATTGTAGAAATAAAAGTATAAACTCGGTCAGAGATTTTGGGCATGCGCAGAATCATCCTTTTTGATATACACATGGCTTTCATGCAGGGATTTGCACCATTATAGAGTATTAATAAAGAAATATTCATGTGGCTTTTAAATTCGATATCCCAACGGATCGTAAATGGCCTTGTGGTCTGAGTGTCAGCATGCAAACCCGTGGCCGTAGGTTCGATCCACCCCCTCGGGCTTTCTTTCACTTTTATTTTTTCCATTTCATTCATTTATTCTTTTAATTTTTAGAATAGTGGAAATTTATATTTTTCTCTTCAAGTAGTAATATTTTGACCAGAATTTACAAAGATTTCAATATTTTATTTTAAAATTCCTCCAAAATAAAGTTATTTTAGAAATAAAAGTATAAACTCGGTCCGAGATTTTGGGCATGCGCAGTGTCATCCTTTTTGATATACACTTGGTTTTCAAGCAGGGATTTGCACCATTATAGAGTATAAATAAAAAAATAAACATGTGACTTTATATTCCATCTGCCAACGGATCGTATGTGGCCTTGTGGTCTGAGTGTCAGCATGCAAATCCGTGGCCATAGGTTCGAACCGCCCTCTCGGGATTTCTTTTACTTTTATTTTTTCCATTTCATTGATTTATTTTTTTTAATTTTTAGAATACTGGAAATTAATATTTTTCTTATCAAGTAGTAATATTTTGACCAGAATTTACAAAGATTTCAAAATTTTATTTTAAAATTCCTCCAAAATAAAGTTATTTTAGAAATAAAAGTATAAACTCGGTCAGAGATTTTGGGCATGCGCAGTGTCATCCTTTTTGATATACACATGGCTTTCATGCAGGGATTTGCACCGTTATAGAGTATTAATAAAGAAATAAACATGTGGCTTTAAATTCGATCTAACAACGGATCTTAAATGGCATTGTGGTCCGAGTGCCAGCCTGAAAATCCGTGGCTATAGGTACGAACCGCCCTCTCGGGATATCTTTTACATTTATTATTTCCGTTTCGTTGATTTATTCTTTTAATTTTTAGAATAGTGGAAATTTATATTTTTCTCTTCAAGTAGTAATATTTTGACCAGAATTTACAAAGATTTCAATATTTTATTTTAAAATTCCGCCAAAATAAAGATATTGTAGAAATAAAAGTATAAACTCGGTCAGAGATTTTGGGCATGCGCAGAATCATCCTTTTTGATATACACATGGCTTTCATGCAGGGATTTGCACCATTATAGAGTATTAATAAAGAAATATTCATTTGGCTTTTAAATTCGATCGCCCAACAGATCGTAAATGGCCTTGTGGTGTGAGTGTCAGCATGCAAACCCGTGGCCATAGGTTTGAACCGCTCTCTCGGGATATCTTTTACTTTTATTTTTTCCGTTTCGTTGATTTATTCTTTTAATTTTTAGAATAGTGGAAATTTATATTTTTCTCTTCAAGTAGTAATATTTTGACCAGAATTTACAAAGATTTCAATATTTTATTTTAAAATTCCTCCAAAATAAAGATATAGTAGACATGAAAGAATAAACTCTGTCAGAGATTTTGGGCATGCGCAGAGTCATTCTTTTTGGTATACACATGGCTTTCATGCAGGGATTTGCACCATTATAGAGTATAATTAAAGAATTAAACATGTGGCTTTAAATTCGATCTTCCAAAGGGTCTTATGTGGCCCTGTGGTCCGAGTGTCAGCATGCAAACACGTGGCCGTTGGTTCGAAGCGCCCTCTCGAAATTCGTTTTGCTTTTATTTTTTTCCATTTCATTGATTTATTTTTTTTAATTTTTAGAATACTGGAAATTAATATTTTTCTCTTCAAGTAGAAATATTTTGACCAGAATTTACAAAGATTTCAATATTTTATTTTGAAATTCCTCCAAAATAAAGTTATTTTAGAAAAAAAAGTATAAACTCGGTCAGAGATTTTGGGCATGCGCAGTGTCATCCTTTTTGATATACACATGGTTTTCAAGCAGGGATTTGCACCATTATAGAGTATAAATAAAAAAATAAACATGTGACTTTATATTCCATCTGCCAACGGATCGTATGTGGCCTTGTGGTCCGAGTGTGAGCATGCAAATCCGTGGCCATAGGTTCGAAAGGCCCTCTCGGGATTTCTTTTACTTTTATTTTTTCCATTTCATTCATTTATTCTTTTAATTTTTAGAATAGTGGAAATTAATATTTTTCTCTTCAAGTAGTAATATTTTGACCAGAATTTACAAAGATTTCAATATTTTATTTTAAAATTCCTCCAAAATAAAGATATTGTAGACATGAAAGAATAAACTCTGTCAGAGATTTTGGGCATGCGCAGAGTCATTCTTTTTGGTATACACATGGCTTTCATGCAGGGATTTGCACCATTATAGAGTATAATTAAAGAAATAAACATGTGGCTTTAAATTCGATCTTCCAAAGGGTCTTCTGTGGCCCTGTGGTCCGAGTGTCAGCATGTAAACACGTGGCCGTTGGTTCGAAGCGCCCTCTCGGAATTCGTTTTGCTTTTATTTTTTTCCATTTCATTGATTAATTTTTTTTAATTTTTAGAATAGTGGAAATTAATATTTTTCTCTTCAAGTAGTAATATTTTGACCAGAATTTACAAAGATTTCAATATTTTATTTTAAAATTCCTCCAAAATAAAGTTATTTTAGAAATAAAAGTATAAACTCGGTCAGAGATTTTGGGCATGCGCAGTGTCATCCTTTTTGATATACACATGGTTTTCAAGCAGGGATTTGCACCATTATAGAGTATAAATAAAAAAATAAACATGTGACTTTATATTCCATCTGCCAATGGATCGTATGTGGCCTTGTGGTCCGAGTGTCAGCATGCAAATCCGTGGCCATAGGTTCGAACGGCCCTCTCGGGATTTCTTTTACTTTTATTTTTTCCATTTCATTCATTTATCCTTTTAATTTTTAGAATAGTGGAAATTAATATTTTTCTCTTCAAGTAGTAATATTTTGACCAGAATTTACAAAGATTTCAATATTTTATTTTAAAATTCCTCCAAAATAAAGATATTGTAGAAATAAAAGTATAAACTCGGTCAGAGATTTTGGGCATGCGCAGAATCATCCTTTTTGATATACACATGGCTTTCATGCAGGGATTTGCACCATTATAGAGTATTAATAAAGAAATATTCATGTGGCTTTTAAATTCGATATCCCAACGGATCGTAAATGGCCTTGTGGTCTGAGTGTCAGCATGCAAACCCGTGGCCGTAGGTTCGATCCACCCCCTCGGGCTTTCTTTCACTTTTATTTTTTCCATTTCATTCATTTATTCTTTTAATTTTTAGAATAGTGGAAATTTATATTTTTCTCTTCAAGTAGTAATATTTTGACCAGAATTTACAAAGATTTCAATATTTTATTTTAAAATTCCTCCAAAATAAAGTTATTTTAGAAATAAAAGTATAAACTCGGTCAGAGATTTTGGGCATGCGCAGTGTCATCCTTTTTGATATACACATGGTTTTCAAGCAGGGATTTGCACCATTATAGAGTATAAATAAAAAAATAAACATGTGACTTTATATTCCATCTGCCAACGGATCGTATGTGGCCTTGTGGTCCGAGTGTCAGCATGCAAATCCGTGGCCATAGGTTCGAACGGCCCTCTCGGGATTTCTTTTACTTTTATTTTTTCCATTTCATTCATTTATTCTTTTAATTTTTAGAATAGTGGAAATTAATATTTTTCTCTTAAAGTAGTAATATTTTGACCAAAATTTACAAAGATTTCAATATTTTATTTTAAAATTCCTCCAAAATAAAGATATTGTAGAAATAAAAGTATAAACTCGGTCAGAGATTTTGGGCATGCGCAGAATCATCCTTTTTGATATACACATGGCTTTCATGCAGGGATTTGCACCATTATAAGAGTATTAATAAAGAAATAATCATGTGGCTTTTAAATTCGATTTCCCAACGGATCGTAAATGGCCTCTTGGTCTGAGTGTCAGCATGCAAACCCGTTGCCGTAGGTTCGATCCGCCCTCTCGGGATTTCTTTCACTTTTATTGTTTCAATTTCATTGATTTATTCTTTTAATTTTTATAATAGTGGAAATTAATATTTTTCTCTTCAAGTAGTAATATTTTGACCAGAATTTACAAAGATTTCAATATTTTATTTTAAAATTCCTCCAAAATAAAGATATAGTAGACATGAAAGAATAAACTCTGTCAGAGATTTTGTGCATGCGCAGAGTCATTCTTTTTGGTATACACATGGCTTTCATGCAGGGATTTGCACCATTATAGAGTATAAATAAAGAAATAAACATGTGGCTTTAAATTCGATCTTCCAGAGGGTCTTATGTGGCCCTGTGGTCCGGGTGTCAGCATGCAAACACGTGGCCGGAGGTTCGAAGCGCCCTCTCGGAATTCGTTTTGCTTTTATTTTTTTCCATTTCATTGATTTATTTTTTTTAATTTTTAGAATAGTGGAAATTAATATTTTTCTCTTCAAGTAGTAATATTTTGACCAGAATTTACAAAGATTTCAATATTTTATTTTAAAATTCCTCCAAAATAAAGATATTGTAGAAATAAAAGTATAAACTCGGTCAGAGATTTTAGGCATGCGCAGAGTCATTCTTTTTGGTAAACACATGGCTTTCATGCAGGGATTTGCACCATTATAGAGTATAATTAAAGAAATATTCACGTGGCTTTTAAATTCGATCGCCCAACGGATCGTAAATGGCCTTGTGGTGTGAGTGCCAGCATGCAAACCCGTGGCCATAGGTTTGAACCGCTCTCTCAGGATATCTTTTACTTTTATTTTTTCCGTTTCGTTGATTTATTCTTTTAATTTTTAGAATAGTGGAAATTTATATTTTTCTCTTCAAGTAGTAATATTTTGACCAGAATTTACAAAGATTTCAATATTTTATTTTAAAATTCCTCCAAAATAAAGATATAGTAGACATGAAAGAATAAACTCTGTCAGAGATTTTGGGCATGCGCAGAGTCATTCTTTTTGGTATACACATGGCTTTCATGCAGGGATTTGCACCATTATAGAGTATAATTAAAGAATTAAACATGTGGCTTTAAATTCGATCTTCCAAAGGGTCTTATGTGGCCCTGTGGTCCAAGTGTCAGCATGCAAACACGTGGCCGTTGGTTCGAAGCGCCCTCTCGGAATTCGTTTTGCTTTTATTTTTTTCCATTTCATTGATTTATTTTTTTTAATTTTTAGAATACTGGAAATTAATATTTTTCTCTTCAAGTAGAAATATTTTGACCAGAATTTACAAAGATTTCAATATTTTATTTTGAAATTCCTCCAAAATAAGTTATTTTAGAAATAAAAGTATAAACTCGGTCAGAGATTTTGGGCATGCGCAGTGTCATCCTTTTTGATATACACATGGTTTTCAAGCAGGGATTTGCACCATTATAGAGTATAAATAAAAAAATAAACATGTGACTTTATATTCCATCTGCCAACGGATCGTATGTGGCCTTGTGGTCCGAGTGTGAGCATGCAAATCCGTGGCCATAGGTTCGAAAGGCCCTCTCGGGATTTCTTTTACTTTTATTTTTTCCATTTCATTCATTTATTCTTTTAATTTTTAGAATAGTGGAAATTAATATTTTTCTCTTCAAGTAGTAATATTTTGACCAGAATTTACAAAGATTTCAATATTTTATTTTAAAATTCCTCCAAAATAAAGATATTGTAGACATGAAAGAATAAACTCTGTCAGAGATTTTGGGCATGCGCAGAGTCATTCTTTTTGGTATACACATGGCTTTCATGCAGGGATTTGCACCATTATAGAGTATAATTAAAGAAATAAACATGTGGCTTTAAATTCGATCTTCCAAAGGGTCTTCTGTGGCCCTGTGGTCCGAGTGTCAGCATGCAAACACGTGGCCGTTGGTTCGAAGCGCCCTCTCGGAATTCGTTTTGCTTTTATTTTTTTCCATTTCATTGATTAATTTTTTTTAATTTTTAGAATAGTGGAAATTAATATTTTTCTCTTCAAGTAGTAATATTTTGACCAGAATTTACAAAGATTTCAATATTTTATTTTAAAATTCCTCCAAAATAAAGTTATTTTAGAAATAAAAGTATAAACTCGGTCAGAGATTTTGGGCATGCGCAGTGTCATCCTTTTTGATATACACATGGTTTTCAAGCAGGGATTTGCACCATTATAGAGTATAAATAAAAAAATAAACATGTGACTTTATATTCCATCTGCCAACGGATCGTATGTGGCCTTGTGGTCCGAGTGTCAGCATGCATATCCGTGGCCATAGGTTCGAACGGCCCTCTCGGGATTTCTTTTACTTTTATTTTTTCCATTTCATTCATTTATTCTTTTAATTTTTAGAATAGTGGAAATTAATATTTTTCTCTTAAAGTAGTAATATTTTGACCAAAATTTACAAAGATTTCAATATTTTATTTTAAAATTCCTCCAAAATAAAGATATTGTAGAAATAAAAGTATAAACTCGGTCAGAGATTTTGGGCATGCGCAGAATCATCCTTTTTGATATACACATGGCTTTCATGCAGGGATTTGCACCATTATAAGAGTATTAATAAAGAAATAATCATGTGGCTTTTAAATTCGATTTCCCAACGGATCGTAAATGGCCTCTTGGTCTGAGTGTCAGCATGCAAACCCGTTGCCGTAGGTTCGATCCGCCCTCTCGGGATTTCTTTCACTTTTATTGTTTCAATTTCATTGATTTATTCTTTTAATTTTTATAATAGTGGAAATTAATATTTTTCTCTTCAAGTAGTAATATTTTGACCAGAATTTACAAAGATTTCAATATTTTATTTTAAAATTCCTCCAAAATAAAGATATAGTAGACATGAAAGAATAAACTCTGTCAGAGATTTTGTGCATGCGCAGAGTCATTCTTTTTGGTATACACATGGCTTTCATGCAGGGATTTGCACTATTATAGAGTATAAATAAAGAAATAAACATGTGGCTTTAAATTCGATCTTCCAGAGGGTCTTATGTGGCCCTGTGGTCCGGGTGTCAGCATGCAAACACGTGGCCGGAGGTTCGAAGCGCCCTCTCGGAATTCGTTTTGCTTTTATTTTTTTCCATTTCATTGATTTATTTTTTTTAATTTTTAGAATAGTGGAAATTAATATTTTTCTCTTCAAGTAGTAATATTTTGACCAGAATTTACAAAGATTTCAATATTTTATTTTAAAATTCCTCCAAAATAAAGATATTGTAGAAATAAAAGTATAAACTCGGTCCGAGATTTTAGGCATGCGCAGAGTCATTCTTTTTGGTAAACACATGGCTTTCATGCAGGGATTTGCACCATTATAGAGTATAATTAAAGAAATATTCACGTGGCTTTTAAATTCGATCGCCCAACGGATCGTAAATGGCCTTGTGGTGTGAGTGTCAGCATGCAAACCCGTGGCCATAGGTTTGAACCGCTCTCTCAGGATATCTTTTACTTTTATTTTTTCCGTTTCGTTGATTTATTCTTTTAATTTTTAGAATAGTGGAAATTTATATTTTTCTCTTCAAGTAGTAATATTTTGACCAGAATTTACAAAGATTTCAATATTTTATTTTAAAATTCCTCCAAAATAAAGATATAGTAGACATGAAAGAATAAACTCTGTCAGAGATTTTGGGCATGCGCAGAGTCATTCTTTTTGGTATACACATGGCTTTCATGCAGGGATTTGCACCATTATAGAGTATAATTAAAGAATTAAACATGTGGCTTTAAATTCGATCTTCCAAAGGGTCTTATGTGGCCCTGTGGTCCGAGTGTCAGCATGCAAACACGTGGCCGTTGGTTCGAAGCGCCCTCTCGGAATTCGTTTTGCTTTTATTTTTTTCCATTTCATTGATTTATTTTTTTTAATTTTTAGAATACTGGAAATTAATATTTTTCTCTTCAAGTAGAAATATTTTGACCAGAATTTACAAAGATTTCAATATTTTATTTTGAAATTCCTCCAAAATAAGTTATTTTAGAAATAAAAGTATAAACTCGGTCAGAGATTTTGGGCATGCGCAGTGTCATCCTTTTTGATATACACATGGTTTTCAAGCAGGGATTTGCACCATTATAGAGTATAAATAAAAAAATAAACATGTGACTTTATATTCCATCTGCCAACGGATCGTATGTGGCCTTGTGGTCCGAGTGTGAGCATGCAAATCCGTGGCCATAGGTTCGAAAGGCCCTCTCGGGATTTCTTTTACTTTTATTTTTTCCATTTCATTCATTTATTCTTTTAATTTTTAGAATAGTGGAAATTAATATTTTTCTCTTCAAGTAGTAATATTTTGACCAGAATTTACAAAGATTTCAATATTTTATTTTAAAATTCCTCCAAAATAAAGATATTGTAGACATGAAAGAATAAACTCTGTCAGAGATTTTGGGCATGCGCAGAGTCATTCTTTTTGGTATACACATGGCTTTCATGCAGGGATTTGCACCATTATAGAGTATAATTAAAGAAATAAACATGTGGCTTTAAATTCGATCTTCCAAAGGGTCTTCTGTGGCCCTGTGGTCCGAGTGTCAGCATGCAAACACGTGGCCGTTGGTTCGAAGCGCCCTCTCGGAATTCGTTTTGCTTTTATTTTTTTCCATTTCATTGATTAATTTTTTTTAATTTTTAGAATAGTGGAAATTAATATTTTTCTCTTCAAGTAGTAATATTTTGACCAGAATTTACAAAGATTTCAATATTTTATTTTAAAATTCCTCCAAAATAAAGTTATTTTAGAAATAAAAGTATAAACTCGGTCAGAGATTTTGGGCATGCGCAGTGTCATCCTTTTTGATATACACATGGTTTTCAAGCAGGGATTTGCACCATTATAGAGTATAAATAAAAAAATAAACATGTGACTTTATATTCCATCTGCCAACGGATCGTATGTGGCCTTGTGGTCCGAGTGTCAGCATGCAAATTCGTGGCCATAGGTTCGAACGGCCCTCTCGGGATTTCTTTTACTTTTATTTTTTCCATTTCATTCATTTATTCTTTTAATTTTTAGAATAGTGGAAATTAATATTTTTCTCTTCAAGTAGTAATATTTTGACCAGAATTTACAAAGATTTCAATATTTTATTTTAAAATTCCTCCAAAATAAAGATATAGTAGACATGAAAGAATAAACTCTGTCAGAGATTTTGTGCATGCGCAGAGTCATTCTTTTTGGTATACACATGGCTTTCATGCAGGGATTTGCACTATTATAGAGTATAAATAAAGAAATAAACATGTGGCTTTAAATTCGATCTTCCAGAGGGTCTTATGTGGCCCTGTGGTCCGGGTGTCAGCATGCAAACACGTGGCCGGAGGTTCGAAGCGCCCTCTCGGAATTCGTTTTGCTTTTATTTTTTTCCATTTCATTGATTTATTTTTTTTAATTTTTAGAATAGTGGAAATTAATATTTTTCTCTTCAAGTAGTAATATTTTGACCAGAATTTACAAAGATTTCAATATTTTATTTTAAAATTCCTCCAAAATAAAGATATTGTAGAAATAAAAGTATAAACTCGGTCCGAGATTTTAGGCATGCGCAGAGTCATTCTTTTTGGTAAACACATGGCTTTCATGCAGGGATTTGCACCATTATAGAGTATAATTAAAGAAATATTCACGTGGCTTTTAAATTCGATCGCCCAACGGATCGTAAATGGCCTTGTGGTGTGAGTGTCAGCATGCAAACCCGTGGCCATAGGTTTGAACCGCTCTCTCAGGATATCTTTTACTTTTATTTTTTCCGTTTCGTTGATTTATTCTTTTAATTTTTAGAATAGTGGAAATTTATATTTTTCTCTTCAAGTAGTAATATTTTGACCAGAATTTACAAAGATTTCAATATTTTATTTTAAAATTCCTCCAAAATAAAGATATAGTAGACATGAAAGAATAAACTCTGTCAGAGATTTTGGGCATGCGCAGAGTCATTCTTTTTGGTATACACATGGCTTTCATGCAGGGATTTGCACCATTATAGAGTATAATTAAAGAATTAAACATGTGGCTTTAAATTCGATCTTCCAAAGGGTCTTATGTGGCCCTGTGGTCCGAGTGTCAGCATGCAAACACGTGGCCGTTGGTTCGAAGCGCCCTCTCGGAATTCGTTTTGCTTTTATTTTTTTCCATTTCATTGATTTATTTTTTTTAATTTTTAGAATACTGGAAATTAATATTTTTCTCTTCAAGTAGAAATATTTTGACCAGAATTTACAAAGATTTCAATATTTTATTTTGAAATTCCTCCAAAATAAGTTATTTTAGAAATAAAAGTATAAACTCGGTCAGAGATTTTGGGCATGCGCAGTGTCATCCTTTTTGATATACACATGGTTTTCAAGCAGGGATTTGCACCATTATAGAGTATAAATAAAAAAATAAACATGTGACTTTATATTCCATCTGCCAACGGATCGTATGTGGCCTTGTGGTCCGAGTGTGAGCATGCAAATCCGTGGCCATAGGTTCGAAAGGCCCTCTCGGGATTTCTTTTACTTTTATTTTTTCCATTTCATTCATTTATTCTTTTAATTTTTAGAATAGTGGAAATTAATATTTTTCTCTTCAAGTAGTAATATTTTGACCAGAATTTACAAAGATTTCAATATTTTATTTTAAAATTCCTCCAAAATAAAGATATTGTAGACATGAAAGAATAAACTCTGTCAGAGATTTTGGGCATGCGCAGAGTCATTCTTTTTGGTATACACATGGCTTTCATGCAGGGATTTGCACCATTATAGAGTATAATTAAAGAAATAAACATGTGGCTTTAAATTCGATCTTCCAAAGGGTCTTCTGTGGCCCTGTGGTCCGAGTGTCAGCATGCAAACACGTGGCCGTTGGTTCGAAGCGCCCTCTCGGAATTCGTTTTGCTTTTATTTTTTTCCATTTCATTGATTAATTTTTTTTAATTTTTAGAATAGTGGAAATTAATATTTTTCTCTTCAAGTAGTAATATTTTGACCAGAATTTACAAAGATTTCAATATTTTATTTTAAAATTCCTCCAAAATAAAGTTATTTTAGAAATAAAAGTATAAACTCGGTCAGAGATTTTGGGCATGCGCAGTGTCATCCTTTTTGATATACACATGGTTTTCAAGCAGGGATTTGCACCATTATAGAGTATAAATAAAAAAATAAACATGTGACTTTATATTCCATCTGCCAACGGATCGTATGTGGCCTTGTGGTCCGAGTGTCAGCATGCAAATTCGTGGCCATAGGTTCGAACGGCCCTCTCGGGATTTCTTTTACTTTTATTTTTTCCATTTCATTCATTTATTCTTTTAATTTTTAGAATAGTGGAAATTAATATTTTTCTCTTCAAGTAGTAATATTTTGACCAGAATTTACAAAGATTTCAATATTTTATTTTAAAATTCCTCCAAAATAAAGATATTGTAGAAATAAAAGTATAAACTCGGTAAGAGATTTTGGGCATGCGCAGAATCATCCTTTTTGATATACACATGGCTTTCATGCAGGGATTTGCACCATTATAAGAGTATTAATAAAGAAATAATCATGTGGCTTTTAAATTCGATTTCCCAGCGGATCGTAAATGGCCTCTTGGTCTGAGTGTCAGCATGCAAACCCGTTGCCGTAGGTTCGATCCGCCCTCTCGGGATTTCTTTCACTTTTATTGTTTCAATTTCATTGATTTATTCTTTTAATTTTTATAATAGTGGAAATTAATATTTTTCTCTTCAAGTAGTAATATTTTGACTAGAATTTACAAAGATTTCAATATTTTATTTTAAAATTCCTCCAAAATAAAGATATAGTAGACATGAAAGAATAAACTCTGTCAGAGATTTTGGGCATGCGCAGAGTCATTCTTTTTGGTATACACATGGCTTTCATGAAGGGATTTGCACCATTATAGAGTATAAATAAAGAAATAAACATGTGGCTTTAAATTCGATCTTCCAGAGGGTCTTATGTGGCCCTGTGGTCCGGGTGTCAGCATGCAAACACGTGGCCGGAGGTTCGAAGCGCCCTCTCTCGGAATTCGTTTTGCTTTTATTTCTTTCCATTTCATTGATTTATTTTTTTTAATTTTTAGAATAGTGGAAATTAATATTTTTCTCTTCAAGTAGTAATATTTTGACCAGAATTTACAAAGATTTCAATATTTTATTTTAAAATTCCTCCAAAATAAAGTTATTTTAGAAATAAAAGTATAAACTCGGTCAGAGATTTTGGGCATGCGCAGTGTCATCCTTTTTGATATACACATGGTTTTCAAGCAGGGATTTGCACCATTATAGAGTATAAATAAAAAAATAAACATGTGACTTTATATTCCATCTGCCAACGGATCGTATGTGGCCTTGTGGTCCGAGTGTCAGCATGCAAATTCGTGGCCATAGGTTCGAACGGCCCTCTCGGGATTTCTTTTACTTTTATTTTTTCCATTTCATTCATTTATTCTTTTAATTTTTAGAATAGTGGAAATTAATATTTTTCTCTTCAAGTAGTAATATTTTGACCAGAATTTACAAAGATTTCAATATTTTATTTTAAAATTCCTCCAAAATAAAGATATTGTAGAAATAAAAGTATAAACTCGGTAAGAGATTTTGGGCATGCGCAGAATCATCCTTTTTGATATACACATGGCTTTCATGCAGGGATTTGCACCATTATAAGAGTATTAATAAAGAAATAATAATGTGGTTTTTAAATTCGATTTCCCAGCGGATCGTAAATGGCCTCTTGGTCTGAGTGTCAGCATGCAAACCCGTTGTCGTAGGTTCGATCCGCCCTCTCGGGATTTCTTTCACTTTTATTGTTTCAATTTCATTGATTTATTCTTTTAATTTTTATAATAGTGGAAATTAATATTTTTCTCTTCAAGTAGTAATATTTTGACCAGAATTTACAAAGATTTCAATATTTTATTTTAAAATTCCTCCAAAATAAAGATATAGTAGACATGAAAGAATAAACTCTGTCAGAGATTTTGGGCATGCGCAGAGTCATTCTTTTTGGTATACACATGGCTTTCATGCAGGGATTTGCACCATTATAGAGTATAAATAAAGAAATAAACATGTGGCTTTAAATTCGATCTTCCAAAGGGTCTTATGTGGCCCTGTGGTCCGGGTGTCAGCATGCAAACACGTGGCCGTAGGTTCGAAGCGCCCTCTCGGAATTCGTTTCTTTTATTTTTTTCCATTTCATTGATTTATTTTTTTTAATTTTTAGAATACTGGAAATTAATATTTTTCTCTTCAAGTAGTAATATTTTGACCAGAATTTACAAAGATTTCAATATTTTATTTTAAAATTCCTCCAAAATAAAGTTATTTTAGAAATAAAAGTATAAACTCGGTCCGAGATTTTGGGCATGCGCAGTGTCATCCTTTTTGATATACACATGGTTTTCAAGCAGGGATTTGCACCATTATAGAGTATAAATAAAAAAATAAACATGTGACTTTATATTCCATCTGCCAAAGGATCGTATGTGGCCTTGTGGTCCGAGTGTGAGCATGCAAATCCGTGGCCATAGGTTCGAACGGCCCTCTCGGGATTTCTTTTACTTTTATTTTTTCCATTTCATTCATTTATTCTTTTAATTTTTATAATAGTGAAAATTAATATTTTTCTCTTCAAGTAGTAATATTTTGACCAGAATTTACAAAGATTTCAATATTTTATTTTAAAATTCCTCCAAAATAAAGATATAGTAGACATGAAAGAATAAACTCTGTCAGAGATTTTGGGCATGCGCAGAGTCATTCTTTTTGGTATACACATGGCTTTCATGCAGGGATTTGCACCATTATAGAGTATAAATAAAGAAATAAACATGTGGCTTTAAATTCGAACTTCCAAAGGGTCTTATGTGGCCCTGTGGTCCGGGTGTCAGCATGCAAACACGTGGCCGTAGGTTCGAAGCGCCCTCTCGGAATTCGTTTTGCTTTTATTTTTTTCCATTTCATTGATTTATTTTTTTTAATTTTTAGAATAGTGGAAATTAATATTTTTCTCTTCAAGTAGTAATATTTTGACCAGAATTTACAAAGATTTCAATATTTTATTTTAAAATTCCTGCAAAATAAAGTTATTTTAGAAATAAAAGTATAAACTCGGTCAGAGATTTTGGGCATGCGCAGTGTCATCCTTTTTGATATACACATGGTTGTCAAGCAGGGATTTGCACCATTATAGAGTATAAATAAAAAAATAAACATGTGACTTTATATTCCATCTGCCAACGGATCGTATGTGGCCTTGTGGTCCGAGTGTGAGCATGCAAATCCGTGGCCATAGGTTCGAACGGCCCTCTCGGGATTTCTTTTACTTTTATTTTTTCCATTTCATTCATTTATTCTTTTAATTTTTAGAATAGAGGAAATTAATATTTTTCTCTTCAAGTAGTAATATTTTGACCAGAATTTACAAAGATTTCAATATTTTATTTTAAAATTCCTCCAAAATAAAGATACTGTAGAAATAAAAGTATAAACTCGGTCAGAGATTTTGGGCATGCGCAGAGTCATCCTTTTTGATATACACATGGCTTTCATGCAGGGATTTGCACCATTATAGAGTATAATTAAAGAAATAAAAATGTGGCTTTAAATTCGATCTTCCAAAGGGTCTTATGTGGCCCTGTGGTCCGAGTGTCAGCATGCAAACACGTGGCCGTTGGTTCGAAGCGCCCTCTCGGAATTTGTTTTGCTTTTATTTTTTTCCATTTCATTGATTTATTTTTTTTAATTTTTAGAATACTGGAAATTAATATTTTTCTCTTCAAGTAGTAATATTTTGACCAGAATTTACAAAGATTTCAATATTTTATTTTAAAATTCCTCCAAAATAAAGTTATTTTAGAAATAAAAGTATAAACTCGGTCCGAGATTTTGGGCATGCGCAGTGTCATCCTTTTTGATATACACATGGTTTTCAAGCAGGGATTTGCACCATTATAGAGTATAAATAAAAAAATAAACATGTGACTTTATATTCCATCTGCCAAAGGATCGTATGTGGCCTTGTGGTCCGAGTGTGAGCATGCAAATCCGTGGCCATAGGTTCGAACGGCCCTCTCGGTATTTCTTTTACTTTTATTTTTTCCATTTCATTCATTTATTCTTTTAATTTTTATAATAGTGGAAATTAATATTTTTCTCTTCAAGTAGTAATATTTTGACCAGAATTTACAAAGATTTCAATATTTTATTTTAAAATTCCTCCAAAATAAAGATATAGTAGACATGAAAGAATAAACTCTGTCAGAGATTTTGGGCATGCGCAGAGTCATTCTTTTTGGTATACACATGGCTTTCATGCAGGGATTTGCACCATTATAGAGTATAAATAAAGAAATAAACATGTGGCTTTAAATTCGAACTTCCAAAGGGTCTTATGTGGCCCTGTGGTCCGGGTGTCAGCATGCAAACACGTGGCCGTAGGTTCGAAGCGCCCTCTTGGAATTCGTTTTGCTTTTATTTTTTTCCATTTCATTGATTTATTTTTTTTAATTTTTAGAATAGTGGAAATTAATATTTTTCTCTTCAAGTAGTAATATTTTGACCAGAATTTACAAAGATTTCAATATTTTATTTTAAAATTCCTCCAAAATAAAGTTATTTTAGAAATAAAAGTATAAACTCGGTCAGAGATTTTGGGCATGCGCAGAGTCATCCTTTTTGATATACACATGGCTTTCATGCAGGGATTTGCACCATTATAGAGTATTAATAAAGAAATAAACATGTGGCTTTAAATTCGATCTAACAACGGATCGTAAATGGCATAGTGGTCCGAGTGCCAGGATGAAAATCCGTGGCCATAGGTTCGAAGCGCCCTCTCGGAATTCGTTTCTTTTATTTTTTTCCATTTCATTGATTTATTTTTTTTAATTTTTAGAATACTGGAAATTAATATTTTTCTCTTCAAGTAGTAATATTTTGACCAGAATTTACAAAGATTTCAATATTTTATTTTAAAATTCCTCCAAAATAAAGTTATTTTAGAAATAAATGTATAAACTCGGTCAGAGATTTTGGGCATGCGCAGTGTCATCCTTTTTGATATACACATGGTTTTCAAGCAGGGATTTGCACCATTATAGAGTATAAATAAAAAAATGAACATGTGACTTTATATTCCATCTGCCAACGGATCGTATGTGGCCTTGTGGTCCGAGTGTGAGCATGCAAATCCGTGGCCATAGGTTCGAACCGCCCTCTCGGGATTTCTTTTACTTTTATTTTTTCCATTTCATTCATTTATTCTTTTAATTTTTAGAATAGTGGAAATTAATATTTTTCTCTTCAAGTAGTAATATTTTGACCAGAATTTACAAAGATTTCAATATTTTATTTTAAAATTCCTCCAAAATAAAGATATTGTAGAAATAAAAGTATAAACTCGGTCAGAGATTTTGGGCATGCGCAGAGTCATATTTTTTGATATACACATGGCTTTCATGCAGGGATTTGCACTATTATAGAGTATTAATAAAGAAATAAACATGTGGCTTTAATTTCGACCTAACAACGGATCTTAAATGGCATTGTGGTCCGAGTGCCAGCCTGAAAATCCGTGGCCATAGGTTCGAACCGCCCTCTCTGGATATCTTTTACTTTTATTTTTTCCGTTTCGTTGATTTATTCTTTTAATTTTTATAAAAGTGGAAATTAATATTTTTCTCTTCAAGTAGTAATATTTTGACCAGAATTTACAAAGTAATCAATATTTTATTTTAAAATTCCTCCAAAATAAAGATATTGTAGAAATAAAGTATAAACTCGGTAAGAGATTTTGGGCATGCGCAGAATCATCCTTTTTGATATACACATGGCTTTCATGCAGGGATTTGCACCATTATAGAGTATAATTAAAGAAATAAACATGTGGCTTTAAATTCGATCTTCCAAAGGGTCTTATGTGGCCCTGTGGTCCGAGTGTCAGCATGCAAACTCGTGGCCGTTGGTTCGAAGCGCCCTCTCGGAATTCGTTTTGCTTTTATTTTTTTCCATTTCATTGATTTATTTTTTTAAATTTTTAGAATACTGGAAATTAATATTTTTCTCTTCAAGTAGTAATATTTTGACCAGAATTTACAAAGATTTCAATATTTTATTTTAAAATTCCTCCAAAATAAAGTTATTTTAGAAATAAAAGTATAAACTCGGTCGGAGATTTTGGGCATGCGCAGTGTCATCCTTTTTGATATACACATGGTTTTCAAGCAGGGATTTGCACCATTATAGAGTATAAATAAAAAAATAAACATGTGACTTTATATTGCATCTGCCAACGGATCGTATGTGGCCTTGTGGTACGAGTGTGAGCATGCAAATCCGTGGCCATAGGTTCGAACGGCCCTCTCGGGATTTCTTTTACTTTTATTTTTTCCATTTCATTCATTTATTCTTTTAATTTTTAGAATAGTGGAAATTAATATTTTTCTCTTCAAGTAGTAATATTTTGACCAGAAATTACAAAGATTTCAATATTTTATTTTAAAATTCCTCCAAAATAAAGATATTGTAGAAATAAAAGTATAAACTCGGTAAGAGATTTTGGGCATGCGCAGAATCATCCTTTTTGATATACACATGGCTTTCATGCAGGGATTTGCACCATTATAGAGTATAATTAAAGAAATAAACATGTGGCTTTAAATTCGATCTTCCAAAGGGTCTTATGTGGCCCTGTGGTCCGAGTGTCAGCATGCAAACACGTGGCCGTTGGTTCGAAGCGCCCTCTCGGAATTCGTTTTGCTTTTATTTTTTTCCATTTCATTGATTTATTTTTTTTAATTTTTAGAATACTGGAAATTAATATTTTTCTCTTCAAGTAGTAATATTTTGACCAGAATTTACAAAGATTTCAATATTTTATTTTAAAATTCCTCCAAAATAAAGATATTGTAGAAATAAAAGTATAAACTCGGTCAGAGATTTTGGGCATGCGCAGAATCATCCTTTTTGATATACACATGGCTTTCATGCAGGGATTTGCACCATTATAAGAGTATTAATAAAGAAATAATGATGTGGCTTTTAAATTCGATTTCCCAACGGATCGTAAATGGCCTTGTGGTCTGAGTGTCAGCATGCAAACCCGTTGCCGTAGGTTCGATCCGCCCTCTCGGGATTTCTTTCACTTTTATTGTTTCAATTTCATTGATTTATTCTTTTAATTTTTATAATAGTGGAAATTAATATTTTTCTCTTCAAGTAGTAATATTTTGACCAGAATTTACAAAGATTTCCATATTTTATTTTAAAATTCCTCCAAAATAAAGATATAGTAGACATGAAAGAATAAACTCTGTCAGAGATTTTGGGCATGCGCAGAGTCATTCTTTTTGGTATACACATGGCTTTCATGCAGGGATTTGCACCATTATAGAGTATAAATAAAGAAATAAACATGTGGCTTTAAATTCGATCTTCCAAAGGGTCTTATGTGGCCCTGTGGTCCGGGTGTCAGCATGCAAACACGTGGCCGTAGGTTCGAAGCGCCCTCTCGGAATTCGTTTCTTTTATTTTTTTCCATTTCATTGATTTATTTTTTTTAATTTTTAGAATACTGGAAATTAATATTTTTCTCTTCAAGTAGTAATATTTTGACCAGAATTTACAAAGATTTCAATATTTTATTGTAAAATTCCTCCAAAATAAAGTTATTTTAGAAATAAATGTATAAACTCGGTCAGAGATTTTGGGCATGCGCAGTGTCATCCTTTTTGATATACACATGGTTTTCAAGCAGGGATTTGCACCATTATAGAGTATAAATAAAAAAATGAACATGTGACTTTATATTCCATCTGCCAACGGATCGTATGTGGCCTTGTGGTCCGAGTGTGAGCATGCAAATCCGTGGCCATAGGTTCGAACCGCCCTCTCGGGATTTCTTTTACTTTTATTTTTTCCATTTCATTCATTTATTCTTTAAATTTTTAGAATAGTGGAAATTAATATTTTTCTCTTCAAGTAGTAATATTTTGACCAGAATTTACAAAGATTTCAATATTTTATTTTAAAATTCCTCCAAAATAAAGATATTGTAGAAATAAAAGTATAAACTCGGTCAGAGATTTTGGGCATGCGCAGAGTCATATTTTTTGATATACACATGGCTTTCATGCAGGGATTTGCACTATTATAGAGTATTAATAAAGAAATAAACATGTGGCTTTAATTTCGATCTAACAACGGATCTTAAATGGCATTGTGGTCCGAGTGCCAGCCTGAAAATCCGTGGCCATAGGTTCGAACCGCCCTCTCGGGATATCTTTTACTTTTATTTTTTCCGTTTCGTTGATTTATACTTTTAATTTTTATAAAAGTGGAAATTAATATTTTTCTCTTCAAGTAGTAATATTTTGACCAGAATTTACAAAGTAATCAATATTTTATTTTAAAATTCCTCCAAAATAAAGATATTGTAGAAATAAAGTATAAACTCGGTAAGAGATTTTGGGCATGCGCAGAATCATCCTTTTTGATATACACATGGCTTTCATGCAGGGATTTGCACCATTATAGAGTATAATTAAAGAAATAAACATGTGGCTTTAAATTCGATCTTCCAAAGGGTCTTATGTGGCCCTGTGGTCCGAGGGTCAGCATGCAAACACGTGGCCGTTGGTTCGAAGCGCCCTCTCGGAATTCGTTTTGCTTTTATTTTTTTCCATTTCATTGATTTATTTTTTTTAATTTTTAGAATACTGGAAATTAATATTTTTCTCTTCAAGTAGTAATATTTTGACCAGAATTTACAAAGATTTCAATATTTTATTTTAAAATTCCTCCAAAATAAAGTTATTTTAGAAATAAAAGTATAAACTCGGTCAGAGATTTTGGGCATGCGCAGAGTCATCCTTTTTGATATACACATGGCTTTCATGCAGGGATTTGCACCATTATAAAGTATAAATAAAAAAATAAACATATGACTTTATATTCCATCTGCCAACGGATCGTATGTGGCCTTGTGGCCCGAGTGTGAGCATGCAAATCCGTGGCCATAGGTTCGAACCGCCCTCTCGGGATTTCTTTTACTTTTATTTTTTCCATTTCATTCATTTATTCTTTTAATTTTTAGAATAGTGGAAATTAATATTTTTCTCTTCAAGTAGTAATATTTTGACCAGAATTTACAAAGATTTCAATATTTTATTTTAAAATTCCTCCAAAATAAAGATATTGTAGAAATAAAAGTATAAACTCGGTCCGAGATTTTGGGCATGCGCAGAGTCATATTTTTTGATATACACATGGCTTTCATGCAGGGATTTGCACCATTATAGAGTATTAATAAAGAAATAAACATGTGGCTTTAATTTCGATCTAACAACGGATCTTAAATGGCATTGTGGTCCGAGTGCGAGCCTGAAAATCCGTGGCCATAGGTTCGAACCGCCCTCTCGGGATATCTTTTACTTTTATTTTTTCCGTTTCGTTGATTTATTCTTTTAATTTTTATAAAAGTGGAAATTAATATTTTTCTCTTCAAGTAGTAATATTTTGACCAGAATTTACAAAGATTTCAATATTTTATTTTAAAATTCCTCCAAAATAAAGATATAGTAGACATGAAAGAATAAACTCTGTCAGAGATTTTGGGCATGCGCAGAGTCATTCTTTTTGGTATACACATGGCTTTCATGCAGGGATTTGCACCATTATAGAGTATAATTAAAGAATTAAACATGTGGCTTTAAATTCGATCTTCCAAAGGGTCTTATGTGGCCCTTTGGTCCGAGTGTCAGCATGCAAACACGTGGCCGTTGGTTCGAAGCGCCCTCTCGGAATTCGTTTTGCTTTTATTTTTTTCCATTTCATTGATTAATTTTTTTTAATTTTTAGAATAGTGGAAATTAATATTTTTCTCTTCAAGTAGTAATATTTTGACCAGAATTTACAAAGATTTCAATATTTTATTTTAAAATTCCTCCAAAATAAAGATATAGTAGACATGAAAGAATAAACTCGGTCAGAGATTTTGGGCATGCGCAGAGTCATTCTTTTTCGTATGCACATGGCTTTCATGCAGGGATTTGCACCATTATAGAGTATAATTAAAGAAATAAACATGTGGCTTTAAATTTGATCTTCCAAAGGGTCTTATGTGGCCCTGTGGTCCGAGTGTCAGCATGCAAACACGTGGCCGTTGGTTCGAAGCGCCCTCTCGGAATTCGTTTTGCTTTTATTTTTTTCCATTTCATTGATTTATTTTTTTTAATTTTTAGAATACTGGAAATTAATATTTTTCTCTTCAAGTAGTAATATTTTGACCAGAATTTACAAAGATTTCAATATTTTATTTTAAAATTCCTCCAAAATAAAGTTATTTTAGAAATAAAAGTATAAACTCGGCCAGAGATTTTGGGCTTGCGCAGTGTCATCCTTTTTGATATACACATGGTTTTCAAGCAGGGATTTGCACCATTATAGAGTATTAATAAAGAAATAATCATGTGGCTTTTAAATTCGATTTCCCAACGGGTGGAAAATGGCCTTGTGGTCTGAGTGTCAGCATGCAAACCCGTTGTCGTAGGTTCGATCCGCCCTCTCGGGATTTCTTTTACTTTTATTTTTTCCATTTCATTGATTTATTTTTTTAAAATTTAGAATAGTGGAAATTAATATTTTTCTCTTCAAGTAGTAATGTTTTGACCAGAATTTACAAAAATTTCAATATTTTATTTTAAAATTCCTCCAAAACAAAGACATTGTAGAAATAAAAGTATAAACTCGGTCAGAGATTTTGGGCATGCGCAGAGTCATCCTTTTTGATATACACATGGCTTTCATGCAGGGATTTGCACCATTATAAAGTATTAATAAAGAAATAAACATGTGGCTTTAATTTCGATCTAACAACGGATCTTAAATGGCATTGTGGTCCGAGTGCCAGCCTGAAAATCCGTGGCCATAGGTTCGAACCGCCCTCTCGGGATATCTTTTACTTTTATTTTTTCCGTTTCGTTGATTTATTCTTTTAATTTTTAGAATAGTGGAAATTTATATTTTTCTCTTCAAGTAGTAATGTTTTGACCAGAATTTACAAAAATTTCAATATTTTATTTTAAAATTTCTGCAAAAAAAGATATTGTAGAAATAAAAGTATAAACTCGGTCAGAGATTTTGGGCATGCGCAGAATCATCCTTGTTGATATACACATGGCTTTCATGCAGGGATTTGCACCATTATAGAGTATTAATAAAGAAATATTCATGTGGCTTTTAAATTCGATCTCCCAACGGATCGTAAATGGCCTTGTGGTCTGAGTGTCAGCATGCAAACCCGTGGCCGTAGGTTTCATCCACCCCCTCGGGATTTCTTTCACTTTTATTGTTTCAATTTCATTGATTTATTCTTTTAATTTTTATAATAGTGGAAATTAATATTTTTCTCTTCAAGTAGTAATATTTTGACCAGAATTGACAAAGATTTCAATATTTTATTTTAAAATTCCTCCAAAATAAAGATATAGTACACATGAAAGAATAAACTCTGTCAGAGATTTTGGGCATGCGCAGAGTCATTCTTTTTGGTATACACATGGCTTTCATGTAGGGATTTGCACCATTATAGAGTATAAATAAAGAAATAAACATGTGGCTTTATATTCCATCTGCCAACGGATCGTATGTGGCCTTGTGGTCCGAGCGTCAACATGAAAACTCGGGGTCATAGGTTCGATCGGCCCTCTCGGGATTCCTTTTACTTTTATTTTTTCCATTTCGTTGATTTTTTTTTTTAAATTTAGAATAGTGGAAATTAATATTTTTCTCTTCAAGTAGTAATGTTTTGACCAGAATTTACAAAAATTTCAATATTTTATTTTAAAATTCCTCCAAAACAAAGATATTGTAGAAATAAAAGTATAAACTCGGTCAGAGATTTTGGGCATGCGCAGAATCATCCTTTTTGATATACACATGGCTTTCATGCAGGGATTTGCACCATTATAGAGTATTAATAAAGAAATAATCATGTGGCTTTTAAATTCGATTTCCCAACGGTTCGAAAATGGCCTTGTGGTCTGAGTGTCAGCATGCAAATCCGTTGCCGTAGGTTCGATCCGCCCTCTCGGGATTTATTTCACTTTTAATTTTTCAATTTCATTGATTTATTCTTTTAATTTTTATAATAGTAGAAATTAATATTTTTCTCTTCAAGTAGTAATATTTTGACCAGAATTTACAAAGATTTCAATATTTTATTTTAAAATTCCTCCAAAATAAAGATATAGTAGACATGAAAGAATAAACTCTGTCAGAGATTTTGGGCATGCGCAGAGTCATTCTTTTTCGTATGCACATGGCTTTCATGCAGGGATTTGCACCATTATAGAGTATAATTAAAGAAATAAACATGTGGCTTTAAATTTGATCTTCCAAAGGGTGTTATGTGGCCCTGTGGTCCGAGTGTCAGCATGCAAACACGTGGCCGTTGATTCGAAGCGCCCTCTCGGAATTCGTTTTGCTTTTATTTTTTTCCATTTCATTGATTTATTTTTTTTAATTTTTAGAATACTGGAAATTAATATTTTTCTCTTCAAGTAGTAATATTTTGACCAGAATTTACAAAGATTTCAATATTTTATTTTAAAATTCCTCCAAAATAAAGTTATTTTAGAAATAAAAGTATAAACTCGGCCAGAGATTTTGGGCTTGCGCAGTGTCATCCTTTTTGATATACACATGGTTTTCAAGCAGGGATTTGCACCATTATAGAGTATTAATAAAGAAATAAACATGTGGCTTTAATTTCGATCTAACAACGGATCTTAAATGGCATTGTGGTCCGAGTGCCAGCCTGAAAATCCGTGGCCATAGGTTCGAACCGCCCTCTCGGGATATCTTTTACTTTTATTTTTTCCGTTTCGTTGATTTATTCTTTTAATTTTTAGAATAGTGGAAATTTATATTTTTCTCTTCAAGTAGTAATGTTTTGACCAGAATTTACAAAAATTTCAATATTTTATTTTAAAATTCCTGCAAAAAAAGATATTGTAGAAATAAAAGTATAAACTCGGTCAGAGATTTTGGGCATGCGCAGAATCATCCTTGTTGATATACACATGGCTTTCATGCAGGGATTTGCACCATTATAGAGTATAAATAAAGAAATAAACATGTGGCTTTATATTCCATCTGCCAACGGGTCGTATGTGGCCTTGTGGTCCGAGTGTGAGCATGCAAATCCGTGGCCATAGGTTCGAACCGCCCTTTTGGGATTTCTTTTACTTTTATTTTTTCCATTTCATTCATTTATTCTTTTAATTTTTAGAATAGTGGAAATTAATATTTTTCTCTTCAAGTAGTAATATTTTGACCAGAATTTACAAAGATTTCAATATTTTATTTTAAAATTCCTCCAAAATAAAGATATTGTAGAAATAAAAGTATAAACTCGGTCCGAGATTTTGGGCATGCGCAGAGTCATATTTTTTGATATACACATGGCTTTCATGCAGGGATTTGCACCATTATAGAGTATTAATAAAGAAATAAACATGTGGCTTTAATTTCGATCTAACAACGGATCTTAAACGTTATTGTGGTCCGAGTGCGAGCCTGAAAATCCGTGGCCATAGGTTCGAACCGCCCTCTCGGGATATCTTTTACTTTTATTTTTTCCGTTGCGTTGATTTATTCTTTTAATTTTTATAAAAGTGGATATTAATATTTTTCTCTTCAAGTAGTAATATTTTGACCAGAATTTACAAAGATTTCAATATTTTATTTTAAAATTCCGCCAAAACAAAGATATTATAGAAATAAAAGTATAAACTCGGTCAGAGATTTTGGGCATGCGCAGAATCATCCTTTTTGATATACACATGGCTTTCATGCAGGGATATTCAACATTATAGAGTATAAATAAAGAAATAAACATTGGCTTTAAATTCGATCTCCCAACGGATCGTATGTGGCCTTGTGGTCCGAGCGTCAACATGAAAACTCGGGGTCATAGTATCGATCGGCCCTCTCGGGATTCCTTTTACTTTTATTTTTTCCATTTCGTTGATTTTTTTTTTAAAATTTAGAGTAGTGGAAATTAATATTTTTCTCTTCAAGTAGTAATGTTTTGACCAGAATTTACAAAAATTTCAATATTTTATTTTAAAATTCCTCCAAAACAAAGATATTGTAGAAATAAAAGTATAAACTCGGTCAGAGATTTTGGGCATGCGCAGAATCATCCTTTTTGATATACACATGGCTTTCATGCAGGGATTTGCACCATTATAGAGTATTAATAAAGAAATAATCATGTGGCTTTTAAATTCGATTTCCCAACGGTTCGAAAATGGCCTTGTGGTCTGAGTGTCAGCATGCAAACCCGTTGCCGTAGGTTCGATCCGCCCTCTCGGGATTTCTTTCACTTTTAATTTTTCAATTTCATTGATTTATTCTTTTAATTTTTATAATAGTAGAAATTAATATTTTTCTCTTCAAGTAGTAATATTTTGACCAGAATTTACAAAGATTTCAATATTTTATTTTAAAATTCCTCCAAAATAAAGATATAGTAGACATGAAAGAATAAAATCTGTCAGAGAATTTGGGCATGCGCAGAGTCATTCTTTTTCGTATGCACATGGCTTTCATGCAGGGATTTGCACCATTATAGAGTATAATTAAAGAAATAAACATGTGGCTTTAAATTTGATCTTCCAAAGGGTCTTATGTGGCCTTGTGGTCCGAGTGTCAGCATGCAAACACGTGGCCGTTGGTTCGAAGCGCCCTCTCGGAATTCGTTTTGCTTTTATTTTTTTCCATTTCATTGATTTATTTTTTTTAATTTTTAGAATACTGGAAATTAATATTTTTCTCTTCAAGTAGTAATATTTTGACCAGAATTTACAAAGATTTCAATATTTTATTTTAAAATTGCTCCAAAATAAAGTTATTTTAGAAATAAAAGTATAAACTCGGCCAGAGATTTTGGGCATGCGCAGTGTCATCCTTTTTGATATACACATGGTTTTCAAGCAGGGATTTGCACCATTATAGAGTATTAATAAAGAAATAATCATGTGGCTTTTAAATTCGATTTTCCAAAGGGTCGAAAATGGCCTTGTGGTCTGAGTGTCAGCATGCAAACCCGTTGTCGTAGGTTCGATCCGCCCTCTCGGGATTTCTTTTAGTTTTATTTTTTCCATTTCATTGATTTATTTTTTTAAAATTTAGAATAGTGGAAATTAATATTTTTCTCTTCAAGTAGTAATGTTTTGACCAGAATTTACAAAAATTTCAATATTTTATTTTAAAATTCCTCCAAAACAAAGACATTGTAGAAATAAAAGTATAAACTCGGTCCGAGATTTTGGGCATGCGCAGAGTCATCCTTTTTGATATACACATGGCTTTCATGCAGGGATTTGCACCATTATAAAGTATTAATAAAGAAATAAACATGTGGCTTTAATTTCGATCTAACAACGGATCTTAAATGGCATTGTGGTCCGAGTGCCAGCCTGAAAATCCGTGGCCATAGGTTCGAACCGCCCTCTCGGGATATCTTTTACTTTTATTTTTTCCGTTTCGTTGATTTATTCTTTTAATTTTTAGAATAGTGGAAATTTATATTTTTCTCTTCAAGTAGTAATGTTTTGACCAGAATTTACAAAAATTTCAATATTTTATTTTAAAATTCCTGCAAAAAAAGATATTGTAGAAATAAAAGTATAAACTCGGTCAGAGATTTTGGGCATGCGCAGAATCATCCTTGTTGATATACACATGGCTTTCATGCAGGGATTTGCACCATTATAGAGTATTAATAAAGAAATATTCATGTGGCTTTTAAATTCGATCTCCCAACGGATCGTAAATGACCTTGTGGTCTGAGTGTCAGCATGCAAACCCGTGGCCGTAGGTTCCGTCCACCCCCTCGGGATTTCTTTCACTTTTTTAAGTTTTCAATTTCATTGATTTATTCCTTTAATTTTTATAATAGTGGAAATTAATATTTTTCTCTTCAAGTAGTAATATTTTGACCAGAATTGACAAAGATTTCAATATTTTATTTTAAAATTCCTCCAAAATAAAGATATAGTACACATGAAAGAATAAACTCTGTCAGAGATTTTGGGCATGCGCAGAGTCATTCTTTTTGGTATACACCTTTCTTTCATGTAGGGATTTGCACCATTATAGAGTATAAATAAAGAAATAAACATGTGGCTTTAAATTCGATCTTCCAAAGGGTCTTATGTGGCCCTGTGGTCCGGGTGTCAGCCTGCAAACTCGTGGCCGTAGGTTCGAAGCGCCCTCTCGGGATTTCTTTTACTTTTATTTTTTCCATTTCATTCATTTATTCTTTTAATTTTTAGAATAGTGGAAATTAATATTTTTCTCTTCAAGTAGTAATATTTTGACCAGAATTTACAAAGATTTCAATATTTTATTTTAAAATTCCTCCAAAATAAAGTTATTTTAGAAATAAAAGTATAAACTCGGCCAGAGATTTTGGGCATGCGCAGTGTCATCCTTTTTGATATATACATGGTTTTCAAGCAGGGATTTGCACCATTATAGAGTATAAATAAAAAAATAAACATGTGACTTTATATTCCATCTGCCAACGGATCGTATGTGGCCTTGTGGTCCGAGTGTGAGCATGCAAATCCGTGGCCATAGGTTCGAACTGCCCTCTCGGGATTTCTTTTACTTTTATTTTTTCCATTTCATTCATTTATTCTTTTAATTTTTAGAATAGTGGAAATTAATATTTTTCTCTTCAAGTAGTAATGTTTTGACCAGAATTTACAAAAATTTCAATATTTTATTTTAAAATTCCTCCAAAACAAAGATATTGTAGAAATAAAAGTATAAACTCGGTCAGAGATTTTGGGCATGCGCAGAATCATCCTTTTTGATATACACATGGCTTTCATGCAGGGATTTGCACCATTATAGAGTATTAATAAAGAAATAATCATGTGGCTTTTAAATTCGGTTTGCCAACGGGTCGAAAATGGCCTTGTGGTCCGAGTGCCAGCCTGAAAATCCGTGGCCATAGGTTCGAACCGCCCTCTCGGGATATCTTTTACTTTTATTTTTTCCGTTTCGTTGATTTATTCTTTTAATTTTTAGAATAGTGGAAATTTATATTTTTCTCTTCAAGTAGTAATGTTTTGACCAGAATTTACAAAAATTTCAATATTTTATTTTAAAATTCCTGCAAAAAAAGATATTGTAGAAATAAAAGTATAAACTCGGTCAGAGATTTTGGGCATGCGCAGAATCATCCTTGTTGATATACACATGGCTTTCATGCAGGGATTTGCACCATTATAGAGTATAAATAAAGAAATAAACATGTGGCTTTATATTCCATCTGCCAACGGGTCGTATGTGGCCTTGTGGTCCGAGTGTGAGCATGCAAATCCGTGGCCATAGGTTCGAACCGCCCTTCTGGGATTTCTTTTACTTTTATTTTTTCCATTTCATTCATTTATTCTTTTAATTTTTAGAATAGTGGAAATTAATATTTTTCTCTTCAAGTAGTAATATTTTGACCAGAATTTACAAAGATTTCAATATTTTATTTTAAAATTCCTCCAAAATAAAGATATTGTAGAAATAAAAGTATAAACTCGGTCCGAGATTTTGGGCATGCGCAGAGTCATATTTTTTGATATACACATGGCTTTCATGCAGGGATTTGCACCATTATAGAGTATTAATAAAGAAATAAACATGTGGCTTTAATTTCGATCTAACAACGGATCTTAAACGTTATTGTGGTCCGAGTGCGAGCCTGAAAATCCGTGGCCATAGGTTCGAACCGCCCTCTCGGGATATCTTTTACTTTTATTTTTTCCGTTGCGTTGATTTATTCTTTTAATTTTTATAAAAGTGGATATTAATATTTTTCTCTTCAAGTAGTAATATTTTGACCAGAATTTACAAAGATTTCAATATTTTATTTTAAAATTCCGCCAAAACAAAGATATTATAGAAATAAAAGTATAAACTCGGTCAGAGATTTTGGGCATGCGCAGAATCATCCTTTTTGATATACACATGGCTTTCATGCAGGGATATTCAACATTATAGAGTATAAATAAAGAAATAAACATTGGCTTTAAATTCGATCTCCCAACGGATCGTATGTGGCCTTGTGGTCCGAGCGTCAACATGAAAACTCGGGGTCATAGTATCGATCGGCCCTCTCGGGATTCCTTTTACTTTTATTTTTTCCATTTCGTTGATTTTTTTTTTTAAATTTAGAATAGTGGAAATTAATATTTTTCTCTTCAAGTAGTAATGTTTTGACCAGAATTTACAAAAATTTCAATATTTTATTTTAAAATTCCTCCAAAACAAAGATATTGTAGAAATAAAAGTATAAACTCGGTCAGAGATTTTGGGCATGCGCAGAATCATCCTTTTTGATATACACATGGCTTTCATGCAGGGATTTGCACCATTATAGAGTATTAATAAAGAAATAATCATGTGGCTTTTAAATTCGATTTCCCAACGGTTCGAAAATGGCCTTGTGGTCTGAGTGTCAGCATGCAAACCCGTTGCCGTAGGTTCGATCCGCCCTCTCGGGATTTCTTTCACTTTTAATTTTTCAATTTCATTGATTTATTCTTTTAATTTTTATAATAGTAGAAATTAATATTTTTCTCTTCAAGTAGTAATATTTTGACCAGAATTTACAGAGATTTCAATATTTTATTTTAAAATTCCTCCAAAATAAAGATATAGTAGACATGAAAGAATAAAATCTGTCAGAGAATTTGGGCATGCGCAGAGTCATTCTTTTTCGTATGCACATGGCTTTCATGCAGGGATTTGCACCATTATAGAGTATAATTAAAGAAATAAACATGTGGCTTTAAATTTGATCTTCCAAAGGGTCTTATGTGGCCTTGTGGTCCGAGTGTCAGCATGCAAACACGTGGCCGTTGGTTCGAAGCGCCCTCTCGGAATTCGTTTTGCTTTTATTTTTTTCCATTTCATTGATTTATTTTTTTTAATTTTTAGAATACTGGAAATTAATATTTTTCTCTTCAAGTAGTAATATTTTGACCAGAATTTACAAAGATTTCAATATTTTATTTTAAAATTGCTCCAAAATAAAGTTATTTTAGAAATAAAAGTATAAACTCGGCCAGAGATTTTGGGCATGCGCAGTGTCATCCTTTTTGATATACACATGGTTTTCAAGCAGGGATTTGCACCATTATAGAGTATTAATAAAGAAATAATCATGTGGCTTTTAAATTCGATTTTCCAAAGGGTCGAAAATGGCCTTGTGGTCTGAGTGTCAGCATGCAAACCCGTTGTCGTAGGTTCGATCCGCCCTCTCGGGATTTCTTTTAGTTTTATTTTTTCCATTTCATTGATTTATTTTTTTAAAATTTAGAATAGTGGAAATTAATATTTTTCTCTTCAAGTAGTAATGTTTTGACCAGAATTTACAAAAATTTCAATATTTTATTTTAAAATTCCTCCAAAACAAAGACATTGTAGAAATAAAAGTATAAACTCGGTCCGAGATTTTGGGCATGCGCAGAGTCATCCTTTTTGATATACACATGGCTTTCATGCAGGGATTTGCACCATTATAAAGTATTAATAAAGAAATAAACATGTGGCTTTAATTTCGATCTAACAACGGATCTTAAATGGCATTGTGGTCCGAGTGCCAGCCTGAAAATCCGTGGCCATAGGTTCGAACCGCCCTCTCGGGATATCTTTTACTTTTATTTTTTCCGTTTCGTTGATTTATTCTTTTAATTTTTAGAATAGTGGAAATTTATATTTTTCTCTTCAAGTAGTAATGTTTTGACCAGAATTTACAAAAATTTCAATATTTTATTTTAAAATTCCTGCAAAAAAAGATATTGTAGAAATAAAAGTATAAACTCGGTCAGAGATTTTGGGCATGCGCAGAATCATCCTTGTTGATATACACATGGCTTTCATGCAGGGATTTGCACCATTATAGAGTATTAATAAAGAAATATTCATGTGGCTTTTAAATTCGATCTCCCAACGGATCGTAAATGACCTTGTGGTCTGAGTGTCAGCATGCAAACCCGTGGCCGTAGGTTCCGTCCACCCCCTCGGGATTTCTTTCACTTTTTTAAGTTTTCAATTTCATTGATTTATTCCTTTAATTTTTATAATAGTGGAAATTAATATTTTTCTCTTCAAGTAGTAATATTTTGACCAGAATTGACAAAGATTTCAATATTTTATTTTAAAATTCCTCCAAAATAAAGATATAGTACACATGAAAGAATAAACTCTGTCAGAGATTTTGGGCATGCGCAGAGTCATTCTTTTTGGTATACACCTTTCTTTCATGTAGGGATTTGCACCATTATAGAGTATAAATAAAGAAATAAACATGTGGCTTTAAATTCGATCTTCCAAAGGGTCTTATGTGGCCCTGTGGTCCGGGTGTCAGCCTGCAAACTCGTGGCCGTAGGTTCGAAGCGCCCTCTCGGGATTTCTTTTACTTTTATTTTTTCCATTTCATTCATTTATTCTTTTAATTTTTAGAATAGTGGAAATTAATATTTTTCTCTTCAAGTAGTAATATTTTGACCAGAATTTACAAAGATTTCAATATTTTATTTTAAAATTCCTCCAAAATAAAGTTATTTTAGAAATAAAAGTATAAACTCGGCCAGAGATTTTGGGCATGCGCAGTGTCATCCTTTTTGATATATACATGGTTTTCAAGCAGGGATTTGCACCATTATAGAGTATAAATAAAAAAATAAACATGTGACTTTATATTCCATCTGCCAACGGATCGTATGTGGCCTTGTGGTCCGAGTGTGAGCATGCAAATCCGTGGCCATAGGTTCGAACTGCCCTCTCGGGATTTCTTTTACTTTTATTTTTTCCATTTCATTCATTTATTCTTTTAATTTTTAGAATAGTGGAAATTAATATTTTTCTCTTCAAGTAGTAATGTTTTGACCAGAATTTACAAAAATTTCAATATTTTATTTTAAAATTCCTCCAAAACAAAGATATTGTAGAAATAAAAGTATAAACTCGGTCAGAGATTTTGGGCATGCGCAGAATCATCCTTTTTGATATACACATGGCTTTCATGCAGGGATTTGCACCATTATAGAGTATTAATAAAGAAATAATCATGTGGCTTTTAAATTCGGTTTGCCAACGGGTCGAAAATGGCCTTGTGGTCTGAGTGTCAGCATGCAAACCCGTTGCCGTAGGTTCGATCCGCCCTCTCGGGATTTCTTTCACTTTTAATTTTTCAATTTCATTGATTTATTCTTTTAATTTTTATAATAGTAGAAATTAATATTTTTCTCTTCAAGTAGTAATATTTTGACCAGAATTTACAAAGATTTCAATATTTTATTTTAAAATTCCTCCAAAATAAAGATATAGTAGACATGAAAGAATAAACTCTGTCAGAGATTTTGGGCATGCGCAGAGTCATTCTTTTTGGTATACACATGGCTTTCATGCAGGGATTTGCACCATTATAGAGTATTAATAAAGAAATAAACATGTGGCTTTAAATTCGATCTAACAACGGATCGTAAATGGCATTGTGGTCCGAGTGTCAGCATGCAAACACGTTGTCGTAGGTTCGATCCGCCCTCTCGGGATTTCTTTTACTTTTATTTTTTCCATTTCATTGATTTATTTTTTTAAAATTTAGAATAGTGGAAATTAATATTTTTCTCTTCAAGTAGTAATGTTTTGACCAGAATTTACAAAAATTTCAATATTTTATTTTAAAATTCCTCCAAAACAAAGACATTGTAGAAATAAAAGTATAAACTCGGTCCGAGATTTTGGGCATGCGCAGTGTCATCCTTTTTCATATACACATGGTTTTCAAGCAGGGATTTGCACCATTATAGAGTATAAATAAAAAAATAAACATGTGACTTTATATTCCATCTGCCAAAGGATCGTATGTGGCCTTGTGGTCCGAGTGTGAGCATGCAAATCCGTGGCCATAGGTTCGAACGGCCCTCTCGGGATTTCTATTACTTTTATTTTTTCCATTTCATTCATTTATTCTTTTAATTTTTATAATAGTGGAAATTAATATTTTTCTCTTCAAGTAGTAATATTTTGACCAGAATTTACAAAGATTTCAATATTTTATTTTAAAATTCCTCCAAAATAAAGATATAGTAGACATGAAAGAATAAACTCTGTCCGAGATTTTGGGCATGCGCAGAGTCATTCTTTTTGGTATACACATGGCTTTCATGCAGGGATTTGCACCATTATAGAGTATAAATAAAGAAATAAACATGTGGCTTTAAATTCGATCTTCCAAAGGGTCTTATGTGGCCCTGTGGTCCTGGTGTCAGCATGCAAACACGTGGCCGTAGGTTCGAAGCGCCCTCTCGGAATTCGTTTCTTTTATTTTTTTCCATTTCATTGATTTATTTTTTTTAATTTTTAGAATACTGGAAATTAATATTTTTCTCTTCAAGTAGTAATATTTTGACCAGAATTTACAAAGATTTCAATATTTTATTTTAAAATTCCTCCAAAATAAAGTTATTTTAGAAATAAATGTATAAACTCGGTCAGAGATTTTGGGCATGCGCAGTGTCATCCTTTTTGATATACACATGGTTTTCAAGCAGGGATTTGCACCATTATAGAGTATAAATAAAAAAATGAACATGTGACTTTATATTCCATCTGCCAACGGATCGTATGTGGCCTTGTGGTCCGAGTGTGAGCATGCAAATCCGTGGCCATAGGTTCGAACCGCCCTCTCGGGATTTCTTTTACTTTTATTTTTTCCATTTCATTCATTTATTCTTTTAATTTTTAGAATAGTGGAAATTAATATTTTTCTCTTCAAGTAGTAATATTTTGACCAGAATTTACAAAGATTTCAATATTTTATTTTAAAATTCCTCCAAAATAAAGATATTGTAGAAATAAAAGTATAAACTCGGTCAGAGATTTTGGGCATGCGCAGAGTCATATTTTTTGATATACACATGGCTTTCATGCAGGGATTTGCACTATTATAGAGTATTAATAAAGAAATAAACATGTGGCTTTAATTTCGACCTAACAACGGATCTTAAATGGCATTGTGGTCCGAGTGCCAGCCTGAAAATCCGTGGCCATAGGTTCGAACCGCCCTCTCGGGATATCTTTTACTTTTATTTTTTCCGTTTCGTTGATTTATTCTTTTAATTTTTATAAAAGTGGAAATTAATATTTTTCTCTTCAAGTAGTAATATTTTGACCAGAATTTACAAAGTAATCAATATTTTATTTTAAAATTCCTCCAAAATAAAGATATTGTAGAAATAAAGTATAAACTCGGTAAGAGATTTTGGGCATGCGCAGAATCATCCTTTTTGATATACACATGGCTTTCATGCAGGGATTTGCACCATTATAGAGTATAATTAAAGAAATAAACATGTGGCTTTAAATTCGATCTTCCAAAGGGTCTTATGTGGCCCTGTGGTCCGAGTGTCAGCATGCAAACACGTGGCCGTTGGTTCGAAGCGCCCTCTCGGAATTCGTTTTGCTTTTATTTTTTTCCATTTCATTGATTTATTTTTTAAAATTTTTAGAATACTGGAAATTAATATTTTTCTCTTCAAGTAGTAATATTTTGACCAGAATTTACAAAGATTTCAATATTTTATTTTAAAATTCCTCCAAAATAAAGTTATTTTAGATATAAAAGTATAAACTCGGTCAGAGATTTTGGGCATGCGCAGAATCATCCTTTTTGATATACACATGGCTTTCATGCAGGGATTTGCACCATTATAAGAGTATTAATAAAGAAATAATGATGTGGCTTTTAAATTCGATTTCCCAACGGATCGTAAATGGCCTTGTGGTCTGAGTGTCAGCATGCAAACCCGTTGCCGTAGGTTCGATCCGCCCTCTCGGGATTTCTTTCACTTTTATTGTTTCAATTTCATTGATTTATTCTTTTAATTTTTATAATAGTGGAAATTAATATTTTTCTCTTCAAGTAGTAATATTTTGACCAGAATTTACAAAGATTTCAATATTTTATTTTAAAATTCCTCCAAAATAAAGATATTGTAGAAATAAAAGTATAAACTCGGTCAGAGATTTTGGGCATGCGCAGAGTCATATTTTTTGATATACACATGGCTTTCATGCAGGGATTTGCACTATTATAGAGTATTAATAAAGAAATAAACATGTGGCTTTAATTTCGATCTAACAACGGATCTTAAATGGCATTGTGGTCCGAGTGCCAGCCTGAAAATCCGTGGCCATAGGTTCGAACCGCCCTCTCGGGATATCTTTTACTTTTATTTTTTCCGTTTCGTTGATTTATACTTTTAATTTTTATAAAAGTGGAAATTAATATTTTTCTCTTCAAGTAGTAATATTTTGACCAGAATTTACAAAGTAATCAATATTTTATTTTAAAATTCCTCCAAAATAAAGATATTGTAGAAATAAAGTATAAACTCGGTAAGAGATTTTGGGCATGCGCAGAATCATCCTTTTTGATATACACATGGCTTTCATGCAGGGATTTGCACCATTATAGAGTATAATTAAAGAAATAAACATGTGGCTTTAAATTCGATCTTCCAAAGGGTCTTATGTGGCCCTGTGGTCCGAGTGTCAACATGCAAACACGTGGCCGTTGGTTCGAAGCGCCCTCTCGGAATTCGTTTTGCTTTTATTTTTTTCCATTTCATTGATTTATTTTTTTTAATTTTTAGAATACTGGAAATTAATATTTTTCTCTTCAAGTAGTAATATTTTGACCAGAATTTACAAAGATTTCAATATTTTATTTTAAAATTCCTCCAAAATAAAGTTATTTTAGAAATAAAAGTATAAACTCGGTCAGAGATTTTGGGCATGCGCAGAGTCATCCTTTTTGATATACACATGGCTTTCATGCAGGGATTTGCACCATTATAAAGTATTAATAAAGAAATAAACATGTGGCTTTAATTTCGATCTAACAACGGATCTTAAATGGCATTGTGGTCCGAGTGCCAGCCTGAAAATCCGTGGCCATAGGTTCGAACCGCCCTCTCGGGATATCTTTTACTTTTATTTTTTCCGTTTCGTTGATTTATTCTTTTAATTTTTAGAATAGTGGAAATTTATATTTTTCTCTTCAAGTAGTAATGTTTTGACCAGAATTTACAAAAATTTCAATATTTTATTTTAAAATTCCTGCAAAAAAAGATATTGTAGAAATAAAAGTATAAACTCGGTCAGAGATTTTGGGCATGCGCAGAATCATCCTTTTTGATATACACATGGCTTTCATGCATTGATTTGCACCATTATAGAGTATTAATAAAGAAATATTCACGTGGCTTTTAAATTCGATCTCCCAACGGATCGTAAATGGCCTTGTGGTCTGAGTGTCAGCATGCAAACCCGTGGCCGTAGGTTCCATCCACCCCCTCGGGATTTCTTTCACTTTTAATTTTTCAATTTCATTGATTTATTCTTTTAATTTTTATAATAGTGGAAATTAATATTTTTCTCTTCAAGTAGTAATATTTTGACCAGAATTTACAAAGATTTCAATATTTTATTTTAAAATTCCTCCAAAATAAAGTTATTTTAGAAATAAATGTATAAACTCGGTCAGAGATTTTGGGCATGGGCAGTGTCATCCTTTTTGATATACACATGGTTTTCAAGCAGGGATTTGCACCATTATAGAGTATAAATAAAAAAATAAACATGTGACTTTATATTCCATCTGCCAACGGATCGTATGTGGCCTTGTGGTCCGAGTGTGAGCATGCAAATCCGTGGCCATAGGTTCGAACCGCCCTCTCATGATTTCTTTTACTTTTATTTTTTCCATTTCATTCATTTATTCTTTTAATTTTTAGAATAGTGGAAATTAATATTTTTCTCTTCAAGTAGTAATATTTTGACCAGAATTTACAAAGATTTCAATATTTTATTTTAAAATTCCTCCAAAATAAAGATATTGTAGAAATAAAAGTATAAACTCGGTCCGAGATTTTGGGCATGCGCAGAGTCATATTTTTTGATATACACATGGCTTTCATGCAGGGATTTGCACCATTATAGAGTATTAATAAAGAAATAAACATGTGGCTTTAATTTCGATCTAACAACGGATCTTAAATGGCATTGTGGTCCGAGTGCGAGCCTGAAAATCCGTGGCCATAGGTTCGAACCGCCCTCTCGGGATATCTTTTACTTTTATTTTTTCCGTTTCGTTGATTTATTCTTTTAATTTTTATAAAAGTGGAAATTAATATTTTTCTCTTCAAGTAGTAATATTTTGACCAGAATTTACAAAGATTTCAATATTTTATTTTAAAATTCCGCCAAAACAAAGATATTATAGAAATAAAAGTATAAACTCGGTCCGAGATTTTGGGCATGCGCAGAATCATCCTTTTTGATATACACATGGCTTTCATGTAGGGATTTGCACCATTATAGAGTATTAATAAAGAAATAATCATGTGGCTTTTAAATTCGATTTCCCAACGGTTCGAAAATGGCCTTGTGGTCTGAGTGTCAGCATGCAAACCCGTTGCCGTAGGCTCGATCCGCCCTCTCGGGATTTCTTTCACTTTTAATTTTTCAATTTCATTGATTTATTCTTTTAATTTTTATAATAGTAGAAATTAATATTTTTCTCTTCAAGTAGTAATATTTTGACCAGAATTTACAAAGATTTCAATATTTTATTTTAAAATTCCTCCAAAATAAAGATATAGTAGACATGAAAGAATAAACTCGGTCCGAGATTTTGGGCATGCGCAGAGTCATTCTTTTTCGTATGCACATGGCTTTCATGCAGGGATTTGCACCATTATAGAGTATAATTAAAGAAATAAACATGTGGCTTTAAATTTGATCTTCCAAAGGGTCTTATGTGGCCCTGTGGTCCGAGTGTCAGCATGCAAACACGTGGCCGTTGGTTCGAAGCGCCCTCTCGGAACTCGTTTTGCTTTTATTTTTTTCCATTTCATTGATTTATTTTTTTTAATTTTTAGAATACTGGAAATTAATATTTTTCTCTTCAAGTAGTAATATTTTGACCAGAATTTACAAAGATTTCAATATTTTATTTTAAAATTCCTCCAAAATAAAGTTATTTTAGAAATAAAAGTATAAACTCGGCCAGAGATTTTGGGCTTGCGCAGTGTCATCCTTTTTGATATACACATGGTTTTCAAGCAGGGATTTGCACCATTATAGAGTATTAATAAAGAAATAATCATGTGGCTTTTAAATTCGATTTCCCAACGGGTGGAAAATGGCCTTGTGGTCTGAGTGTCAGCATGCAAACCCGTTGTCGTAGGTTCGATCCGCCCTCTCGGGATTTCTTTTACTTTTATTTTTTCCATTTCATTGATTTATTTTTTTAAAATTTAGAATAGTGGAAATTAATATTTTTCTCTTCAAGTAGTAATGTTTTGACCAGAATTTACAAAAATTTCAATATTTTATTTTAAAATTCCTCCAAAACAAAGACATTGTAGAAATAAAAGTATAAACTCGGTCCGAGATTTTGGGCATGCGCAGAGTCATCCTTTTTGATATACACATGGCTTTCATGCAGGGATTTGCACCATTATAAAGTATTAATAAAGAAATAAACATGTGGCTTTAATTTCGATCTAACAACGGATCTTAAATGGCATTGTGGTCCGAGTGCCAGCCTGAAAATCCGTGGCCATAGGTTCGAACCGCCCTCTCGGGATATCTTTTACTTCTATTTTTTCCGTTTCGTTGATTTATTCTTTTAATTTTTAGAATAGTGGAAATTTATATTTTTCTCTTCAAGTAGTAATGTTTTGACCAGAATTTACAAAAATTTCAATATTTTATTTTAAAATTCCTGCAAAAAAAGATATTGTAGAAATAAAAGTATAAACTCGGTCAGAGATTTTGGGCATGCGCAGAATCATCCTTGTTGATATACACATGGCTTTCATGCAGGGATTTGCACCATTATAGAGTATTAATAAAGAAATATTCATGTGGCTTTTAAATTCGATCTCCCAACGGATCGTAAATGGCCTTGTGGTCTGAGTGTCAGCATGCAAACCCGTGGCCGTAGGTTCCATCCACCCCCTCGGGATTTCTTTCACTTTTATTGTTTCAATTTCATTGATTTATTCTTTTAATTTTTATAATAGTGGAAATTAATATTTTTCTCTTCAAGTAGTAATATTTTGACCAGAATTTACAAAGATTTCAATATTTTATTTTAAAATTCCTCCAAAATAAAGATATAGTACACATGAAAGAATAAACTCTGTCAGAGATTTTGGGCATGCGCAGAGTCATTCTTTTTGGTATACACATGGCTTTCATGTAGGGATTTGCACCATTATAGAGTATAAATAAAGAAATAAACATGTGGCTTTATATTCCATCTGCCAACGGATCGTATGTGGCCTTGTGGTCCGAGTGTGAGCATGCAAACCCGTTGTCGTAGGTTCGATCCGCCCTCTCGGAATTCGTTTTGCTTTTATTTTTTTCCATTTCATTGATTTATTTTTTTTAATTTTTAGAATACTGGAAATTAATATTTTTCTCTTCAAGTAGTAATATTTTGACCAGAATTTACAAAGATTTCAATATTTTATTTTAAAATTCCTCCAAAATAAAGTTATTTTAGATATAAAAGTATAAACTCGGCCAGAGATTTTGGGCATGCGCAGTGTCATCCTTTTTGATATACACATGGTTTTCAAGCAGGGATTTGCACCATTATAGAGTATTAATAAAGAAATAATCATGTGGCTTTTAAATTCGATTTCCCAACGGTTCGAAAATGGCCTTGTGGTCTGAGTGTCAGCATGCAAACCCGTTGCCGTAGGTTCGATCCGCCCTCTCGGGATTTCTTTCACTTTTAATTTTTCAATTTCATTGATTTATTCTTTTAATTTTTATAATAGTAGAAATTAATATTTTTCTCTTCAAGTAGTAATATTTTGACCAGAATTTACAAAGATTTCAATATTTTATTTTAAAATTCCTCCAAAATAAAGATATAGTAGACATGAAAGAATAAAATCTGTCAGAGATTTTGGGCATGCGCAGAGTCATTCTTTTTCGTATGCACATGGATTTCATGCAGGGATTTGCACCATTATAGAGTATAATTAAAGAAATAAACATGTGGCTTTAAATTTGATCTTCCAAAGGGTCTTATGTGGCCCTGTGGTCCGAGTGTCAGCATGCAAACACGTGGCCGTTGGTTCGAAGCGCCCTCTCGGAATTCGTTTTGCTTTTATTTTTTTCCATTTCATTGATTTATTTTTTTTAATTTTTAGAATACTGGAAATTAATATTTTTCTCTTCAAGTAGTAATATTTTGACCAGAATTTACAAAGATTTCAATATTTTATTTTAAAATTCCTCCAAAATAAAGTTATTTTAGAAATAAAAGTATAAACTCGGCCAGAGATTTTGGGCATGCGCAGTGTCATCCTTTTTGATATACACATGGTTTTCAAGCAGGGATTTGCACCATTATAGAGTATTAATAAAGAAATAATCATGTGGCTTTTAAATTCGATTTTCCAACGGGTCGAAAATGGCCTTGTGGTCTGAGTGTCAGCATGCAAACCCGTTGTCGTAGGTTCGATCCGCCCTCTCGGGATTTCTTTTACTTTTATTTTTTCCATTTCATTGATTTATTTTTTCAAAATTTAGAATAGTGGAAATTTATATTTTTCTCTTCAAGTAGTAATGTTTTGACCAGAATTTACAAAAATTTCAATATTTTATTTTAAAATTCCTCCAAAACAAAGACATTGTAGAAATAAAAGTATAAACTCGGTCCGAGATTTTGGGCATGCGCAGAGTCATCCTTTTTGATATACACATGGCTTTCATGCAGGGATTTGCACCATTATAAAGTATTAATAAAGAAATAAACATGTGGCTGCAATTTCGATCTAACAACGGATCTTAAATGGCATTGTGGTCCGAGTGCCAGCCTGAAAATCCGTGGCCATAGGTTCGAACCGCCCTCTCGGGATATCTTTTACTTTTATTTTTTCCGTTTCGTTGATTTATTCTTTTAATTTTTAGAATAGTGGAAATTTATATTTTTCTCTTCAAGTAGTAATGTTTTGACCAGAATTTACAAAAATTTCAATATTTTATTTTAAAATTCCTGCAAAAAAAGATATTGTAGAAATAAAAGTATAAACTCGGTCAGAGATTTTGGGCATGCGCAGAATCATCCTTGTTGATATACACATGGCTTTCATGCAGGGATTTGCACCATTATAGAGTATTAATAAAGAAATATTCATGTGGCTTTTAAATTCGATCTCCCAACGGATCGTAAATGGCCTTGTGGTCTGAGTGTCAGCATGCAAACCCGTGGCCGTAGGTTCCGTCCACCCCCTCGGGATTTCTTTCACTTTTTTAAGTTTTCAATTTCATTGATTTATTCTTTTAAATTTTATAATAGTGGAAATTAATATTTTTCTCTTCAAGTAGTAATATTTTGACCAGAATTTACAAAGATTTCAATATTTTATTTTAAAATTCCTCCAAAATAAAGATATAGTACACATGAAAGAATAAACTCTGTCAGAGATTTTGGGCATGCGCAGAGTCATTCTTTTTGGTATACACATGGCTTTCATGTAGGGATTTGCACCATTATAGAGTATAAATAAAGAAATAAACATGTGGCTTTAAATTCGATCGTCCAAAGGGTCTTATGTGGCCCTGTGGTCCGGGTGTCAGCCTGCAAACTCGTGGCCGTAGGTTCGAAGCGCCCTCTCGGAATTCGTTTTGCTTTTATTTTTTTCCATTTCATTGATTTATTTTTTTTAATTTTTAGAATAGTGGAAATTAATATTTTTCTCTTCAAGTAGTAATATTTTGACCAGAATTTACAAAGATTTCAATATTTTATTTTAAAATTCCTCCAAAATAAAGATATAGTACACATGAAAGAATAAACTCTGTCAGAGATTTTGGGCATGCGCAGAGTCATTCTTTTTGGTATACACATGGCTTTCATGCAGGGATTTGCACCATTATAGAGTATTAATAAAGAAATAAACATGTGGCTTTAAATTCGATCTAACAACGGATCGTAAATGGCATTGTGGTCCGAGTGTCAGCATGCAAACCCGTTGTCGTAGGTTCGATCCGCCCTCTCGGGATTTCTTTTACTTTTATTTTTTCCATTTCATTGATTTATTTTTTTAAAATTTAGAATAGTGGAAATTAATATTTTTCTCTTCAAGTAGTAATGTTTTGACCAGAATTTACAAAAATTTCAATATTTTATTTTAAAATTCCTCCAAAACAAAGACATTGTAGAAATAAAAGTATAAACTCGGTCCGAGATTTTGGGCATGCGCAGAGTCATCCTTTTTGATATACACATGGCTTTCATGCAGGGATTTGCACCATTATAAAGTATTAATAAAGAAATAAACATGTGGCTTTAATTTCGATCTAACAACGGATCTTAAATGGCATTGTGGTCCGAGTGCCAGCCTGAAAATCCGTGGCCATAGGTTCGAACCGCCCTCTCGGGATATCTTTTACTTTTATTTTTTCCGTTTCGTTGATTTATTCTTTTAATTTTTAGAATAGTGGAAATTTATATTTTTCTCTTCAAGTAGTAATGTTTTGACCAGAATTTACAAAAATTTCAATATTTTATTTTAAAATTCCTGCAAAAAAAGATATTGTAGAAATAAAAGTATAAACTCGGTCAGAGATTTTGGGCATGCGCAGAATCATCCTTGTTGATATACACATGGCTTTCATGCAGGGATTTGCACCATTATAGAGTATTAATAAAGAAATATTCATGTGGCTTTTAAATTCGATCTCCCAACGGATCGTAAATGGCCTTGTGGTCTGAGTGTCAGCATGCAAACCCGTTGCCGTAGGTTCGATCCGCCCTCTCGGGATTTCTTTCACTTTTAATTTTTCAATTTCATTGATTTATTCTTTTAATTTTTATAATAGTAGAAATTAATATTTTTCTCTTCAAGTAGTAATATTTTGACCAGAATTTACAAAGATTTCAATATTTTATTTTAAAATTCCTCCAAAATAAAGATATAGTAGACATGAAAGAATAAACTCGGTCCGAGATTTTGGGCATGCGCAGAGTCATTCTTTTTGGTATACACATGGCTTTCATGCAGGGATTTGCACCATTATAGAGTATTAATAAAGAAATAAACATGTGGCTTTAAATTCGATCTTCCAAAGGGTCTTATGTGGCCCTGTGGTCCGAGTGTCAGCATGCAAACACGTGGCCTTTGGTTCGAAGCGCCCTCTCGGAATTCGTTTTGCTTTTATTTTTTTCCATTTCATTGATTTATTTTTTTTAATTTTTAGAATACTGGAAATTAATATTTTTCTCTTCAAGTAGTAATATTTTGACCAGAATTTACAAAGATTTCAATATTTTATTGTAAAATTCCTCCAAAATAAAGTTATTTTAGAAATAAATGTATAAACTCGGTCAGAGATTTTGGGCATGCGCAAAGTCATCCTTTTTGATATACACATGGTTTTCAAGCAGGGATTTGCACCATTATAGAGTATTAATAAAGAAATAAACATGTGGCTTTAAATTCGATCTAACAACAGATCGTAAATGGCATTGTGGTCCGAGTGCCAGGATGAAAATCCGTGGCCATAGGTTCGATCGGCCCTCTCGGGATTCCTTTTACTTTTATTTTTTCCATTTCATTGATTTATTTTTTTAAAATTTAGAATAGTGGAAATTAATATTTTTCTCTTCAAGTAGTAATGTTTTGACCAGAATTTACAAAAATTTCAATATTTTATTTTAAAATTATTCCAAAACAAAGATATTGTAGAAATAAAAGTATAAACTCGGTCAGAGATTTTGGGCATGCGCAGAGTCATCCTTTTTGATATACACATGGCTTTCAAGCAGGGATTTGCATCATTATAGAGTATAAATAAAAAAATAAACATGTGACTTTATATTCCATCTGCCAACGGATCGTATGTGGCCTTGTGGTCCGAGTGTGAGCATGCAAATCCGTGGCCATAGGTTCGAACCGCCCTCTCGGGATTTCTTTTACTTTTATTTTTTCCATTTCATTCATTTATTCTTTTAATTTTTAGAATAGTGGAAATTAATATTTTTCTCTGCAAGTAGTAATATTTTGACCAGAATTTACAAAGATTTCAATATTTTATTTTAAAATTCCGCCAAAATAAAGATATTGTAGAAATAAAAGTATAAACTCGGTCAGAGATTTTGGGCATGCGCAGAGTCATCCTTTTTGATATACACATGGCTTTCATGCAGGGATTTGCACCATTATAGAGTATTAATAAAGAAATAAACATGTGGCTTTTATTTCGATCTAACAACGGATCTTAAATGGCATTGTGGTCCGAGTGCCAGCCTGAAAATCCGTGGCCATAGGTTCGAACCGCCCTCTCGGGATATCTTTTACTTTTATTTTTTCCATTTCATTGATTTATTTTTTTAAAATTTAGAATAGTGGAAATTAATATTTTTCTCTTCAAGTAGTAATGTTTTGACCAGAATTTACAAAAATTTCAATATTTTGTTTTAAAATTCCTGCAAAACAAAGATATTGTAGAAATAAAAGTATAAAATCGGTCAGACATTTTGGGCATGCGCAGAGTCATTCTTTTTGGTATACACATGGCTTTCATGCAGGGATTTGCACCATTATAGAGTATAAATAAAGAAATAAACATGTGGCTTTAAATTCGATCTTCCAAAGGGTCTTATGTGGCCCTGTGGTCCGGGTGTCAGCCGGCAAACTAGTGGCCGTAGGTTCGAAGCGCCCTGTCGGAATTCGTTTTGCTTTTATTTTTTTCCATTTCATTGATTTATTTTTTTTAATTTTTAGAATAGTGGAAATTAATATTTTTCTCTTCAAGTAGTAATATTTTGACCAGAATTTACAAAGATTTCAATATTTTATTTTAAAATTCCTCCAAAATAAAGATATAGTAGACATGAAAGAATAAACTCTGTGAGAGATTTTGGGCATGCGCAGAGTCATCCTTTTTGATATACACATGGCTTTCATGCAGGGATTTGCACCATTATAGAGTATTAATAAAGAAATAAACATGTGGCTATAAATTCGATCTAACAACGGATCGTAAATGGCATTGTGGTCCGAGTGCCAGGATGAAAATCCGTGGCCATAGCTTCGAACCGCCCTCTCGGGATTCCTCTTACTTTTATTTTTTCCATTTCATTGATTTATTTTTTTAAAATTTAGAATAGTGGAAATTAATATTTTTCTCTTCAAGTAGTAATATTTTGACCAGAATTTACAAAGATTTCAATATTTTATTTTAAAATTCCTCCAAAATAAAGATATAGTAGACATGAAAGAATAAACTCTGTCCGAGATTTTGGGCATGCGCAGAGTCATTCTTTTTGGTATACACATGGCTTTCATGCAGGGATTTGCACCATTATAGAGTATTAATAAAGAAATAAACATGTGGCTTTAAATTCGATCTAACAACGGATCGTAAATGGCATTGTGGTCCGAGTGCCAGGATGAAAATCCGTGGCCATAGGTTCGAACGGCCCTCTCGGGATTCCTCTTACTTTTATTTTTTCCATTTCATTGATTTATTTTTTTAAAATTTAGAATAGTGGAAATTAATATTTTTCTCTTCAAGTAGTAATAATTTGACCAGAATTTACAAAGATTTCAATATTTTATTTTAAAATTCCTCCAAAATAAAGATATAGTAGACATGAAAGAATAAACTCTGTCAGAGATTTTGGGCATGCGCAGAGTCATTCTTTTTCGTATGCACATGGCTTTCATGCAGGGATTTGCACCATTATAGAGTATAATTAAAGAAATAAACATGTGGCTTTAAATTTGATCTTCCAAAGGGTCTTATGTGGCCCTGTGGTCCGAGTGTCAGCATGCAAACACGTGGCCGTTGGTTCGAAGCGCCCTCTCGGAACTCGTTTTGCTTTTATTTTTTTCCATTTCATTGATTTATTTTTTTTAATTTTTAGAATACTGGAAATTAATATTTTTCTCTTCAAGTAGTAATATTTTGACCAGAATTTACAAAGATTTCAATATTTTATTTTAAAATTCCTCCAAAATAAAGTTATTTTAGAAATAAAAGTATAAACTCGGCCAGAGATTTTGGGCTTGCGCAGTGTCATCCTTTTTGATATACACATGGTTTTCAAGCAGGGATTTGCACCATTATAGAGTATTAATAAAGAAATAATCATGTGGCTTTTAAATTCGATTTCCCAACGGGTGGAAAATGGCCTTGTGGTCTGAGTGTCAGCATGCAAACCCGTTGTCGTAGGTTCGATCCGCCCTCTCGGGATTTCTTTTACTTTTATTTTTTCCATTTCATTGATTTATTTTTTTAAAATTTAGAATAGTGGAAATTAATATTTTTCTCTTCAAGTAGTAATGTTTTGACCAGAATTTACAAAAATTTCAATATTTTATTTTAAAATTCCTGCAAAAAAAGATATTGTAGAAATAAAAGTATAAACTCGGTCAGAGATTTTGGGCATGCGCAGAATCATCCTTGTTGATATACACATGGCTTTCATGCAGGGATTTGCACCATTATAGAGTATTAATAAAGAAATATTCATGTGGCTTTTAAATTCGATCTCCCAACGGATCGTAAATGGCCTTGTGGTCTGAGTGTCAGCATGCAAACCCGTGGCCGTAGGTTCCATCCACCCCCTCGGGATTTCTTTCACTTTTATTGTTTCAATTTCATTGATTTATTCTTTTAATTTTTATAATAGTGGAAATTAATATTTTTCTCTTCAAGTAGTAATATTTTGACCAGAATTTACAAAGATTTCAATATTTTATTTTAAAATTCCTCCAAAATAAAGATATAGTACACATGAAAGAATAAACTCTGTCAGAGATTTTGGGCATGCGCAGAGTCATTCTTTTTGGTATACACATGGCTTTCATGTAGGGATTTGCACCATTATAGAGTATAAATAAAGAAATAAACATGTGGCTTTATATTCCATCTGCCAACGGATCGTATGTGGCCTTGTGGTCCGAGTGTGAGCATGCAAACCCGTTGTCGTAGGTTCGATCCGCCCTCTCGGAATTCGTTTTGCTTTTATTTTTTTCCATTTCATTGATTTATTTTTTTTAATTTTTAGAATACTGGAAATTAATATTTTTCTCTTCAAGTAGTAATATTTTGACCAGAATTTACAAAGATTTCAATATTTTATTTTAAAATTCCTCCAAAATAAAGTTATTTTAGAAATAAAAGTATAAACTCGGCCAGAGATTTTGGGCATGCGCAGTGTCATCCTTTTTGATATACACATGGTTTTCAAGCAGGGATTTGCACCATTATAGAGTATTAATAAAGAAATAATCATGTGGCTTTTAAATTCGATTTCCCAACGGTTCGAAAATGGCCTTGTGGTCTGAGTGTCAGCATGCAAACCCGTTGCCGTAGGTTCGATCCGCCCTCTCGGGATTTCTTTCACTTTTAATTTTTCAATTTCATTGATTTATTCTTTTAATTTTTATAATAGTAGAAATTAATATTTTTCTCTTCAAGTAGTAATATTTTGACCAGAATTTACAAAGATTTCAATATTTTATTTTAAAATTCCTCCAAAATAAAGATATAGTAGACATGAAAGAATAAAATCTGTCAGAGATTTTGGGCATGCGCAGAGTCATTCTTTTTCGTATGCACATGGATTTCATGCAGGGATTTGCACCATTATAGAGTATAATTAAAGAAATAAACATGTGGCTTTAAATTTGATCTTCCAAAGGGTCTTATGTGGCCCTGTGGTCCGAGTGTCAGCATGCAAACACGTGGCCGTTGGTTCGAAGCGCCCTCTCGGAATTCGTTTTGCTTTTATTTTTTTCCATTTCATTGATTTATTTTTTTTAATTTTTAGAATACTGGAAATTAATATTTTTCTCTTCAAGTAGTAATATTTTGACCAGAATTTACAAAGATTTCAATATTTTATTTTAAAATTCCTCCAAAATAAAGTTATTTTAGAAATAAAAGTATAAACTCGGCCAGAGATTTTGGGCATGCGCAGTGTCATCCTTTTTGATATACACATGGTTTTCAAGCAGGGATTTGCACCATTATAGAGTATTAATAAAGAAATAATCATGTGGCTTTTAAATTCGATTTTCCAACGGGTCGAAAATGGCCTTGTGGTCTGAGTGTCAGCATGCAAACCCGTTGTCGTAGGTTCGATCCGCCCTCTCGGGATTTCTTTTACTTTTATTTTTTCCATTTCATTGATTTATTTTTTCAAAATTTAGAATAGTGGAAATTTATATTTTTCTCTTCAAGTAGTAATGTTTTGACCAGAATTTACAAAAATTTCAATATTTTATTTTAAAATTCCTCCAAAACAAAGACATTGTAGAAATAAAAGTATAAACTCGGTCCGAGATTTTGGGCATGCGCAGAGTCATCCTTTTTGATATACACATGGCTTTCATGCAGGGATTTGCACCATTATAAAGTATTAATAAAGAAATAAACATGTGGCTGCAATTTCGATCTAACAACGGATCTTAAATGGCATTGTGGTCCGAGTGCCAGCCTGAAAATCCGTGGCCATAGGTTCGAACCGCCCTCTCGGGATATCTTTTACTTTTATTTATTCCGTTTCGTTGATTTATTCTTTTAATTTTTAGAATAGTGGAAATTTATATTTTTCTCTTCAAGTAGTAATGTTTTGACCAGAATTTACAAAAATTTCAATATTTTATTTTAAAATTCCTGCAAAAAAAGATATTGTAGAAATAAAAGTATAAACTCGGTCAGAGATTTTGGGCATGCGCAGAATCATCCTTGTTGATATACACATGGCTTTCATGCAGGGATTTGCACCATTATAGAGTATTAATAAAGAAATATTCATGTGGCTTTTAAATTCGATCTCCCAACGGATCGTAAATGGCCTTGTGGTCTGAGTGTCAGCATGCAAACCCGTGGCCGTAGGTTCCGTCCACCCCCTCGGGATTTCTTTCACTTTTTTAAGTTTTCAATTTCATTGATTTATTCTTTTAAATTTTATAATAGTGGAAATTAATATTTTTCTCTTCAAGTAGTAATATTTTGACCAGAATTTACAAAGATTTCAATATTTTATTTTAAAATTCCTCCAAAATAAAGATATAGTACACATGAAAGAATAAACTCTGTCAGAGATTTTGGGCATGCGCAGAGTCATTCTTTTTGGTATACACATGGCTTTCATGTAGGGATTTGCACCATTATAGAGTATAAATAAAGAAATAAACATGTGGCTTTAAATTCGATCGTCCAAAGGGTCTTATGTGGCCCTGTGGTCCGGGTGTCAGCCTGCAAACTCGTGGCCATAGGTTCGAAGCGCCCTCTCGGAATTCGTTTTGCTTTTATTTTTTTCCATTTCATTGATTTATTTTTTTTAATTTTTAGAATAGTGGAAATTAATATTTTTCTCTTCAAGTAGTAATATTTTGACCAGAATTTACAAAGATTTCAATATTTTATTTTAAAATTCCTCCAAAATAAAGATATAGTACACATGAAAGAATAAACTCTGTCAGAGATTTTGGGCATGCGCAGAGTCATTCTTTTTGGTATACACATGGCTTTCATGCAGGGATTTGCACCATTATAGAGTATTAATAAAGAAATAAACATGTGGCTTTAAATTCGATCTAACAACGGATCGTAAATGGCATTGTGGTCCGAGAGTCAGCATGCAAACCCGTTGTCGTAGGTTCGATCCGCCCTCTCGGGATTTCTTTTACTTTTATTTTTTCCATTTCATTGATTTATTTTTTTAAAATTTAGAATAGTGGAAATTAATATTTTTCTCTTCAAGTAGTAATGTTTTGACCAGAATTTACAAAAATTTCAATATTTTATTTTAAAATTCCTCCAAAACAAAGACATTGTAGAAATAAAAGTATAAACTCGGTCCGAGATTTTGGGCATGCGCAGAGTCATCCTTTTTGATATACACATGGCTTTCATGCAGGGATTTGCACCATTATAAAGTATTAATAAAGAAATAAACATGTGGCTTTAATTTCGATCTAACAACGGATCTTAAATGGCATTGTGGTCCGAGTGCCAGCCTGAAAATCCGTGGCCATAGGTTCGAACCGCCCTCTCGGGATATCTTTTACTTTTATTTTTTCCGTTTCGTTGATTTATTCTTTTAATTTTTAGAATAGTGGAAATTTATATTTTTCTCTTCAAGTAGTAATGTTTTGACCAGAATTTACAAAAATTTCAATATTTTATTTTAAAATTCCTGCAAAAAAAGATATTGTAGAAATAAAAGTATAAACTCGGTCAGAGATTTTGGGCATGCGCAGAATCATCCTTGTTGATATACACATGGCTTTCATGCAGGGATTTGCACCATTATAGAGTATTAATAAAGAAATATTCATGTGGCTTTTAAATTCGATCTCCCAACGGATCGTAAATGGCCTTGTGGTCTGAGTGTCAGCATGCAAACCCGTTGCCGTAGGTTCGATCCGCCCTCTCGGGATTTCTTTTACTTTTATTTTTTCCATTTCATTGATTTATTTTTTTTAAATTTAGAATAGTGGAAATTAATATTTTTCTCTTCAAGTAGTAATATTTTGACCAGAATTTACAAAGATTTCAATATTTTATTTTAAAATTCCTCCAAAATAAAGATATAGTAGACATGAAAGAATAAACTCGGTCCGAGATTTTGGGCATGCGCAGAGTCATTCTTTTTGGTATACACATGGCTTTCATGCAGGGATTTGCACCATTATAGAGTATTAATAAAGAAATAAACATGTGGCTTTAAATTCGATCTTCCAAAGGGTCTTATGTGGCCCTGTGGTCCGAGTGTCAGCATGCAAACACGTGGCCTTTGGTTCGAAGCGCCCTCTCGGAATTCGTTTTGCTTTTATTTTTTTCCATTTCATTGATTTATTTTTTTTAATTTTTAGAATACTGGAAATTAATATTTTTCTCTTCAAGTAGTAATATTTTGACCAGAATTTACAAAGATTTCAATATTTTATTGTAAAATTCCTCCAAAATAAAGTTATTTTAGAAATAAATGTATAAACTCGGTCAGAGATTTTGGGCATGCGCAAAGTCATCCTTTTTGATATACACATGGTTTTCAAGCAGGGATTTGCACCATTATAGAGTATTAATAAAGAAATAAACATGTGGCTTTAAATTCGATCTAACAACAGATCGTAAATGGCATTGTGGTCCGAGTGCCAGGATGAAAATCCGTGGCCATAGGTTCGATCGGCCCTCTCGGGATTCCTTTTACTTTTATTTTTTCCATTTCATTGATTTATTTTTTTAAAATTTAGAATAGTGGAAATTAATATTTTTCTCTTCAAGTAGTAATGTTTTGACCAGAATTTACAAAAATTTCAATATTTTATTTTAAAATTATTCCAAAACAAAGATATTGTAGAAATAAAAGTATAAACTCGGTCAGAGATTTTGGGCATGCGCAGAGTCATCCTTTTTGATATACACATGGCTTTCAAGCAGGGATTTGCATCATTATAGAGTATAAATAAAAAAATAAACATGTGACTTTATATTCCATCTGCCAACGGATCGTATGTGGCCTTGTGGTCCGAGTGTGAGCATGCAAATCCGTGGCCATAGGTTCGAACCGCCCTCTCGGGATTTCTTTTACTTTTATTTTTTCCATTTCATTCATTTATTCTTTTAATTTTTAGAATAGTGGAAATTAATATTTTTCTCTGCAAGTAGTAATATTTTGACCAGAATTTACAAAGATTTCAATATTTTATTTTAAAATTCCGCCAAAATAAAGATATTGTAGAAATAAAAGTATAAACTCGGTCAGAGATTTTGGGCATGCGCAGAGTCATCCTTTTTGATATACACATGGCTTTCATGCAGGGATTTGCACCATTATAGAGTATTAATAAAGAAATAAACATGTGGCTTTTATTTCGATCTAACAACGGATCTTAAATGGCATTGTGGTCCGAGTGCCAGCCTGAAATTCCGTGGCCATAGGTTCGAACCGCCCTCTCGGGATATCTTTTACTTTTATTTTTTCCATTTCATTGATTTATTTTTTTAAAATTTAGAATAGTGGAAATTAATATTTTTCTCTTCAAGTAGTAATGTTTTGACCAGAATTTACAAAAATTTCAATATTTTATTTTAAAATTCCTGCAAAACAAAGATATTGTAGAAATAAAAGTATAAAATCGGTCAGACATTTTGGGCATGCGCAGAATCATCCTTTTTGATATACACATGGCTTTCATGCAGGGATTTGCACCATTATAGAGTATTAATAAAGAAATATTCATGTGGCTTTTAAATTCGATCTCCCAACGGATCGTAAATGGCCTTGTGGTCTGAGTGTCAGCATGCAAACCCGTGGTCGTAGGTTCCATCCACCCTCTCGGGATTTCTTTCACTTTTAAGTTTTCAATTTCATTGATTTATTATTTTAATTTTTATAATAGTGGAAATTAATATTTTTTTCTTCAAGTAGTAATATTTTGACCAGAATTTACAAAGATTTCAATATTTTATTTTAAAATTCCTCCAAAATAAAGATATAGTAGACATGAAAGAATAAACTCTGTCAGAGATTTTGGGCATGCGCAGAGTCATTCTTTTTGGTATACACATGGCTTTCATGCAGGGATTTGCACCATTATAGAGTATAAATAAAGAAATAAACATGTGGCTTTAAATTCGATCTTCCAAAGGGTCTTATGTGGCCCTGTGGTCCGGGTGTCAGCCGGCAAACTAGTGGCCGTAGGTTCGAAGCGCCCTGTCGGAATTCGTTTTGCTTTTATTTTTTTCCATTTCATTGATTTATTTTTTTTAATTTTTAGAATAGTGGAAATTAATATTTTTCTCTTCAAGTAGTAATATTTTGACCAGAATTTACAAAGATTTCAATATTTTATTTTAAAATTCCTCCAAAATAAAGATATAGTAGACATGAAAGAATAAACTCTGTCAGAGATTTTGGGCATGCGCAGAGTCATCCTTTTTGATATACACATGGCTTTCATGCAGGGATTTGCACCATTATAGAGTATTAATAAAGAAATAAACATGTGGCTATAAATTCGATCTAACAACGGATCGTAAATGGCATTGTGGTCCGAGTGCCAGGATGAAAATCCGTGGCCATAGCTTCGAACCGCCCTCTCGGGATTCCTCTTACTTTTATTTTTTCCATTTCATTGATTTATTTTTTTAAAATTTAGAATAGTGGAAATTAATATTTTTCTCTTCAAGTAGTAATATTTTGACCAGAATTTACAAAGATTTCAATATTTTATTTTAAAATTCCTCCAAAATAAAGATATAGTAGACATGAAAGAATAAACTCTGTCCGAGATTTTGGGCATGCGCAGAGTCATTCTTTTTGGTATACACATGGCTTTCATGCAGGGATTTGCACCATTATAGAGTATTAATAAAGAAATAAACATGTGGCTTTAAATTCGATCTAACAACGGATCGTAAATGGCATTGTGGTCCGAGTGCCAGGATGAAAATCCGTGGCCATAGGTTCGATCGGCCCTCTCGGGATTCCTCTTACTTTTATTTTTTCCATTTCATTGATTTATTTTTTTAAAATTTAGAATAGTGGAAATTAATATTTTTCTCTTCAAGTAGTAATAATTTGACCAGAATTTACAAAGATTTCAATATTTTATTTTAAAATTCCTCCAAAATAAAGATATAGTAGACATGAAAGAATAAACTCTGTCAGAGATTTTGAGCATGCGCAGAGTCATCCTTTTTGGTATACACATGGCTTTCATGAAGGGATTTGCACCATTATAGAGTATTAATAAAGAAATAAACATGTGGCTTTAAATTCGATCTAACAACAGATCGTAAATGGCATTGTGGTCCGAGTGCCAGGATGAAAATCCGTGGCCATAGGTTCGATCGGCCCTCTCGGGATTCCTTTTACTTTTATTTTTTCCATTTCATTGATTTATTTTTTTAAAATTTAGAATAGTGGAAATTAATATTTTTCTCTTCAAGTAGTAATGTTTTGACCAGAATTTACAAAAATTTCAATATTTTATTTTAAAATTATTCCAAAACAAAGATATTGTAGAAATAAAAGTATAAACTCGGTCAGAGATTTTGGGCATGCGCAGAGTCATCCTTTTTGATATACACATGGCTTTCAAGCAGGGATTTGCATCATTATAGAGTATAAATAAAAAAATAAACATGTGACTTTATATTCCATCTGCCAACGGATCGTATGTGGCCTTGTGGTCCGAGTGTGAGCATGCAAATCCGTGGCCATAGGTTCGAACCGCCCTCTCGGGATTTCTTTTACTTTTATTTTTTCCATTTCATTCATTTATTCTTTTAATTTTTAGAATAGTGGAAATTAATATTTTTCTCTGCAAGTAGTAATGTTTTGACCAGAATTTACAAAAATTTCAATATTTTATTTTAAAATTATTCCAAAACAAAGATATTGTAGAAATAAAAGTATAAACTCGGTCAGAGATTTTGGGCATGCGCAGAGTCATCCTTTTTGATATACACATGGCTTTCAAGCAGGGATTTGCATCATTATAGAGTATAAATAAAAAAATAAACATGTGACTTTATATTCCATCTGCCAACGGATCGTATGTGGCCTTGTGGTCCGAGTGTGAGCATGCAAATCCGTGGCCATAGGTTCGAACCGCCCTCTCGGGATTTCTTTTACTTTTATTTTTTCCATTTCATTCATTTATTCTTTTAATTTTTAGAATAGTGGAAATTAATATTTTTCTCTGCAAGTAGTAATATTTTGACCAGAATTTACAAAGATTTCAATATTTTATTTTAAAATTCCGCCAAAATAAAGATATTGTAGAAATAAAAGTATAAACTCGGTCAGAGATTTTGGGCATGCCCAGAGTCATCCTTTTTGATATACACATGGCTTTCATGCAGGGATTTGCACCATTATAGAGTATTAATAAAGAAATAAACATGTGGCTTTTATTTCGATCTAACAACGGATCTTAAATGGCATTGTGGTCCGAGTGCCAGCCTGAAAATCCGTGGCCATAGGTTCGAACCGCCCTCTCGGGATATCTTTTACTTTTATTTTTTCCATTTCATTGATTTATTTTTTTAAAATTTAGAATAGTGGAAATTAATATTTTTCTCTTCAAGTAGTAATGTTTTGACCAGAATTTACAAAAATTTCAATATTTTATTTTAAAATTCCTGCAAAACAAAGATATTGTAGAAATAAAAGTATAAAATCGGTCAGACATTTTGGGCATGCGCAGAATCATCCTTTTTGATATACACATGGCTTTCATGCAGGGATTTGCACCATTATAGAGTATTAATAAAGAAATATTCATGTGGCTTTTAAATTCGATCTCCCAACGGATCGTAAATGGCCTTGTGGTCTGAGTGTCAGCATGCAAACCCGTGGTCGTAGGTTCCATCCACCCTCTCGGGATTTCTTTCACTTTTAAGTTTTCAATTTCATTGATTTATTATTTTAATTTTTATAATAGTGGAAATTAATATTTTTTTCTTCAAGTAGTAATATTTTGACCAGAATTTACAAAGATTTCAATATTTTATTTTAAAATTCCTCCAAAATAAAGATATAGTAGACATGAAAGAATAAACTCTGTCAGAGATTTTGGGCATGCGCAGAGTCATTCTTTTTGGTATACACATGGCTTTCATGCAGGGATTTGCACCATTATAGAGTATAAATAAAGAAATAAACATGTGGCTTTAAATTCGATCTTCCAAAGGGTCTTATGTGGCCCTGTGGTCCGGGTGTCAGCCGGCAAACTAGTGGCCGTAGGTTCGAAGCGCCCTGTCGGAATTCGTTTTGCTTTTATTTTTTTCCATTTCATTGATTTATTTTTTTTAATTTTTAGAATAGTGGAAATTAATATTTTTCTCTTCAAGTAGTAATATTTTGACCAGAATTTACAAAGATTTCAATATTTTATTTTAAAATTCCTCCAAAATAAAGATATAGTAGACATGAAAGAATAAACTCTGTCAGAGATTTTGGGCATGCGCAGAGTCATCCTTTTTGATATACACATGGCTTTCATGCAGGGATTTGCACCATTATAGAGTATTAATAAAGAAATAAACATGTGGCTATAAATTCGATCTAACAACGGATCGTAAATGGCATTGTGGTCCGAGTGCCAGGATGAAAATCCGTGGCCATAGCTTCGAACCGCCCTCTCGGGATTCCTCTTACTTTTATTTTTTCCATTTCATTGATTTATTTTTTTAAAATTTAGAATAGTGGAAATTAATATTTTTCTCTTCAAGTAGTAATATTTTGACCAGAATTTACAAAGATTTCAATATTTTATTTTAAAATTCCTCCAAAATAAAGATATAGTAGACATGAAAGAATAAACTCTGTCCGAGATTTTGGGCATGCGCAGAGTCATTCTTTTTGGTATACACATGGCTTTCATGCAGGGATTTGCACCATTATAGAGTATTAATAAAGAAATAAACATGTGGCTTTAAATTCGATCTAACAACGGATCGTAAATGGCATTGTGGTCCGAGTGCCAGGATGAAAATCCGTGGCCATAGGTTCGAACGGCCATCTCGGGATTCCTCTTACTTTTATTTTTTCCATTTCATTGATTTATTTTTTTAAAATTTAGAATAGTGGAAATTAATATTTTTCTCTTCAAGTAGTAATAATTTGACCAGAATTTACAAAGATTTCAATATTTTATTTTAAAATTCCTCCAAAATAAAGATATAGTAGACATGAAAGAATAAACTCTGTCAGAGATTTTGGGCATGCGCAGAGTCATTCTTTTTGGTATACACATGGCTTTCATGCAGGGATTTGCACCATTATAGAGTATTAATAAAGAAATAAACATGTGGCTTTAAATTCGATCTAACAACGGATCGTAAATGGCATTGTGGTCCGAGTGCCAGGATGAAAATCCGTGGCCATAGGTTCGAACGGCCCTCTCGGGATTCCTCTTACTTTTATTTTTTCCATTTCATTGATTTATTTTTTTTAAATTTAGAATAGTGGAAATTAATATTTTTCTCTTCAAGTAGTAATATTTTGACCAGAATTTACAAAGATTTCAATATTTTATTTTAAAATTCCTCCAAAATAAAGATATAGTAGACATGAAAGAATAAACTCTGTCAGAGATTTTGGGCATGCGCAGAGTCATTCTTTTTGGTATACACATGGCTTTCATGCAGGGATTTGCACCATTATAGAGTATAAATAAAGAAATAAACATGTGGCTTTAAATTCGATCTAACAACGGATCGTAAATGGCATTGTGGTCCGAGTGCCAGGATGAAAATCCGTGGCCATAGGTTCGAACGGCCCTCTCGGGATTCCTCTTACTTTTATTTTTTCCATTTCATTGATTTATTTTTTTAAAATTTAGAATAGTGGAAATTAATATTTTTCTCTTCAAGTAGTAATATTTTGACCAGAATTTACAAAGATTTCAATATTTTATTTTAAAATTCCTCCAAAATAAAGATATAGTAGACATGAAAGAATAAACTCTGTCAGAGATTTTGGGCATGCGCAGAGTCATTCTTTTTGGTATACACATGGCTTTCATGCAGGGATTTGCACCATTATAGAGTATTAATAAAGAAATAAACATGTGGCTTTAAATTCGATCTAACAACGGATCGTAAATGGCATTGTGGTCCGAGTGCCAGGATGAAAATCCGTGGCCATAGGTTCGAACGGCCTTCTCGGGATTCCTCTTACTTTTATTTTTTCCATTTCATTGATTTATTTTTTTTAAATTTAGAATAGTGGAAATTAATATTTTTCTCTTCAAGTAGTAATATTTTGACCAGAATTTACAAAGATTTCAATATTTTATTTTAAAATTCCTCCAAAATAAAGATATAGTAGACATGAAAGAATAAACTCTGTCAGAGATTTTGGGCATGCGCAGAGTCATTCTTTTTGGTATACACATGGCTTTCATGCAGGGATTTGCACCATTATAGAGTATAAATAAAGAAATAAACATGTGGCTTTAAATTCGATCTAACAACGGATCGTAAATGGCATTGTGGTCCGAGTGCCAGGATGAAAATCTGTGGCCATAGGTTCGAACGGCCCTCTCGGGATTCCTCTTACTTTTATTTTTTCCATTTCATTGATTTATTTTTTTAAAATTTAGAATAGTGGAAATTAATATTTTTCTCTTCAAGTAGTAATATTTTGACCAGAATTTACAAAGATTTCAATATTTTATTTTAAAATTCCTCCAAAATAAAGATATAGTAGACATGAAAGAATAAACTCTGTCAGAGATTTTGGGCATGCGCAGAGTCATTCTTTTTGGTATACACATGGCTTTCATGCAGGGATTTGCACCATTATAGAGTATAAATAAAGAAATAAACATGTGGCTTTAAATTCGATCTAACAACGGATCGTAAATGGCATTGTGGTCCGAATGCCAGGATGAAAATCCGTGGCCATCGGTTCGAACGGCCCTCTCGGGATTCCTCTTACTTTTATTTTTTCCATTTCATTGATTTATTTTTTTAAAATTTAGAATAGTGGAAATTAATATTTTTCTCTTCAAGTAGTAATAATTTGACCAGAATTTACAAAGATTTCAATATTTTATTTTAAAATTCCTCCAAAATAAAGATATAGTAGACATGAAAGAATAAACTCTGTCAGAGATTTTGGGCATGCGCAGAGTCATTCTTTTTGGTATACACATGGCTTTCATGCAGGGATTTGCACCATTATAGAGTATTAAAAAATAAATAAACATGTGGCTTTAAATTCGATCTAACAACGGATCGTAAATGGCATTTTAGTCCGAGTGCCAGGATGAAAATCCGTGGCCATAGGTTCGAACGGCCCTCTCGGGATTCCTCTTACTTTTATTTTTTCCATTTCATTGATTTATTTTTTTAAAATTTAGAATAGTGGAAATTAATATTTTTCTCTTAGAGTAGTAATATTTTGACCAGAATTTACAAAGATTTCAATATTTTATTTTAAAATTCCTCCAAAATAAAGATATAGTAGACATGAAAGAATAAACTCTGTCAGAGATTTTGGGCATGCGCAGAGTCATTCTTTTTGGTATACACATGGCTTTCATGCAGGGATTTGCACCATTATAGAGTATTAATAAAGAAATAAACATGTGGCTTTAAATTCGATCTAACAACGGATCGTAAATGGCATTGTGGTCCGAGTGCCAGAATGAAACTCCGTGGCCATAGGTTCGAACGGCCCTCTCGGGATTCCTCTTACTTTTATTTTTTCCATTTCATTGATTTATTTTTTTAAAATTTAGAATAGTGGAAATTAATATTTTTCTCTTCAAGTAGTAATATTTTGACCAGAATTTACAAAGATTTCAATATTTTATTTTAAAATTCCTCCAAAATAAAGATATAGTAGACATGAAAGAATAAACTCTGTCAGAGATTTTGGGCATGCGCAGAGTCATTCTTTTTGGTATACACATGGCTTTCATGCAGGGATTTGCACCATTATAGAGTATTAATAAAGAAATAAACATGTGGCTTTAAATTCGATCTAACAACGGATCGTAAATGGCATTGTGGTCCGAGTGCCAGGATGAAAATCCGTGGCCATAGGTTCGAACGGCCCTCTCGGGATTCCTCTTACTTTTATTTTTTCCATTTCATTGATTTATTTTTTTTAAATTTAGAATAGTGGAAATTAATATTTTTCTCTTCAAGTAGTAATAATTTGACCAGAATTTACAAAGATTTCAATATTTTATTTTAAAATTCCTCCAAAATAAAGATATAGTAGACATGAAAGAATAAACTCTGTCAGAGATTTTGGGCATGCGCAGAGTCATTCTTTTTGGTATACACATGGCTTTCATGCAGGGATTTGCACCATTATAGAGTATTAATAAAGAAATAAACATGTGGCTTTAAATTCGATTTAACAACGGATCGTAAATGGCATTGTGGTCCGAGTGCCAGGATGAAAATCCGTGGCCATAGGTTCGAACGGCCCTCTCGGGATTCCTCTTACTTTTATTTTTTCCATTTCATTGATTTATTTTTTTAAAATTTAGAATAGTGGAAATTAATATTTTTCTCTTCAAGTAGTAATATTTTGACCAGAATTTACAAAGATTTCAATATTTTATTTTAAAATTCCTCCAAAATAAAGATATAGTAGACATGAAAGAATAAACTCTGTCAGAGATTTTGGGCATGCGCAGAGTCATTCTTTTTGGTATACACATGGCTTTCGTGCAGGGATTTGCACCATTATAGAGTATTAAAAAAGAAATAAACATGTGGCTTTAAATTCAATCTAACAACGGATCGTAAATGGCATTGTGGTCCGAATGTCAGGATGAAAATCCGTGGCCATAGGTTCGAACGGCCCTCTCGGGATTCCTCTTACTTTTATTTTTTCCATTTCATTGATTTATTTTTTTAAAATTTAGAATAGTGGAAATTAATATTTTTCTCTTCAAGTAGTAATAATTTGACCAGAATTTACAAAGATTTCAATATTTTATTTTAAAATTCCTCCAAAATAAAGATATAGTAGACATGAAAGAATAAACTCTGTCAGAGATTTTGGGCATGCGCAGAGTCATTCTTTTTGGTATACACATGGCTTTCATGCAGGGATTTGCACCATTATAGAGTATTAATAAAGAAATAAACATGTGTCTTTAAATTCGATCTAACAACGGATCGTAAATGGTATTGTGGTCCGAGTGCCAGGATGAAAATCCGTGGCCATAGGTTCGAACGGCCCTCTCGGGATTCCTCTTACTTTTATTTTTTCCATTTCATTGATTTATTTTTTTAAAATTTAGAATAGTGGAAATTAATATTTTTCTCTTCAAGTAGTAATATTTTGACCAGAATTTACAAAGATTTCAATATTTTATTTTAAAATTCCTCCAAAATAAAGATATAGTAGACATGAAAGAATAAACTCTGTCAGAGATTTTGGGCATGCGCAGAGTCATTCTTTTTGGTATACACATGGCTTTCATGCAGGGATTTGCACCATTATAGAGTATTAATAAAGAAATAAACATGTGGCTTTAAATTCGATCCAACAACGGATCGTAAATGGCATTGTGGTCCGAGTGCCAGGATGAAAATCCGTGGCCATAGGTTCGAACGGCCCTCTCGGGATTCCTCTTACTTTTATTTTTTCCATTTCATTGATTTATTTTTTTAAATTTAGAATAGTGGAAATTAATATTTTTCTCTTCAAGTAGTAATAATTTGACCAGAATTTACAAAGATTTCAATATTTTATTTTAAAATTCCTCCAAAATAAAGATATAGTAGACATGAAAGAATAAACTCTGTCAGAGATTTTGGGCATGCGCAGAGTCATTCTTTTTGGTATACACATGGCTTTCATGCAGGGATTTGCACCATTATAGAGTATAATTAAAGAAATAAACATGTGGCTTTAAATTCGATCTAACAACGGATCGTAAATGGCATTGTGGTCCGAGTGCCAGGATGAAAATCCGTGGCCATAGGTTCGAACGGCCCTCTCGGGATTCCTCTTACTTTTATTTTTTCCATTTCATTGATTTATTTTTTTAAAATTTAGAATAGTGGAAATTAATATTTTTCTCTTCAAGTAGTAATATTTTGACCAGAATTTACAAAGATTTCAATATTTTATTTTAAAATTCCTCCAAAATAAAGATATAGTAGACATGAAAGAATAAACTCTGTCAGAGATTTTGGGCATGCGCAGAGTCATTCTTTTTGGTATACACATGGCTTTCATGCAGGGATTTGCACCATTATAGAGTATTAATAAAGAAATAAACATGTGGCTTTAAATTCGATCTAACAACGGATCGTAAATGGCATTGTGGTCCGAGTGCCAGGATGAAAATCCGTGGCCATAGGTTCGAACGGCCCTCTCGGGATTCCTCTTACTTTTATTTTTTCCATTTCATTGATTTATTTTTTTAAAATTTAGAATAGTGGAAATTAATATTTTTCTCTTCAAGTAGTAATAATTTGACCAGAATTTACAAAGATTTCAATATTTTATTTTAAAATTCCTCCAAAATAAAGATATAGTAGACATGAAAGAATAAACTCTGTCAGAGATTTTGGGCATGCGCAGAGTCATTCTTTTTGGTATACACATGGCTTTCATGCAGGGATTTGCACCATTATAGAGTATTAATCAAGAAATAAACATGTGGCTTTAAATTCGATCTAACAACGGATCGTAAATGGCATTGTGGTCCGAGTGCCAGGATGAAAATCCGTGGCCATAGGTTCGAACGGCCCTCTCGGGATTCCTCTTACTTTTATTTTTTCCATTTCATTGATTTATTTTTTTAAAATTTAGAATAGTGGAAATTAATATTTTTCTCTTCAAGTAGTAATAATTTGACCAGAATTTACAAAGATTTCAATATTTTATTTTAAAATTCCTCCAAAATAAAGATATAGTAGACATGAAAGAATAAACTCTGTCCGATATTTTGGGCATGCGCAGAGTCATTCTTTTTGGTATACACATGGCTTTCATGCAGGGATTTGCACCATTATAGAGTATAATTAAAGAAATAAACATGTGGCTTTAAATTCGATCTAACAACGGATCGTAAATGGCATTGTGGTCCGAGTGCCAGGATGAAAATCCGTGGCCATAGGTTCGAACGGCCCTCTCGGGATTCCTCTTACTTTTATTTTTTCCATTTCATTGATTTATTTTTTTAAAATTTAGAATAGTGGAAATTAATATTTTTCTCTTCAAGTAGTAATATTTTGACCAGAATTTACAAAGATTTCAATATTTTATTTTAAAATTCCTCCAAAATAAAGATATAGTAGACATGAAAGAATAAACTCTGTCCGAGATTTTGGGCATGCGCAGAGTCATTCTTTTTGGTATACACATGGCTTTCATGCAGGGATTTGCACCATTATAGAGTATTAATAAAGAAATAAACATGTGGCTTTAAATTCGATCTAACAACGGATCGTAAATGGCATTGTGGTCCGAGTGCCAGGATGAAAATCCGTGGCCATAGGTTCGAACGGCCCTCTCGGGATTCCTCTTACTTTTATTTTTTCCATTTCATTGATTTATTTTTTTAAAATTTAGAATAGTGGAAATTAATATTTTTCTCTTCAAGTAGTAATAATTTGACCAGAATTTACAAAGATTTCAATATTTTATTTTAAAATTCCTCCAAAATAAAGATATAGTAGACATGAAAGAATAAACTATGTCAGAGATTTTGGGCATGCGCAGAGTCATTCTTTTTGGTATACACATGGCTTTCATGCAGGGATTTGCACCATTATAGAGTATTAATAAAGAAATAAACATGTGGCTTTAAATTCGATCTAACAACGGATCGTAAATGGCATTGTGGTCCGAGTGCCAGGATGAAAATCCGTGGCCATAGGTTCGAACGGCCCTCTCGGGATTCCTCTTACTTTTATTTTTTCCATTTCATTGATTTATTTTTTTAAAATTTAGAATAGTGGAAATTAATATTTTTCTCTTCAAGTAGTAATAATTTGACCAGAATTTACAAAGATTTCAATATTTTATTTTAAAATTCCTCCAAAATAAAGATATAGTAGACATGAAAGAATAAACTCTGTCAGAGATTTTGGGCATGCGCAGAGTCATTCTTTTTGGTATACACATGGCTTTCATGCAGGGATTTGCACCATTATAGAGTATAATTAAAGAAATAAACATGTGGCTTTAAATTCGATCTAACAACGGATCGTAAATGGCATTGTGGTCCGAGTGCCAGAATGAAAATCCGTGGCCATAGGTTCGAACGGCCCTCTCGGGATTCCTCTTACTTTTATTTTTTCCATTTCATTGATTTATTTTTTTAAAATTTAGAATAGTGGAAATTAATATTTTTCTCTTCAAGTAGTAATATTTTGACCAGAATTTACAAAGATTTCAATATTTTATTTTAAAATTCCTCCAAAATAAAGATATAGTAGACATGAAAGAATAAACTCTGTCAGAGATTTTGGGCATGCGCAGAGTCATTCTTTTTGGTATACACATGGCTTTCATGCAGGGATTTGCACCATTATAGAGTATTAATAAAGAAATAAACATGTGGCTTTAAATTCGATCTAACAACGGATCGTAAATGGCATTGTGGTCCGAGTGCCAGGATGAAAATCCGTGGCCATAGGTTCGAACGGCCCTCTCGGGATTCCTCTTACTTTTATTTTTTCCATTTCATTGATTTATTTTTTTAAAATTTAGAATAGTGGAAATTAATATTTTTCTCTTCAAGTAGTAATAATTTGACCAGAATTTACAAAGATTTCAATATTTTAATTTAAAATTCCTCCAAAATAAAGATATAGTAGACATGAAAGAATAAACTCTGTCAGAGATTTTGGGCATGCGCAGAGTCATTCTTTTTGGTATACACATGGCTTTCATGCAGGGATTTGCCCCATTATAGAGTATTAATAAAGAAATAAACATGTGGCTTTAAATTCGATCTAACAACGGATCGTAAATGGCATTGTGGTCCGAGTGCCAGGATGAAAATCCGTGGCCATAGGTTCGAACGGCCCTCTCGGGATTCCTCTTACTTTTATTTTTTCCATTTCATTGATTTATTTTTTTAAAATTTAGAATAGTGGAAATTAATATTTTTCTCTTCAAGTAGTAATAATTTGACCAGAATTTACAAAGATTTCAATATTTTATTTTAAAATTCCTCCAAAATAAAGATATAGTAGACATGAAAGAATAAACTCTGTCAGAGATTTTGGGCATGCGCAGAGTCATTCTTTTTGGTATACACATGGCTTTCATGCAGGGATTTGCACCATTATAGAGTATAATTAAAGAAATAAACATGTGGCTTTAAATTCGATCTAACAACGGATCGTAAATGGCATTGTGGTCCGAGTGCCAGGATGAAAATCCTTGGCCATAGGTTCGAACGGCCCTCTCGGGATTCCTCTTACTTTTATTTTTTCCATTTCATTGATTTATTTTTTTAAAATTTAGAATAGTGGAAATTAATATTTTTCTCTTCAAGTAGTAATATTTTGACCAGAATTTACAAAGATTTCAATATTTTATTTTAAAATTCCTCCAAAATAAAGATATAGTAGACATGAAAGAATAAACTCTGTCAGAGATTTTGGGCATGCGCAGAGTCATTCTTTTTGGTATACACATGGCTTTCATGCAGGGATTTGCACCATTATAGAGTATTAATAAAGAAATAAACATGTGGCTTTAAATTCGATCTAACAACGGATCGTAAATGGCATTGTGGTCCGAGTGCCAGGATGAAAATCCGTGGCCTTAGGTTCGAACGGCCCTCTCGGGATTCCTCTTACTTTTATTTTTTCCATTTCATTGATTTATTTTTTTAAAATTTAGAATAGTGGAAATTAATATTTTTCTCTTCAAGTAGTAATATTTTGACCAGAATTTACAAAGATTTCAATATTTTATTTTAAAATTCCTCCAAAATAAAGATATAGTAGACATGAAAGAATAAACTCTGTCAGAGATTTTGGGCATGCGCAGAGTCATTCTTTTTGGTATACACATGGCTTTCATGCAGGGATTTGCACCATTATAGAGTATTAATAAAGAAAAAAACATGTGGCTTTAAATTCGATCTAACAACGGATCGTAAATGGCATTGTGGTCCGAGTGCCAGGATGAAAATCCGTGGCCATAGGTTCGAACGGCCCTCTCTTGATTCCTCTTACTTTTATTTTTTCCATTTCATTGATTTATTTTTTTAAAATTTAGAATAGTGGAAATTAATATTTTTCTCTTCAAGTAGTAATAATTTGACCAGAATTTACAAAGATTTCAATATTTTATTTTAAAATTCCTCCAAAATAAAGATATAGTAGACATGAAAGAATAAACTCTGTCAGAGATTTTGGGCATGCGCAGAGTCATTCTTTTTGGTATACACATGGCTTTCATGCAGGGATTTGCACCATTATAGAGTATTAATAAAGAAATAAACATGTGGCTTTAATTTCGATCTAACAACGGATCTTAAATGGCATTGTGGTCCGAGTGCCAGCCTGAAAATCCGTGGCCATAGGTTCGAACCGCCCTCTCGGGATATCTTTCACTTTTATTTTTTCCGTTTCGTTGATTTATTCTTTTAATTTTTAGAATAGTGGAAATTTATATTTTTCTCTTCAAGTAGTAATATTTTGACCAGAATTTACAAAGATTTCAATATTTTATTTTAAAATTCCGCCAAAATAAAGATATTATAGAAATAAAAGTATAAACTCGGTCAGAGATTTTGGGCATGCGCAGAGTCATCCTTTTTTATATACACATGGCTTTCATGCAGGGATTTTCCAACATTATAGAGTATAAATAAAGAAATAAACATTGGCTTTAAATTCGATCTCCCAACGGATCGTATGTGGCCTTGTGGTCCGAGCCTCAACATGAAAACTCGGGGTCATAGGTTCGATTGGCCCTCTCGGGAATCCTTTTACTTTTATTTTTTCCATTTCATTGATTTATTTTTTTAAAATTAAGAATAGTGGAAATTAATATTTTTCTCTTCAAGTAGTAATGTTTTGACCAGAATTTACAAAAATTTCAATATTATATTTTAAAATTCCTCGAAAATAAAGTTATTTTAGAAATAAAAGTATAAACTCGGTCAGAGATTTTGGGCATGCGCAGTGTCATCCTTTTTGATATACACATGGTTTTCAAGCAGGGATTTGCACCATTATAGAGTATAAATAAAAAAATAAACATGTGACTTTATATTCCATCTGCCAACGGATCGTATGTGGCCTTGTGGTCCGAGTGTCAGCATGCAAATCCGTGGCCATAGGTTCGAACCGCCCTCTCGGGATTTCATGTAATTTTATTTTTTCCATTTCATTCATTTATTCTTTTAATTTTTAGAATAGTGGAAATTAATATTTTTCTCTTCAAGTAGTAATATTTTGACCAGAATTTACAAAGATTTCAATATTTTATTTTAAAATTCCTCCAAAATAAAGATATTGTAGAAATAAAAGTATAAACTCATTCAGAGATTTTGGGCATGCGCAGAGTCATCCTTTTTGATATACACATGGCTTTCATGCAGGGATTTTCAACATTATAGAGTATAAATAAAGAAATAATCATGTGGCTTTTAAATTCGATCTCCCAACGGATCGTAAATGGCCTTGTGGTCTGAGTGTCAGCATGCAAACCCGTGGCCGTAGGTTCGATCCGCCCTCTCGGGATTTCTTTCACTTTTATTTTTTCAATTTCAATGATTTATTCTTTTAATTTTTATAATAGTGGAAATTAATATTTTTCTCTTCAAGTAGTAATATTTTGACCAGAATTTACAAAGATTTCAATATTTTATTTTAAAATTCCTCCAAAATAAAGATATAGTAGACATGAAAGAATAAACTCTGTCCGAGATTTTGGGCATGCGCAGAGTCATTCTTTTTGGTATACACATGGCTTTCATGCAGGGATTTGCACCATTATAGAGTATAAATAAAGAAATAAACATGTGGCTTTAAATTCGATCTTCCAAAGGGTCTTATGCGGCCCTGTGGTCCGAGTGTCAGCGTGCAAACACGTAGCCGTAGGTTCGAAGCGCCCTCTCGGAATTCGTTTTGCTTTTATTTTTTTCCATTTCAATGATTTTTTTTTTTTTAATTTTTAGAATAGTGGAAATTAATATTTTTCTCATCAAGTAGTAATATTTTGACCAGAATTTACAATGATTTCAATATTTTATTTTAAAATTCCTCCAAAATAAAGTTATTTTAGAAATAAAAGTATAAACTCGGTCAGAGATTTTGGGCATGCGCAGTGTCATCCTTTTTGATATACACATGGTTTTCAAGCAGGGATTTGCACCATTATAGAGTATAAATAAAAAAATAAACATGTGACTTTATATTCCATCTGCCAACGAATCGTATGTGGCCTTGTGGTCCGAGTGTCAGCATGCAAATCCGTGGCCATAGGTTCGAACCGACCTCTCGGGATTTCTTTTACTTTTATTTTTTCCATTTCATTCATTTATTCTTTTAATTTTTAGAATAGTGGAAATTAATATTTTTCTCTTCAAGTAGTAATATTTTGACCAGAATTTACAAAGATTTCAATATTTTATTTTAAAATTCCGCCAAAATAAAGATATTGTAGAAATAAAAGTATAAACTCGGTCAGAGATTTTGGGCATGTGCAGAGTCACCCTTTTTGATATACACATGGCTTTCATGCAGGGATTTTCAACATTATAGAGTATAAATAAAGAAATAAACATGTGGCTTTAAATTCGATCTCCCAAAGGATCGTATGTGGCCTTGTGGTCCGAGCCTCAACATGAAAACTCGGGGTCATAGGTTCGATCGGCCCTCTCGGAATACGTTTTGCTTTTATTTTTTTCCATTTCATTGATTTATTTTTTTTAATTTTTAGAATAGTGGAAATTAATATTTTTCTTTTCAAGTAGTAATATTTTGACCAGAATTTACAAAGATTTCAATATTTTATTTTAAAATTACTCCAAAATAAAGTTATTTTAGAAATAAAAGTATAAACTCGGTCCGAGATTTTGGGCATGCGCAGAGTCATCCTTTTTGATATACACATGGCTTTCATGCAGGGATTTGCACCATTATAGAGTATTAATAAAGAAATAAACATGTGGCTTTAAATTCGATCTAACAACGGATCGTAAATGGCATTGTGGTCCGAGTGCCAGCATGAAAATCCGTGGCCATAGGTTCGATCGGCCCTCTCGGGATTCCTTTTACTTTTATTTTTTCCATTTCATTGATTTATTTTTTTTAAATTTAGAATAGTGGAAATTAATATTTTTCTCTTCAAGTAGTAATGTTTTGACCAGAATTTACAAAAATTTCAATATTTTATTTTAAAATTCCTCCAAAACCAAGATATTGTAGAAATAAAAGTATAAACTCGGTCAGAGAATTTGGGCATGCGCAGAATCATCCTTTTTGATATACACATGGCTTTCAGTCACGGATTTGCACCATTATAGAGTATTAATAAATAAATAATCATGTGGCTTTTAAATTCGATCTCCCAACGGATCGAAAATGGCCTTGTGGTCTGAGTGTCAGCATGCAAACCCGTGGCCGTAGGTTCGATCCACCCTCTCGGGATTTCTTTCACTTTTATTTTTTCAATTTCATTGATTTATTCTTTTAATTTTTATAATAGTGGAAATTAATATTTTTCTCTTCAAGTAGTAATATTTTGACCAGAATTTACAAAGATTTCAATATTTTATTTTAAAATTCCTCCAAAATAAAGATATAGTAGACATGAAAGAATATACTCTGTCAGAGATTTTGGGCATGCGCAAAGTCATTCTTTTTGGTATACACATGGCTTTCATGCAGGGATTTGCACCATTATAGAGTATAAATAAAGAAATAAACATGTGGCTTTAAATTCGATCTTCCAAAGGGTCTTATGTGGCCCTGTGGTCCGGGTGTCAGCATGCAAACACGTGGCCGTAGGTTCGAAGCACCCTCTCGGAATTCGTTTTGCTTTTATTTTTTTCCATTTCATTGATTTATTTTTTTTAATTTTTACAATAGTGGAAATTAATATTTTTCTCTTCAAGTAGTAATATTTTGACCAGAATTTACAAAAATTTCAATACTATATTTTAAAATTCCTCCAAAATAAAGTTATTTTAGAAATAAAAGTATAAACTCGGTCAGAGATTTTGGGCATGCGCAGTGTCATCCCTTTTGATATACACATGGCTTTCATGCAGGGATTTGCACCATTATAGAGTATTAATAAAGAAATAAACATGTGGCTTTAATTTCGATCTAACAACGGATCTTAAATGGCATTGTGGTCCGAGTGCCAGCCTGAAAATCCGTGGCCATAGGTTCGAACCGCCCTCTCGGGATATCTTTCACTTTTATTTTTTCCGTTTCGTTGATTTATTCTTTTAATTTTTAGAATAGTGGAAATTTATATTTTTCTCTTCAAGTAGTAATATTTTGACCAGAATTTACAAAGATTTCAATATTTTATTTTAAAATTCCGCCAAAATAAAGATATAGTAGACATGAAAGAATAAACTCTGTCCGAGATTTTGGGCATGCGCAGAGTCATTCTTTTTGGTATACACATGGCTTTCATGCAGGGATTTGCACCATTATAGAGTATAAATAAAGAAATAAACATGTGGCTTTAAATTCGATCTTCCAAAGGGTCTTATGCGGCCCTGTGGTCCGAGTGTCAGCATGCAAACACGTAGCCATAGGTTCGAAGCGCCCTCTCGGAATTCGTTTTGCTTTTATTTTTTTCCATTTCAATGATTTTTTTTTTAATTTTTAGAATAGTGGAAATTAATATTTTTCTCATCAAGTAGTAATATTTTGACCAGAATTTACAATGATTTCAATATTTTATTTTAAAATTCCTCCAAAATAAAGTTATTTTAGAAATAAAAGTATAAACTCGGTCAGAGATTTTGGGCATGCGCAGTGTCATCCTTTTTGATATACACATGGTTTTCAAGCAGGGATTTGCACCATTATAGAGTATAAATAAAGAAATAAACATGTGACTTTATATTCCATCTGCCAACGAATCGTATGTGGCCTTGTGGTCCGAGTGTCAGCATGCAAATCCGTGGCCATAGGTTCGAACCGACCTCTCGGGATTTCTTTTACTTTTATTTTTTCCATTTCATTCATTTATTCTTTTAATTTTTAGAATAGTGGAAATTAATATTTTTCTCTTCAAGTAGTAATATTTTGACCAGAATTTACAAAGATTTCAATATTTTATTTTAAAATTCCGCCAAAATAAAGATATTGTAGAAATAAAAGTATAAACTCGGTCAGAGATTTTGGGCATGTGCAGAGTCACCCTTTTTGATATACACATGGCTTTCATGCAGGGATTTTCAACATTATAGAGTATAAATAAAGAAATAAACATGTGGCTTTAAATTCGATCTCCCAAAGGATCGTATGTGGCCTTGTGGTCCGAGCCTCAACATGAAAACTCGGGGTCATAGGTTCGATCGGCCCTCTCGGAATACGTTTTGCTTTTATTTTTTTTCCATTTCATTGATTTATTTTTTTAATTTTTAGAATAGTGGAAATAATTATTTTTCTTTTCAAGTAGTAATATTTTGACCAGAATTTACAAAGATTTCAATATTTTATTTTAAAATTACTCCAAAATAAAGTTATTTTAGAAATAAAAGTATAAACTCGGTCCGAGATTTTGGGCATGCGCAGAGTCATCCTTTTTGATATACACATGTCTTTCATGCAGGGATTTGCACCATTATAGAGTATTAATAAAGAAATAAACATGTGGCTTTAAATTCGATCTAACAACGGATCGTAAATGGCATTGTGGTCCGAGTGCCAGCATGAAAATCCGTGGCCATAGGTTCGATCGGCCCTCTCGGGATTCCTTTTACTTTTATTTTTTCCATTTCATTGATTTATTTTTTTTAAATTTAGAATAGTGGAAATTAATATTTTTCTCTTCAAGTAGTAATGTTTTGACCAGAATTTACAAAAATTTCAATATTTTATTTTAAAATTCCTCCAAAACCAAGATATTGTAGAAATAAAAGTATAAACTCGGTCAGAGAATTTGGGCATGCGCAGAATCATCCTTTTTGATATACACATGGCTTTCAGTCACGGATTTGCACCATTATAGAGTATTAATAAATAAATAATCATGTGGCTTTTAAATTCGATCTCCCAACGGATCGAAAATGGCCTTGTGGTCTGAGTGTCAGCATGCAAACCCGTGGCCGTAGGTTCGATCCACCCTCTCGGGATTTCTTTCACTTTTATTTTTTCAATTTCATTGATTTATTCTTTTAATTTTTATAATAGTGGAAATTAATATTTTTCTCTTCAAGTAGTAATATTTTGACCAGAATTTACAAAGATTTCAATATTTTATTTTAAAATTCCTCCAAAATAAAGATATAGTAGACATGAAAGAATATACTCTGTCAGAGATTTTGGGCATGCGCAAAGTCATTCTTTTTGGTATACACATGGCTTTCATGCAGGGATTTGCACCATTATAGAGTATAAATAAAGAAATAAACATGTGGCTTTAAATTCGATCTTCCAAAGGGTCTTATGTGGCCCTGTGGTCCGGGTGTCAGCATGCAAACACGTGGCCGTAGGTTCGAAGCACCCTCTCGGAATTCGTTTTGCTTTTATTTTTTTCCATTTCATTGATTTATTTTTTTTAATTTTTACAATAGTGGAAATTAATATTTTTCTCTTCAAGTAGTAATATTTTGACCAGAATTTACAAAAATTTCAATACTATATTTTAAAATTCCTCCAAAATAAAGTTATTTTAGAAATAAAAGTATAAACTCGGTCAGAGATTTTGGGCATGCGCAGTGTCATCCCTTTTGATATACACATGGCTTTCATGCAGGGATTTGCACCATTATAGAGTATTAATAAAGAAATAAACATGTGGCTTTAATTTCGATCTAACAACGGATCTTAAATGGCATTGTGGTCCGAGTGCCAGCCTGAAAATCCGTGGCCATAGGTTCGAACCGCCCTCTCGGGATATCTTTCACTTTTATTTTTTCCGTTTCGTTGATTTATTCTTTTAATTTTTAGAATAGTGGAAATTTATATTTTTCTCTTCAAGTAGTAATATTTTGACCAGAATTTACAAAGATTTCAATATTTTATTTTAAAATTCCGCCAAAATAAAGATATAGTAGACATGAAAGAATAAACTCTGTCCGAGATTTTGGGCATGCGCAGAGTCATTCTTTTTGGTATACACATGGCTTTCATGCAGGGATTTGCACCATTATAGAGTATAAATAAAGAAATAAACATGTGGCTTTAAATTCGATCTTCCAAAGGGTCTTATGCGGCCCTGTGGTCCGAGTGTCAGCATGCAAACACGTAGCCGTAGGTTCGAAGCGCCCTCTCGGAATTCGTTTTGCTTTTATTTTTTTCCATTTCAATGATTTTTTTTTTTTAATTTTTAGAATAGTGGAAATTAATATTTTTCTCATCAAGTAGTAATATTTTGACCAGAATTTACAATGATTTCAATATTTTATTTTAAAATTCCTCCAAAATAAAGTTATTTTAGAAATAAAAGTATAAACTCGGTCAGAGATTTTGGGCATGCGCAGTGTCATCCTTTTTGATATACACATGGTTTTCAAGCAGGGATTTGCACCATTATAGAGTATAAATAAAGAAATAAACATGTGACTTTATATTCCATCTGCCAACGAATCGTATGTGGCCTTGTGGTCCGAGTGTCAGCATGCAAATCCGGGGCCATAGGTTCGAACCGACCTCTCGGGATTTCTTTTACTTTTATTTTTTCCATTTCATTCATTTATTCTTTTAATTTTTAGAATAGTGGAAATTAATATTTTTCTCTTCAAGTAGTAATATTTTGACCAGAATTTACAAAGATTTCAATATTTTATTTTAAAATTCCGCCAAAATAAAGATATTGTAGAAATAAAAGTATAAACTCGGTCAGAGATTTTGGGCATGTGCAGAGTCACCCTTTTTGATATACACATGGCTTTCATGCAGGGATTTTCAACATTATAGAGTATAAATAAAGAAATAAACATGTGGCTTTAAATTCGATCTCCCAAAGGATCGTATGTGGCCTTGTGGTCCGAGCCTCAACATGAAAACTCGGGGTCATAGGTTCGATCGGCCCTCTCGGAATACGTTTTGCTTTTATTTTTTTTCCATTTCATTGATTTATTTTTTTTAATTTTTAGAATAGTGGAAATAATTATTTTTCTTTTCAAGTAGTAATATTTTGACCAGAATTTACAAAGATTTCAATATTTTATTTTAAAATTACTCCAAAATAAAGTTATTTTAGAAATAAAAGTATAAACTCGGTCCGAGATTTTGGGCATGCGCAGAGTCATCCTTTTTGATATACACATGTCTTTCATGCAGGGATTTGCACCATTATAGAGTATTAATAAAGAAATAAACATGTGGCTTTAAATTCGATCTAACAACGGATCGTAAATGGCATTGTGGTCCGAGTGCCAGCATGAAAATCCGTGGCCATAGGTTCGATCGGCCCTCTCGGGATTCCTTTTACTTTTATTTTTTCCATTTCATTGATTTATTTTTTTTAAATTTAGAATAGTGGAAATTAATATTTTTCTCTTCAAGTAGTAATGTTTTGACCAGAATTTACAAAAATTTTAATATTTTATTTTAAAATTCCTCCAAAACCAAGATATTGTAGAAATAAAAGTATAAACTCGGTCAGAGAATTTGGGCATGCGCAGAATCATCCTTTTTGATATACACATGGCTTTCAGTCACGGATTTGCACCATTATAGAGTATTAATAAATAAATAATCATGTGGCTTTTAAATTCGATCTCCCAACGGATCGAAAATGGCCTTGTGGTCTGAGTGTCAGCATGCAAACCCGTGGCCGTAGGTTCGATCCGCCCTCTCGGGATTTCTTTCACTTTTATTTTTTCAATTTCATTGATTTATTCTTTTAATTTTTATAATAGTGGAAATTAATATTTTTCTCTTCAAGTAGTAATATTTTGACCAGAATTTACAAAGATTTCAATATTTTATTTTAAAATTCCTCCAAAATAAAGATATAGTAGACATGAAAGAATATACTCTGTCAGAGATTTTGGGCATGCGCAGAGTCATTCTTTTTGGTATACACATGGCTTTCATGCAGGGATTTGCACCATTATAGAGTATAAATAAAGAAATAAACATGTGGCTTTAAATTCGATCTTCCAAAGGGTCTTATGTGGCCCTGTGGTCCGGGTGTCAGCATGCAAACACGTGGCCGTAGGTTCGAAGCACCCTCTCGGAATTCGTTTTGCTTTTATTTTTTTCCATTTCATTGATTTATTTTTTTTAATTTTTACAATAGTGGAAATTAATATTTTTCTCTTCAAGTAGTAATATTTTGACCAGAATTTACAAAAATTTCAATACTATATTTTAAAATTCCTCCAAAATAAAGTTATTTTAGAAATAAAAGTATAAACTCGGTCAGAGATTTTGGGCATGCGCAGAGTCATCCTTTTTGATATACACATGGCTTTCATGCAGGGATTTGCACCATTATAGAGTATTAATAAAGAAATAAACATGTGGCTTTAATTTCGATCTAACAACGGATCTTAAATGGCATTGTGGTCCGAGTGCCAGCCTGAAAATCCGTGGCCATAGGTTCGAACCGCCCTCTCGGGATATCTTTCACTTTTATTTTTTCCGTTTCGTTGATTTATTCTTTTAATTTTTAGAATAGTGGAAATTTATATTTTTCTCTTCAAGTAGTAATATTTTGACCAGAATTTACAAAGATTTCAATATTTTATTTTAAAATTCCGCCAAAATAAAGATATTATAGAAATAAAAGTATAAACTCGGTCAGAGATTTTGGGCATGCGCAGAGTCATCCTTTTTTATATACACATGGCTTTCATGCAGGGATTTTCAACATTATAGAGTATAAATAAAGAAATAAACATTGGCTTTAAATTCGATCTCCCAACGGATCGTATGTGGCCTTGTGGTCCGAGCCTCAACATGAAAACTCGGGGTCATAGGTTCGATTGGCCCTCTCGGGAATCCTTTTACTTTTATTTTTTCCATTTCATTGATTTATTTTTTTAAAATTAAGAATAGTGGAAATTAATATTTTTCTCTTCAAGTAGTAATGTTTTGACCAGAATTTACAAAAATTTCAATACTATATTTTAAAATTCCTCGAAAATAAAGTTGTTTTAGAAATAAAAGTATAAACTCGGTCAGAGATTTTGGGCATGCGCAGTGTCATCCTTTTTGATATACACATGGTTTTCAAGCAGGGATTTGCACCATTATAGAGTATAAATAAAAAAATAAACATGTGAATTTATATTCCATCTGCCAACGGATCGTATGTGGCCTTGTGGTCCGAGTGTCAGCATGCAAATCCGTGGCCATAGGTTCGAACCGCCCTCTCGGGATTTCATGTACTTTTATTTTTTCCATTTCATTCATTTATTCTTTTAATTTTTAGAATAGTGGAAATTAATATTTTTCTCTTCAAGTAGTAATATTTTGACCAGAATTTACAAAGATTTCAATATTTTATTTTAAAATTCCTCCAAAATAAAGATATTGTAGAAATAAAAGTATAAACTCGGTCAGAGATTTTGGGCATGCGCAGAGTCATCCTTTTTGATATACACATGGCTTTCATGCAGGGATTTTCAACATTATAGAGTATAAATAAAGAAATAAACATGTGGCTTTAAATTCGATCTCCCAAAGGATCGTATGTGGCCTTGTGGTCCGAGCCTCAACATGAAAACTCGGGGTCATAGGTTCGATCGGCCCACTCGGAATTCGTTTTGCTTTTATTTTTTTTCCATTTCATTGATTTATTTTTTTTAATTTTTAGAATAGTGGAAATTAATATTTTTCTTTTCAAGTAGTAATATTTTGACCAGAATTTACAAAGATTTCAATATTTTATTTAAAAATTCCTCCAAAATAAAGTTATTTTAGAAATAAAAGTATAAACTCGGTCAGAGATTTTGGGCATGCGCAGAGTCATCCTTTTTGATATACACATGGCTTTCATGCAGGGATTTGCACCATTATAGAGTATTAATAAAGAAATAAACATGTGGCTTTAAATTCGATCTAACAACGGATCGTAAATGGCATTGTGGTCCGAGTGCCAGCATGAAAATCCGTGGCCATAGGTTCGATCGGCCCTCTCGGGATTCGTTTTGCTTTTATTTTTTTCCATTTCATTGATTTATTTTTTTTAATTTTTAGAATAGTGGAAATTAATATTTTTCTTTTCAAGTAGTAATATTTTGACCAGAATTTACAAAGATTTCAATATTATATTTTAAAATTCCTCCAAAATAAAGATATATTAGACATGAAAGAATAAACTCGGTCAGAGATTTTGGGCATGCGCAGTGTCATCCTTTTTGATATACACATGGTTTTCAAGCAGGGATTTGCACCATTATAGAGTATAAATAAAAAAATAAACATGTTACTTTATATTCCATCTGCCAACGGATCGTATGTGGCCTTGTGGTCCGACTGTCAGCATGCAAATCCGTGGCCGTAGGTTCGAACCGCCCTCTCCGGATTTCTTTTACTTTTATTTTTTCCATTTCATTCATTTATTCTTTTAATTTTAAGAATAGTGGAAATTAATATTTTTCTCTTCAAGTAGTAATATTTTGACCAGAATTTACAAAGATTTCAATGTTTTATTTTAAAATTCCTCCAAAATAAAGATATTGTAGAAATAAAAGTATAAACTCGGTCAGAGATTTTGGGCATGCGCAGAGTCATCCTTTTTGATATACACATGGCTTTCAGTCAGGGATTTGCACCATTAGAGTATTAATAAATAAATAATCATGTGGCTTTAAATTCGATCTAACAACGGATCGTAAATGGCATTGTGGTCCGAGTGCCAGCATGAAAATCCGTGGCCATAGGTTCGATCGGCCCTCTCGGGATTCCTTTTACTTTTATTTTTTCCATTTCATTGATTTATTTTTTTAAAATTTAGAATAGTGGAAATTAATATTTTTCTCTTCAAGTAGTAATGTTTTGACCAGAATTTACAAAGATTTCAATATTTTATTTTAAAATTCCTCCAAAATAAAGATATTGTAGAAATAAAAGTATAAACTCGGTCAGAGATTTTGGGCATGCGCAGAGTCATCCTTTTTGATATACACATGGCTTTCAGTCAGGGATTTGCACCATAAGAGTATTAATAAATAAATAATCATGTGGCTTTTAAATTCGATCTCCCAACGGATCGTAAATGGCCTTGTGGTCTGAGTGTCAGCATGCAAACCCGTGGCCTTAGGTTCGATCCGCCCTCTCGGGATTTCTTTCACTTTTATTTTTTCAATTTTATTGATTTATTCTTTTAATTTTTATAATAGTGGAAATTAATATTTTTCTCTTCAAGTAGTAATATTTGACCAGAATTTACAAAGATTTCAATATTTTATTTTAAAATTCCTCCAAAATAAAGATATAGTACACATGAAAGAATAAACTCTGTCAGAGATTTTGGGCATGCGCAGAGTCATTCTTTTTGGTATACACATGGCTTTCATGCAGGGATTTGCACCATTATAGAGTATAAATAAAGAAATAAACATGTGGCTTTAAATTCGATCTTCCAAAGGGTCTTATGTGGCCCTGTGGTCCGAGTGTCAGCATGCAAACACGTAGCCGTAGGTTCGAAGCGCCCTCTCGGAATTCGTTTTGCTTTTATTTTTTTCCATTTCATTGATTTTTTTTTTTAATTTTTAGAATAGTGGAAATTAATATTTTTCTCTTCAAGTAGTAATATTTTGACCAGAATTTACAATGATTTCAATATTTTATTTTAAAATTCCTCCAAAATAAAGTTATTTTAGAAATAAAAGTATAAACTTGGTCAGAGATTTTGGGCATGCGCAGTGTCATCCTTTTTGATATACACATGGTTTTCAAGCAGGGATTTGCACCATTATAGAGTATAAATAAAAAAATAAACATGTGACTTTATATTCCATCTGCCAACGAATCGTATGTGGCCTTGAGGTCCGAGTGTCAGCATGCAAATCCGTGGCCATAGGTTCGAACCGACCTCTCGGGATTTCTTTTACTTTTATTTTTTCCATTTCATTCATTTATTCTTTTAATTTTTAGAATAATGGAAATTTATATTTTTCTCTTCAAGTAGTAATATTTTGACCCGAATTTACAAAGATTTCAATATTTTATTTTAAAATTCCTCCAAAATAAAGATATTGTAGAAATAAAAGTATAAACTCGGTCAGAGATTTTGGGCATGCGCACAGTCATCCTTTTTGATATACACATGGCTTTCAGTCAGGGATTTGCACCATTATAGAGTATTAATAAAGAAATAATCATGTGGCTTTTAAATTCGATCTCCCAACGGATCGTAAATGGCCTTGTGGTCTGAGTGTCAGCATACAAATCCGTGGCCTTAGGTTCGATCCGCCCTCTCGGGATTTCTTTCACTTTTATTTTTTCAATTTCATTGATTTATTCTTTTAATTTTTATAATAGTGGAAATTAATATTTTTCTCTTCAAGTAGTAATATTTTGACCAGAATTTACAAAGATTTCAATATTTTATTATAAAATTCCTCCAAAATAAAGATATAGTAGACATGAAAGAATAAACTCTGTCAGAGATTTTGGGCATGCGCAGAGTCATTCTTTTTGGTATACACATGGCTTTCATGCAGGGATTTGCAACATTATAGAGTATAAATAAAGATATAAACATGTGGCTTTAAATTCGATCTTCCAAAGGGTCTTATGTGGCCCTGTGGTCCGAGTGTCAGCATGCAAACACGTAGCCGTAGGTTCGAAGCGCCCTCTCGGAATTCGTTTTGCTTTTATTTTTTTCCATTTCATTGATTTTTTTTTTTAATTTTTAGAATAGTGGAAATTAATATTTTTCTCTTCAAGTAGTAATATTTTGACCAGGATTTACAAAGATTTCAATATTTTATTTTAAAATTCCTCCAAAATAAAGTTATTTTAGAAATAAAAGTATAAACTCGGTCAGAGATTTTGGGCATGCGCAGTGTCATCCTTTTTGATATACACATGGTTTTCAAGCAGGGATTTGCACCATTATAGAGTATAAATAAAAAAATAAACATGTGACTTTATATTCCATCTGCCAACGGATCGTATGTGGCCTTGTGGTCCGAGTGTCAGCTTGCAAATCCGTGGCCATAGGTTCGAACCGCCCTCTCGGGATTTCTTTTACTTTTATTTTTTCCATTTCATTCATTTATTCTTTTAATTTTTAGAATAGTGGAAATTAATATTTTTCTCTTCAAGTAGTAATATTTTGACCAGAATTTACAAAGATTTCAATATTTTATTTTAAAATTCCGCCAATATAAAGATATTGTAGAAATAAAAGTATAAACTCGATCAGAGATTTTGGGCATGCGCAGAGTCATCCTTTTTGATATACACATGGCTTTCATGCAGGGATTTTCAACATTATAGAGTATAAATAAAGAAATAAACATGTGGCTTTAAATTCGATCTCCCAAAGGATCGTATGTGGCCTTGTGGTCCGAGCCTCAACATGAAAACTCGGGGTCATAGGTTCGATCGGCCCACTCGGAATTCGTTTTGCTTTTATTTTTTTTCCATTTCATTGATTTATTTTTTTTAATTTTTAGAATAGTGGAAATTAATATTTTTCTTTTCAAGTAGTAATATTTTGACCAGAATTTACAAAGATTTCAATATTTTATTTAAAAATTCCTCCAAAATAAAGTTATTTTAGAAATAAAAGTATAAACTCGGTCAGAGATTTTGGGCATGCGCAGAGTCATCCTTTTTGATATACACATGGCTTTCATGCAGGGATTTGCACCATTATAGAGTATTAATAAAGAAATAAACATGTGGCTTTAAATTCGATCTAACAACGGATCGTAAATGGCATTGTGGTCCGAGTGCCAGCATGAAAATCCGTGGCCATAGGTTCGATCGGCCCTCTCGGGATTCCTTTTACTTTTATTTTTTCAATTTCATTGATTTATTCTTTTAATTTTTATAATAGTGGAAATTAATATTTTTCTCTTCATGTAGTAATATTTTGACCAGAATTTACAATGATTTCAATATTTTATTTTAAAATTCCTCCAAAATAAAGTTATTTTAGAAATAAAAGTATAAACTCGGTCAGAGATTTTGGGCATGCGCAGTGTCATCCTTTTTGATATACACATGGTTTTCAAGCAGGGATTTGCACCATTATAGAGTATAAATAAAAAAATAAACATGTGACTTTATATTCCATCTGCCAACGGATCGTATGTGGCCTTGTGGTCCGAGTGTCAGCATGCAAATCCGTGGCCATAGGTTCGAACCGCCCTCTCGGGATTTCTTTTACTTTTATTTTTTCCATTTCATTCATTTATTCTTTTAATTTTTAGAATAGTGGAAATTAATATTTTTCTCTTCAAGTAGTAATATTTTGACCAGAATTTACAAAGATTTCAATATTTTATTTTAAAATTCCGCCAAAATAAAGATATTGTAGAAATAAAAGTATAAACTCGGTCAGAGATTTTGGGCATGCGCAGAGTCATCCTTTTTGATATACACATGGCTTTCATGCAGGGATTTTCAACATTATAGAGTATAAATAAAGAAATAAACATGTGGCTTTAAATTCGATCTCCCAAAGGATCGTATGTGGCCTTGTGGTCCGAGCCTCAACATGAAAACTCGGGGTCATAGGTTCGATCGGCCCACTCGGAATTCGTTTTGCTTTTATTTTTTTTCCATTTCATTGATTTATTTTTTTTAATTTTTAGAATAGTGGAAATTAATATTTTTCTTTTCAAGTAGTAATATTTTGACCAGAATTTACAAAGATTTCAATATTTTATTTAAAAATTCCTCCAAAATAAAGTTATTTTAGAAATAAAAGTATAAACTCGGTCAGAGATTTTGGGCATGCGCAGAGTCATCCTTTTTGATATACACATGGCTTTCATGCAGGGATTTGCACCATTATAGAGTATTAATAAAGAAATAAACATGTGGCTTTAAATTCGATCTAACAACGGATCGTAAATGGCATTGTGGTCCGAGTGCCAGCATGAAAATCCGTGGCCATAGGTTCGATCGGCCCTCTCGGGATTCCTTTTACTTTTATTTTTTCAATTTCATTGATTTATTCTTTTAATTTTTATAATAGTGGAAATTAATATTTTTCTCTTCATGTAGTAATATTTTGACCAGAATTTACAAAGATTTCAATATTTTATTTTAAAATTCCTCCAAAATAAAGATATAGTAGACATGAAAGAATAAACTCGGTCAGAGATTTTGGGCATGCGCAGTGTCATCCTTTTTGATATACACATGGTTTTCAAGCAGGGATTTGCACCATTATAGAGTATAAATAAAAAAATAAACATGTGACTTTATATTCCATCTGCCAACGGATCGTATGTGGCCTTGTGGTCCGAGTGTCAGCATGCAAATCCGTGGCCGTAAGTTCGAACCGCCCTCTCGGCATTTTTTTTACTTTTATTTTTTCCATTTCATTCATTTATTCTTTTAATTTTAAGAATAGTGGAAATTAATATTTTTCTCTTCAAGTAGTAATATTTTGACCAGAATTTACAAAGATTTCAATATTTTATTTTAAAATTCCTCCAAAATAAAGATATTGTAGAAATAAAAGTATAAACTCGGTCAGAGATTTTGGGCATGCGCAGAGTCATCCTTTTTGATATACACATGGCTTTCATGCAGGGATTTGCACCATTATAGAGTATTAATAAAGAAATAAACATGTGGCTTTAAATTCGATCTAACAACGGATCGTAAATGGCATTGTGGTCCGAGTGCCAGCATGAAAATCCGTGGCCATAGGTTCGATCGGCCCCCTCGGGATTCCTTTTGCTTTTATTTTTTTTCCATTTCATTGATTTATTTTTTTTAATTTTTAGAATAGTGGAAATTAATATTTTTCTTTTCAAGTAGTAATATTTTGACCAGAATTTACAAAGATTTCAATATTTTATTTAAAAATTCCTCCAAAATAAAGTTATTTTAGAAATAAAAGTATAAACTCGGTCAGAGATTTTGGGCATGCGCAGAGTCATCCTTTTTGATATACACATGGCTTTCATGCAGGGATTTGCACCATTATAGAGTATTAATAAAGAAATAAACATGTGGCTTTAAATTCGATCTAACAACGGATCGTAAATGGCATTGTGGTCCGAGTGCCAGCATGAAACTCCGTGGCCATAGGTTCGATCGGCCCTCTCGGGATTCCTTTTACTGTTATTTTTTCAATTTCATTGATTTATTCTTTTAATTTTTATAATAGTGGAAATTAATATTTTTCTCTTCATGTAGTAATATTTTGACCAGAATTTACAAAGATTTCAATATTTTATTTTAAAATTCCTCCAAAATAAAGATATAGTAGACATGAAAGAATAAACTCGGTCAGAGATTTTGGGCATGCGCAGTGTCATCCCTTTTGATATACACATGGTTTTCAAGCAGGGATTTGCACCATTATAGAGTATAAATAAAAAAATAAACATGTGACTTTATATTCCATCTGCCAACGGATCGTATGTGGCCTTGTGGTCCGAGTGTCAGCATGCAAATCCGTGGCCGTAAGTTCGAACCGCCCTCTCCACATTTCTTTTACTTTTATTTTTTCCATTTCATTCATTTATTCTTTTAATTTTAAGAATAGTGGAAATTAATATTTTTCTCTTCAAGTAGTAATATTTTGACCAGAATTTACAAAGATTTCAATATTTTATTTTAAAATTCCTCCAAAATAAAGATATAGTAGACATGAAAGAATAAACTCTGTCAGAGATTTTGGGCATGCGCAGAGTCATTCTTTTTGGTATACACATGGCTTTCATGCAGGGATTTGCACCATTATAGAGTATAAATAAAGAAATAAACATGTGGCTTTAAATTCGATCTTCCAAAGGGTCTTATGTGGCCCTGTGGTCCGAGTGTCAGCATGCAAACACGTAGCCGTAGGTTCGAAGCGCCCTCTCGGAATTCGTTTTGCTTTTATTTTTTTCCATTTCATTGAATTTTTTTTTTAATTTTCTTAGAATAGTGGAAATTAATATTTTTCTCTTCAAGTAGTAATATTTTGACCAGAATTTACAATGATTTCAATATTTTATTTTAAAATTCCTCCAAAATAAAGTTATTTTAGAAATAAAAGTATAAACTCGGTCAGAGATTTTGGGCATGCGCAGCGTCATCCTTTTTGATATACACATGGTTTTCAAGCAGGGATTTGCACCATTATAGAGTATAAATAAAAAAATAAACATGTGACTTTATATTCCATCTGCCAACGGATCGTATGTGGCCTTTTGGTCCGAGTGTCAGCATGCAAATCCGTGGCCATAGGTTCGAACCGCCCTCTCGGGATTTCTTTTACTTTTATTTTTTCCATTTCATTCATTTATTCTTTTAATTTTTAGAATAGTGGAAATTAATATTTTTCTCTTCAAGTAGTAATATTTTGACCAGAATTTACAAAGATTTCAATATTTTATTTTAAAATTCCGCCAAAATAAAGATATTGTAGAAATAAAAGTATAAACTCGATCAGAGATTTTGGGCATGCGCAGAGTCATCCTTTTTGATATACACATGGCTTTCATGCAGGGATTTTCAACATTATAGAGTATAAATAAAGAAATAAACATGTGGCTTTAAATTCGATCTCCCAAAGGATCGTATGTGGCCTTGTGGTCCGAGCCTCAACATGAAAACTCGGGGTCATAGGTTCGATCGGCCCACTCGGAATTCGTTTTGCTTTTATTTTTTTTTCCATTTCATTGATTTATTTTTTTTAATTTTTAGAATAGTGGAAATTAATATTTTTCTTTTCAAGTAGTAATATTTTGACCAGAATTTACAAAGATTTCAATATTTTATTTAAAAATTCCTCCAAAATAAAGTTATTTTAGAAATAAAAGTATAAACTCGGTCAGAGATTTTGGGCATGCGCAGAGTCATCCTTTTTGATATACACATGGCTTTCATGCAGGGATTTGCACCATTATAGAGTATTAATAAAGAAATAAACATGTGGCTTTAAATTCGATCTAACAACGGATCGTAAATGGCATTGTGGTCCCAGTGCCAGCATGAAAATCCGTGGCCATAGGTTCGATCGGCCCTCTCGGGATTCCTTTTACTTTTATTTTTTCAATTTCATTGATTTATTCTTTTAATTTTTATAATAGTGGAAATTAATATTTTTCTCTTCATGTAGTAATATTTTGACCAGAATTTACAAAGATTTCAATATTTTATTTTAAAATTCCTCCAAAATAAATATATAGTAGACATGAAAGAATAAACTCGGTCAGAGATTTTGGGCATGCGCAGTGTCATCCTTTTTGATATACACATGGTTTTCAAGCAGGGATTTGCACCATTATAGAGTATAAATAAAAAAATAAACATGTGACTTTATATTCCATCTGCCAACGGATCGTATGTGGCCTTGTGGTCCGAGTGTCAGCATGCAAATCCGTGGCCGTAAGTTCGAACCGCCCTCTCGGCATTTCTTTTACTTTTATTTTTTCCATTTCATTCATTTATTCTTTTAATTTTAAGAATAGTGGAAATTAATATTTTTCTCTTCAAGTAGTAATATTTTGACCAGAATTTACAAAGATTTCAATATTTTATTTTAAAATTCCTCCAAAATAAAGATATTGTAGAAATAAAAGTATAAACTCGGTCAGAGATTTTGTGCATGCGCAGAGTCATCCTTTTTGATATACACATGGCTTTCATGCAGGGATTTGCACCATTATAGAGTATTAATAAAGAAATAAACATGTGGCTTTAAATTCGATCTAACAACGGATCGTAAATGGCATTGTGGTCCGAGTGCCAGCATGAAAATCCGTGGCCATAGGTTCGATCGGCCCTCTCGGGATTCCTTTTACTTTTATTTTTTCCATTTCATTGATTTATTTTTTTTTAATTTAGAATAGTGGAAATTAATATTTTTCTCTTCAAGTAGTAATGTTTTGACCAGAATTTACAAAAATTTCAATATTTTATTTTAAAATTCCTCCAAAACAAAGATATTGTAGAAATAAAAGTATAAACTCCGTCAGAGATTTTGGGCATGCGCAGAATCATCCTTTTTGATATACATATGGCTTTCAGTCAGGGATTTGCACCATTATAGAGTATAAATAAAGAAATAAACATGTGGCTTTAAATTCGATCTTCCAAAGGGTATTATGTGGCCCTGTGGTCCGAGTGTCAGCATGCAAACACGTAGCCGTAGGTTCGAAGCGCCCTCTCGGAATTCGTTTTGCTTTTATTTTTTTCCATTTCATTGATTTTTTTTTTTTAATTTTCTTAGAATAGTGGAAATTAATATTTTTCTCTTCAAATAGTAATATTTTGACCAGAATTTACAATGATTTCAATATTTTATTTTAAAATTCCTCCAAAATAAAGTTATTTTAGAAATAAAAGTATAAACTCGGTCAGAGATTTTGGGCATGCGCAGAGTCATCCTTTTTGATATACACATGGTTTTCAAGCAGGGATTTGCACCATTATAGAGTATAAATAAAAAAATAAACATGTGACTTTATATTCCATCTGCCAACGGATCGTATGTGGCCTTGTGGTCCGAGTGTCAGCATGCAAATCCCTGGCCATAGGTTCGAACCGCCCTCTCGGGATTTCTTTTACTTTTATTTTTTCCATTTCATTCATTTATTCTTTTAATTTTTAGAATAGTGGAAATTAATATTTTTCTCTTCAAGTAGTAATATTTTGACCAGAATTTACAAAGATTTCAATATTTTATTTTAAAATTCCGCCAAAATAAAGATATTGTAGAAATAAAAGTATAAACTCGGTCAGAGATTTTGGGCATGCGCAGAGTCATCCTTTTTGATATACACATGGCTTTCATGCAGGGATTTTCAACATTATAGAGTATAAATAAAGAAATAAACATGTGGCTTTAAATTCGATCTCCCAAAGGATCGTATGTGGCCTTGTGGTCCGAGCCTCAACATGAAAACTCGGGGTCATAGGTTCGATCGGCCCACTCGGAATTCGTTTTGCTTTTATTTTTTTCCATTTCATTGATTTATTTTTTTTAATTTTTAGAATAGTGGAAATTAATATTTTTCTTTTCAAGTAGTAATATTTTGACCAGAATTTACAAAGATTTCAATATTTTATTTAAAAATTCCTCCAAAATAAAGTTATTTTAGAAATAAAAGTATAAACTCGGTCAGAGATTTTGGGCATGCGCAGAGTCATCCTTTTTGATATACACATGGCTTTCATGCAGGGATTTGCACCATTATAGAGTATTAATAAAGAAATAAACATGTGGCTTTAAATTCGATCTAACAACGGATCGTAAATGGCATTGTGGTCCGAGTGCCAGCATGAAAATCCGTGGCCATAGGTTCGATCGGCCCTCTCGGGATTCCTTTTACTTTTATTTTTTCAATTTCATTGATTTATTCTTTTAATTTTTATAATAGTGGAAATTAATATTTTTCTCTTCATGTAGTAATATTTTGACCAGAATTTACAAAGATTTCAATATTTTATTTTAAAATTCCTCCAAAATAAAGATATAGTAGACATGAAAGAATAAACTCGGTCAGAGATTTTGGGCATGCGCAGTGTCATCCTTTTTGATATACACATGGTTTTCAAGCAGGGATTTGCACCATTATAGAGTATAAATAAAAAAATAAACATGTGACTTTATATTCCATCTGCCAACGGATCGTATGTGGCCTTGTGGTCCGAGTGTCAGCATGCAAATCCGTGGCCGTAAGTTCGAACCGCCCTCTCGGCATTTCTTTTACTTTTATTTTTTCCATTTCATTCATTTATTCTTTTAATTTTAAGAATAGTGGAAATTAATATTTTTCTCTTCAAGTAGTAATATTTTGACCAGAATTTACAAAGATTTCAATATTTTATTTTAAAATTCCTCCAAAATAAAGATATTGTAGAAATAAAAGTATAAACTCGGTCAGAGATTTTGGGCATGCGCAGAGTCATCCTTTCTGATATACACATGGCTTTCATGCAGGGATTTGCACCATTATAGAGTATTAATAAAGAAATAAACATGTGGCTTTAAATTCGATCTAACAACGGATCGTAAATGGCATTGTGGTCCGAGTGCCAGCATGAAAATCCGTGGCCATATGTTCGATCGGCCCTCTCGGGATTCCTTTTACTTTTATTTTTTCCATTTCATTGATTTATTTTTTTTAAATTTAGAATAGTGGAAATTAATATTTTTCTCTTCAAGTAGTAATGTTTTGACCAGAATTTACAAAAATTTCAATATTTTATTTTAAAATTCCTCCAAAACAAAGATATTGTAGAAATAAGAGTATAAACTCGGTCAGAGAATTTGGGCATGCGCAGAATCATCCTTTTTGATATACACATGGCTTTCAGTCAGGGATTTGCACCATTATAGAGTATTAATAAATAAATAATCATGTGGCTTTTAAATTCGATCTCCCAACGGGTCATAAATGGCCTTGTGGTCTGAGTGTCAGCATGCAAACCCGTGGCCTTAGGTTCGATCCGCCCTCTCGGGACTTCTTTCACTTTTATTTTTTCAATTTCATTGATTTATTCTTTTTATTTTTATAATAGTGGAAATTAATATTTTTCTCTTCAAGTAGTAATATTTTGACCAGAATTTACAAAGATTTCAATATTTTATTTTAAAATTCCTCCAAAATAAAGATATAGTAGACATGAAAGAATAAACTCGGTCAGAGATTTTGGGCATGCGCAGTGTCATCCTTTTTGAAATACACATGGTTTTCAAGCAGGGATTTGCACCATTATAGAGTATAAATAAAAAAATAAACATGTGACTTTATATTCCATCTGCCAACGGATCGTATGTGGCCTTGTGGTCCGAGTGTCAGCATGCAAATCCGTGGCTGTAGGTTCGAACCGCCCTCTCGGGATTACTTTTACTTTTATTTTTTCCATTTCATTCATTTATTCTTTTAATTTTTAGAATAGTGGAAATTAATATTTTTCTCTTCAAGTAGTAATATTTTGACCAGAATTTACAAAGATTTCAATATTTTATTTTAAAATTCCTCCAAAATAAAGATATAGTAGACATGAAAGAATAAACTCGGTCAGAGATTTTGGGCATGCGCAGTGTCATCCTTTTTGATATACACATGGTTTTCAAGCAGGGATTTGCACCATTATAGAGTATAAATAAAAAAATAAACATGTGACTTTATATTCCATCTGCCAACGGATCGTAAATGGCATTGTGGTCCGAGTGCCAGCATGAAAATCCGTGGCCATAGGTTCGATCGGCCCTTTCGGGATTCCTTTTACTTTTATTTTTTCCATTTCATTGATTTATTTTTTTAAAATTTAGAATAGTGGAAATTAATATTTTTCTCTTCAAGTAGTAATGTTTAACCAGAATTTACAATAATTTCAATATTTTATTTTAAAATTCCTCCAAAACAAAGATATTGTAGAAATAAAAGTATAAACTCTGTCAGAGATTTTGGGCATGCGCAGAATCATCCTTTTTGATATACACATGGCTTTCATGCAGGGATTTGCACCATTATAGAGTATTAATAAAGAAATAAACATGTGACTTTAAATTCCAGCTGCCAACGGATCGTATGTGGCCTTGTGGTCCGAGCCTCAACACGAAAACTCGGGGTCATGGGTTCGATCGGCCCTCTCGGAATTCGTTTTGCTTTTTTTTTTTCCATTTCATTGATTTATTTTTTTTAATTTTTAGAATAGTGGAAATTAATTTTTTTCTCTTCAAGTAGTAATGTTTTGACCAGAATTTACAAAGATTTCAATATTTTATTTTAAAATTCCTCCAAAATAAAGATATAGTAGACATGAAAGAATAAACTCTGTCCGAGATTTTGGGCATGCGCAGTGTCATCCTTTTTGATATACACATGGTTTTCAAGCAGGGATTTGCACCATTATAGAGTATAAATAAAAAAATTAACATGTGACTTTATATTCCATCTGCCAACGGATCGTATGTGGCCTTGTGGTCCGAGTGTCAGCATGCAAATCCGTGGGCGTAGGTTCGAACCGCCCTGTCGGGATTTCTTTTACTTTTATTTTTTCCATTTCATTCATTTATTCTTTTAATTTTTAGAATAGTAGAAATTAATATTTTTCTCTTCAAGTAGTAATATTTTGACCAGAATTTACAAAAATTTCAATATTTTATTTTAAAATTCCTCCAAAACAAAGATATTGTAGAAATAAAAGTATAAACTCGGTCAGAGAATTTGGGCATGCGCAGAATCATCCTTTTTGATATACACATGGCTTTCAGTCAAGGACTTGCACCATTATAGAGTATTAATAAAGAAATAATCATGTGGCTTTTAAATTCGATCTCCCAACGGATCGTAAATGGCCTTGTGGTCTGAGTGTCAGCATGCAAACCCGTGGCCGTGGGTTCGATCCGCCCCCTCGGGATTTCTTTCACTTTTATTTTTTCAATTTCATTGATTTATTCTTTTAATATTTATAATAGTGGAAATTAATAGTTTTCTCTTCAAGTAGTAATATTTTGACCAGAATTTACAAAGATTTCAATATTTTATTTTAAAATTCCTCCAAAATAAAGATATAGTAGACATGAAAGAATAAACTCGGTCAGAGATTTTGGGCATGCGCAGTGTCATCCTTTTTGAAATACACATGGTTTTCAAGCAGGGATTTGCACCATTATAGAGTATAAATAAAAAAATAAACATGTGACTTTATATTCCATCTGCCAACGGATCGTAAATGGCATTGTGGTCCGAGTGCCAGCATGAAAATCCGTGGCCATAGGTTCGATCGGCCCTTTCGGGATTCCTTTTACTTTTATTTTTTCCATTTCATTGATTTATTTTTTTAAAATTTAGAATAGTGGAAATTAATATTTTTCTCTTCAAGTAGTAATGTTTTGACCAGAATTTACAATAATTTCAATATTTTATTTTAAAATTCCTCCAAAACAAAGATATTGTAGAAATAAAAGTATAAACTCGGTCAGAGAATTTGGGCATGCGCAGAATCATACTTTTTGATATACACATGGCTTTCAGTCAGGGATTTTCAACATTATAGAGTATAAATAAAGAAATAAACATGTGGCTTTAAATTCGATCTCCCAACGGATCGTATGTGGCCTTGTGGTCCGAACCTCAACATGAAAACTCGGGGTCATAGGTTCGATCGGCCCTCTCCGGATTCCTTTCACTTTTATTTTTTCAATTTCATTGATTTATTCTTTTAATTTTTATAATAGTGGAAATTAATATTTTTCTCTTCAAGTAGTAATATTTTGACCAGAATTTACAAAGATTTCAATATTTTATTTTAAAATTCCTCCAAAATAAAGATATAGTAGACATGAAAGAATAAACTCGGTCAGAGATTTTGGGCATGCGCAGTGTCATCCTTTTTGATATACACATGGTTTTCAAGCAGGGATTTGCACGATTATAGAGTATAAATAAAGAAATAAACATGTGGCTTTAAATTCGATCTTCCAAAGGGTCTTATGTGGCCCTGTGGTCCGAGTGTCAGCATGCAAACACGTGGCCGTAGGTTCGAAGCGCCCTCTCGGAATTCGTTTTGCTTTTATTTTTTTCCATTTCATTGATTTATTTTTTTTTTAATTTTTAGAATAGTGGAAATTAATATTTTTCTCTTCAAGTAGTAATATTTTGACCAGAATTTGCAAAGACTTCAATATTTTATTTTAAAATTCCTCCAAAATAAAGTTATTTTAGAAATAAAAGTATAAACTCGGTCCGAGATTTTGGGCATGCGCAGTGTCATCCTTTTTGATATACACATGGTTTTCAAGCAGGGATTTGTACCATTATAGAGTATAAATAAAAAAAAAACAACATGTGACTTTATATTCCATCTGCCAACGGATCGTCTGTGGCCTTGTGGTCCGAGTGTCAGCATGCAAATCCGTGGCCATAGGTTCGAACCGCCCTATCGGGATTTCTTTTACTTTTAATTTTTTCCGTTTCATTCATTTATTCTTTTAATTTTTAGAATAGTGGAAATTAATATTTTTCTCTTTAAGTAGTAATATTTTGACCAGAATTTACAAAGATTTCAATATTTTATTTTAAAATTCCTCCAAAATAAAGATATTGTAGAAATAAAAGTATAAACTCGGTCAGAGATTTTGGGCATGCGCAGAGTCATCCTTTTTGATATACACATGTCTTTCATGCAGGGATTTGCACCATTATAGAGTATAAATAAAGAAATAAACATGTGGCTTTAAATTCGATCTTCCAAAGGGTCTTAAGTGGCCCTGTGGTCCGAGTGTCAGCATGCAAACACGTGGCCGTAGGTTCGAAGCGCCCTCTCGGAATTCGTTTTGCTTTTATTTTTTTCCATTTCATTGATTTATTTTTTTTTTAATTTTTAGAATAGTGGAAATTAATATTTTCTCTTCAAGTAGTAATATTTTGACCAGAATTTGCAAAGACTTCAATATTTTATTTTAAAATTCTTCCAAAATAAAGTTATTTTAGAAATAAAAGTATAAACTCGGTCAGAGATTTTGGGCATGCGCAGTGTCATCCTTTTTGATATACACATGGTTTTCAAGCAGGGATTTGCACCATTATAGAGTATAAATAAAAAAAAACAACATGTGACTTTATATTCCATCTGCCAACGGATCGTATGTGGCCTTGTGGTCCGAGTGTCAGCATGCAAATCCGTGGCCATAGGTTCGAACCGCCCTATCGGGATTTCTTTTACTTTTATTTTTTCCATTTCATTCATTTATTCTTTTAATTTTTAGAATAGTGGAAATTAATATTTTTCTCTTCAAGTAGTAATATTTTGACCAGAATTTACAAAGATTTCAATATTTTATTTTAAAATTCCTCCAAAATAAAGATATTGTAGAAATAAAAGTATAAACTCGGTCAGAGATTTTGGGCATGCGCAGAGTCATCCTTTTTGATATATACATGGCTTTCATGCAGCGATTTGCACCATTATAGAGTATTAATAAAGAAATAATCATGTGGCTTTTAAATTCGATCTCCCAACTTATCGTAAATGGCCTTGGGGTTTGAGTGTCAGCATGCAAACCCGTGTCTGTAGGTTCGATCCGCCCCCTCGGGATTTCTTTCACTTTTATTTTTTCAATTTCATTGATTTATTCTTTTAATTTTTATAATAGTGGAAATTAATATTTTTCTTTTCATGTAGTAATATTTTGAACAGAATTTACAAAGATTTCAATATTTTATTTTAAAATTCCTCCAAAATAAAGATATAGTAGACACGAAAGAATAAACTCGGTCAGAGATTTTGGGCATGCGCAGTGTCATCCTTTTTGATATACACATGGTTTTCAAGCAGGGATTTGCACCATTATAGAGTATAAATAAAAAATAAACATGTGACTTTATATTCCATCTGCCAACGGATCGTATGTGGCCTTGTGGTCCGAGTGACAGCATGCATATCCGTGGACGTAGGTTCGAAACGCCCTCTCGGGATTTCTTTCACTTTTATTTTTTCTGTTTCATTGATTTATTCTTTTAATTTTTAGAGTAGTGGAAATTAATATTTTTCTCTTCAAGTAGTAATGTTTTGACCAGAATTTTAAAAAATTTCAATATTTTATTTTAAAATTCCTCCAAAATAAAGATATTGTAGAAATAAAAGTATAAACTCGGTCAGAGATTTTGGGCATGCGCAGAGTCATTCTTTTTGGTATACACATGGCTTTCATGCAGGGATTTGCACCATTATAGAGTATTAATAAAGAAATATACATGTGGCTTTAAATTCGATCTAACAACGGATAGTAAATGGCATTGTGGTCCGAGTGCCAGCATGATAACTCGGGGTCATAGGTTCGATCCGCCCTCTCCGGATTTCTTTTATTTTTATTTTTTCCATGTCATTGATTTATTTTTTTTAAATTTAGAATAGTGGAAATTAATATTTTTCTCTTCAAGTAGTAATGTTTTGACCAGAATTTTAAAAAATTTCAATATTTTATTTTAAAATTCCTCCAAAATAAAGATATAGTAGACATGAAAGAATAAACTCTGTCAGAGATTTTGGGCATGCGCAGAGTCATTCTTTTTGGTATACACATGTCTTTCATGCAGGGATTTGCACCATTATAGAGTATTAATAAAGAAATAAACATGTGGCTTTAAATTCGATCTGCCAGCGGATCGTATGTGGCCTTGTGGTCCGAGTGTCAGCATGCAAATCCGTGGCCATAGGTTCGATCGGCCCACTCGGGATTCCTTTTACTTTTATTTTTTCCATTTCATTGATTTATTTTTTTAAAATTTAGAATAGTGGAAATTAATATTTTTCTCTTCAAGTAGTAATGTTTTGACCAGAATTTACAAAAATTTCAATATTTTATTTTAAAATTCCTACAAAATAAAGATATAGTAGACATGAAAGAATAAACTCTTTCAGAGATTTTGGGCATGCGCAGAGTCATTCTTTTTGGTATACACATGGCTTTCATGCAGGGATTTGCACCATTATAGAGTATAAATAAAGAAATAAACATGTGGCTTTAAATTCGATCTTCCAAAGGGTCTTATGTGGCCCTGTGGTCCGAGTGTCAGCATGCAAACACGTGGCCGTAGGTTCGAAGCGCCCTCTCGGAATTCGTTTTGCTTTTATTTTTTTCCATTTCATTGATTTTTTTTTTTTTTAATTTTTAGAATAGTGGAAATTAATATTTTTCCCTTCAAGTAGTAATATTTTGACCAGAATTTACAAAGATTTCAATATTTTATTTTAAAATTCCTCCAAATTAAAGATATTTTAGAAATAAAAGTATAAACTCGGTCCGAGATTTTGGGCATGCGCAGTGTCATCCTTTTTGATATACACATGGTTTCCAAGCAGGGATTTGCACCATTATAGAGTATAAATAAAAAAATAAACATGTGACTTTATATTCCATCTGCCAACGGATCGTATGTGGCCTTGTGGTCCGAGTGTCAGCATGCAAATCCGTGGCCATCGGTTCGAACCGCCCTCTCGGGATTTCTTTTACTTTTATTTTTTCCATTTCATTCATTTATTCTTTTAATTTTTAGAATAGTGGAAATTAATATTTTTCTCTTCAAGTAGTAATATTTTGACCAGAATTTACAAAGATTTCAATATTTTATTCTAAAATTCCTCCAAAATAAAGATATTGTAGAAATAAAAGTATAAACTCGGTCAGAGGTTTTGGGCATGCGCAGAGTCATCCTTTTTGATATACACATGGCTTTCATGCAGGGATTTGCACCATTATAGAGTATTAATAAAGAAATAAAAATGTGGCTTTAAATTCGATCTAACAACGGATCGTAAATGGCATTGTGGTTCGAGTGCCAGCATGAAAATCCGTGGCCATAGGTTCAATCCGCCCAATCGGGATTCCTTTTACTTTTATTTTTTCCATTTCATTGATTTATTTTTTTTAAATTTAGAATAGTGGAAATTAATATTTTTCTCTTCAAGTAGTAATATTTTGACCAGAATTTACAAAGATTTGAATATTTTTATTCTAAAATTCCTCCAAAATAAAGATATAGTAGAAATAAAAGTATAAACTCGGTCAGAGATTTTGGGCATGCGCAGAGTCATCCTTTTTGATATACACATGACTTTCTTGCAGGGATTTGCACCATTATAGAGTATTAATAAAGAAATAAACATGTGTCTTTAAATTCGATCTTCCAACGGAACGTAAATGGTCTTGTTGTCCGAGTGTCAGCATGCAAACCCGTGGCCGTAGGTTCGATCCGCCCAATCGGGTTTCTTTCACTTTTATTTTTTCAATTTCATTGATTTATTCTTTTAATTTTTATAATAGTGGAAATTAATATTTTTCTCTTCAAGTAGTAATATTTTGACCAGAATTTACAAAGATTTCAATATTTTATTTTAAAATTCCTCCAAAATAAAGATATAGTAGACATGAAAGAATAAACTCGGTCAGAGATTTTGGGCATGCGCAGTGTCATCCTTTTTGATATACACATGGCTTTCTTGCAGGGATTTGCACCATTATAGAGTATTAATAAAGAAATAAACATGTGACTTTATATTCCATCTGCCAACGGATCGTATGTGGCCTTGTGGTCCGAGTGTCAGCATGCAAATCCGTGGCCAACGGTTCGAACCGCCCACTCGGGATTTCTCTTACTTTTATTTTTTCCATTTCATTCATTTATTCTTTTAATTTTTAGAATAGTGGAAATTAATATTTTTCTCTTCAAGTAGTAATATTTTGACCAGAATTTACAAAGATTTCAATATTTTATTCTAAAATTCCTCCAAAATAAAGATATTGTAGAAATAAAAGTATAAACTCGGTCAGAGGTTTTGGGCATGCGCAGAGTCATCCTTTTTGATATACACATGGCTTTCATGCAGGGATTTGCACCATTATAGAGTATTAATAAAGAAATAATCATGTGGCTTTTAAATTCGATCTCCCAACGGATCGTAAATGGCCTTGTGGTCTGAGTGTCAGTATGCAAACCCGTTGTCGTAGGTTCGATCCGCCTGATTTCTTTCACTTTTATTTTTTCAATTTCATTGATTTATTCTTTTAATTTTTATATTAGTGGAAATTAATATTTTTCTCTTCAAGTAGTAATACTTTGACCAGAATTTACAAAGATTTCAATATTTTATTTTAAAATTCCTCCAAAATAAAGATATAGCAGACATGAAAGAATAAACTCGGTCAGAGGTTTTGGGCATGCGCAGAGTCATCCTTTTTGATATACACATGGCTTTCTTGCAGGGATTTGCACCATTATAGAGTATTAATAAAGAAATAAACATGTGTCTTTAAATTCGATCTTCAAACGGATCGTAAATGGTCTTGTTGTCCGAGTGTCAGCATGCAAACCCGTGGCCGTAGGTTCGATCCGCCCAATCGGGATTTCTTTCACTTTTATTTTTTCTGTTTAATTGATTTATTCTTTTAATTTTTAGAGTAGTGGAAATTAATATTTTTCCCTTCAAGTAGTAATATTTTGACCAGAATTTACAAAGATTTCAATATTTTATTTTAAAATTCCTCCAAATTAAAGATATTTTAGAAATAAAAGTATAAACTCGGTCAGAGATTTGGGGCATGCGCAGTGTCATCCTTTTTGATATACACATGGTTTTCAAGCAGGGATTTGCACCATTATAGGGTATAAATAAAAAAATAAACATGTGACTTTATATTCCATCTGCCAACGGGTCGTATGTGGCCTTGTGGTCCCAGTGTCAGCATGCAAATCCGTGGCCATAGGTTCGAACCGCCCTCTCGGGATTTCTTTTACTTTTATTTTTTCCATTTCATTCATTTATTCTTTTAATTTTGAGAATAGTGGAAATTAATATTTTTCTCTTCAAGTAGTAATGTTTTGACCAGAATTTTAAAAAATTTCAATATTTTATTTTAAAATTCTTCCAAAATAAAGATATTGTAGAAATACAAGTATAAACTCGGTCAGAGATTTTTGGCATGCGCAGAGTCATCCTTTTTGATATACACATGGCTTTCATGCAGGGATTTGCATCATTATAGAGTATTAATAAAGAAATAAAGATGTGGCTTTAAATTCGATCTAACAGCGGATAGTAAATGGCATTGTGGTCCGAGTGCCAGCATGATAACTCGGGGTCATAGGTTCGATCCGCCCTCTCCGGATTTCTTTTATTTTTATTTTTTCCATTTCATTGATTTATTTTTTTAAAATTTAGTATAGTGGAAATTAATATTTTTCTCTTCAAGTAGTAATATTTTGACCAGAATTTACAAAGATTTCAATATTTTATTTTAAAATTCCTCCAAAATAAAGATATAGTAGAAATAAAAGTATAAACTCGGTCAGAGATTTTGGGCATGCGCAGAGTCATCCTTTTTGATATACACATGACTTTCTTGCAGGGATTTGCACCATTATAGAGTATTAATAAAGAAATAAACATGTGTCTTTAAATTCGATCTTCCAACGGATCGTAAATGGTCTTGTTGTCCGAGTGTCAGCATGCAAACCCGTGGCCGTAGGTTCGATCCGCCCAATCGGGATTTCTTTCACTTTTATTTTTTCAATTTCATTGATTTATTCTTTTAATTTTTATAATAGTTGAAATTAATATTTTTCTCTTCAAGTAGTAATATTTTGACCAGAATTTACAAAGATTTCAATATTTTATTTTAAAATTCCTCCAAAATAAAGATATAGTAGACATGAAAGAATAAACTCGGTCAGAGATTTTGGGCATGCGCAGTGTCATCCTTTTTGATATACACATGGTTTTCAAGCAGGGATTTGCACCATTATAGAGTATAAATAAAAAAATAAACATGTGACTTTATATTCCATCTGCCAACGGATCGTATGTGGCCTTGTGGTCCGAGTGTCAGCATGCAAATCCGTGGCCATCGGTTCGAACCGCCCACTCGGGATTTCTCTTACTTTTATTTTTTCCATTTCATTCATTTATTCTTTTAATTTTTAGAATAGTGGAAATTAATATTTTTCTCTTCAAGTAGTAATATTTTGACCAGAATTTACAAAGATTTCAATATTTTATTCTAAAATTCCTCCAAAATAAAGATATTGTAGAAATAAAAGTATAAACTCGGTCAGAGATTTTGGGCATGCGCAGAGTCATCCTTTTTGATATACACATGGCTTTCATGCAGGGATTTGCACCATTATAGAGTATTAATAAAGAAATAATCATGTGGCTTTTAAATTCGATCTCCCAACGGATCGTAAATGGCCTTGTGGTCTGAGTGTCAGCATGCAAACTCGTGGCCGTAGGTTCGATCCGCCCCCTCGGGATTTCTTTCACTTTTATTTTTTCAATTTCATTGATTTATTCTTTTAATTTTTAGAATAGTGGAAATTAATATTTTTCTCTTCAAGTAGTAATATTTTGACCAGAATTTACAAAGATTTCAATATTTTATTTTAAAATTCCTCCAAAATAAAGTTATTTTAGAAATAAAAGTATAAACTCGGTCAGAGATTTGGGGCATGCGCAGTGTCATCCTTTTTGATATACACATGGTTTTCAAGCAGGGATTTGCACCATTATAGGGTATAAATAAAAAAATAAACATGTGACTTTATATTCCATCTGCCAACGGATCGTATGTGGCCTTGTGGTCCGAGTGTCAGCATGCAAATCCGTGGCCATAGGTTCGAACCGCCCTCTGGGGATTTCTTTTTCTTTTATTTTTTCCATTTCATTCATTTATTCTTTTAATTTTGAGAATAGTGGAAATTAATATTTTTCTCTTCAAGTAGTAATGTTTTGACCAGAATTTTAAAAAATTTCAATATTTTATTTTAAAATTCTTCCAAAATAAAGATATTGTAGAAATACAAGTATAAACTCGGTCAGAGATTTTTGGCATGCGCAGAGTCATCCTTTTTGATATACACATGGCTTTCATGCAGGGATTTGCACCATTATAGAGTATTAATAAAGAAATAATCATGTGGCTTTTAAATTCGATCTCCGAACGGATCGTATGTGGCCTTGTGGTCCGAGTGTCAGCATGCAAACCCGTGGCCGTAGGTTCGATCCGCCCAATCGGGATTTCTTTCACTTTTATTTTTTCTGTTTCATTGATTTATTCTTTTAATTTTTAGAGTAGTGGAAATTAATATTTTTCTCTTCAAGTAGTAATATTTTGACCAGAATTTACAAAGATTTCAATATTTTATTTTAAAATTCCTCCAAAATAAAGATATAGTAGACATGAAAGAATAAACTCTTTCAGAGATTTTGGGCATGCGCAGAGTCATTCTTTTTGGTATACACATGGCTTTCATGCAGGGATTTGCACCATTCTAGAGTATAAATAAAGAAATAAACATGTGGCTTTAAATTCGATCTACCAACGGATCGTAAATGGCCTTGTGGTCTGAGTGTCAACATGAAAACCCGTGGCCGTAGGTTCGATCCGCCCAATCGGGATTTCTTTCACTTTTATTTTTTCTGTTTCATTGATTTATTCTTTTAATTTTTAGAGTAGTGGAAATTAATATTTTTCTCTTCAAGTAGTAATATTTTGACCAGAATTTACAAAGATTTCAATATTTTATTTTAAAATTCCTCCAAAATAAAGATATAGTAGACATGAAAGAATAAACTCTTTCAGAGATTTTGGGCATGCGCAGAGTCATTCTTTTTGGTATACACATGGCTTTCATGCAGGGATTTGCACCATTCTAGAGTATAAATAAAGAAATAAACATGTGGCTTTAAATTCGATCTACCAACGGATCGTAAATGGCCTTGTGGTCTGAGTGTCAACATGAAAACCCGTGGCCGTAGGTTCGATCCGCCCAATCGGGATTTCTTTCACTTTTATTTTTTCTGTTTCATTGATTTATTCTTTTAATTTTTAGAGTAGTGGAAATTAATATTTTTCTCTTCAAGTAGTAATATTTTGACCAGAATTTACAAAGATTTCAATATTTTATTTTAAAATTCCTCCAAAATAAAGATATAGTAGACATGAAAGAATAAACTCTTTCAGAGATTTTGGGCATGCGCAGAGTCATCCTTTTTGATATACACATGACTTTCTTGCAGGGATTTGCACCATTATAGAGTATTAATAAAGAAATAAACATGTGGCTTTAAATTCGATCTAACAACGGCTAGTAAATGGCATTGTGGTCCAAGTGCCAGCATGATAACTCGGGGTCATAGGTTCGATCCGCCCTCTCCGGATTCCTTTTATTTTTATTTTTTCCATTTCATTGATTTATTTTTTTAAAATTTAGAATAGTGGAAATTAATATTTTTCTCTTCAAGTAGTAATGTTTTGACCAGAATTTTAAAAAATTTCAATATTTTATTTTAAAATTCCTCCAAAACAAAGATATTGTAGAAATAAAAGTATAAACTCGGTCAGAGGTTTTGGGCATGCGCAGAGTGATCCTTTTTGATATACACATGGCTTTCATGCAGGGATTTGCACCATTATAGAGTATTAATAAAGAAATAAACATGTGGCTTTAAATTCGATCTAACAACGGATAGTAAATGGCATTGTGGTCCGAGTGCCAGCATGATAACTCGGGGTCATAGGTTCGATCCGCCCTCTCCGGATTTCTTTTATTTTTATTTTTTCCATGTCATTGATTTATTTTTTTTAAATTTAGAATAGTGGAAATTAATATTTTTCTCTTCAAGTAGTAATGTTTTGACCAGAATTTTAAAAAATTTCAATATTTTATTTTAAAATTCCTCCAAAACAAAGATATTGTAGAAATACAAGTATAAACTCGGTCAGAGGTTTTGGGCATGCGCAGAATCATCCTTTTTGATATACACATGGCTTTCATGCAGGGATTTGCACCATTATAGAGTATTAATAAAGAAATAAACATGTGGCTTTAAATTCGATCTAACAACGGATAGTAAATGGCATTGTGGTCCGAGTGCCAGCATGATAACTCGGGGTCATAGGTTCGATCCGCCCTCTCCGGATTTCTTTTATTTTTATTTTTTCCATGTCATTGATTTATTTTTTTTAAATTTAGAATAGTGGAAATTAATATTTTTCTCTTCAAGTAGTAATGTTTTGACCAGAATTTTAAAAAATTTCAATATTTTATTTTAAAATTCCTCCAAAACAAAGATATTGTAGAAATACAAGTATAAACTCGGTCAGAGGTTTTGGGCATGCGCAGAATCATCCTTTTTGATATACACATGGCTTTCATGCAGGGATTTGCACCATTATAGAGTATTAATAAAGAAATAAACATGTGGCTTTAAATTCGATCATCTAACGTATCTTATGTGGCCCTGTGGTCCGAATGTCAGCATGCAAACACGTGGCCGTAGGTTCGAAGCGCCCTCTCGGAATTAGTTTTGCTTTTATTTTTTTCCATTTCATTGATTTATTTTTTTAAATTTTTAGAATAGTGGAAATTAATATTTTTCTCTTCAAGTAGTAATATTTTGACCAGAATTTGCAAAGATTTCAATATTTTATTTTAAAATTCCTCCAAAATAAAGATATAGTAGACATGAAAGAATAAACTCGGTCAGAGATTTTCGGCATGCGCAGTGTCATCCTTTTTAATATGCACATGGTTTTCAAGCATGGATTTGCACCCTAATAGATTATAAATAAAGAAATAAACATGTGACTTTAAATTCGATCTCCGAACGGATCGTATGTGGCCTTGTGGTCCGAGCCTCAACATGAAAACTCGTGATCGTAGGTTCGATCCGCCCTCTCCTGATTTCTTTTACTTTTATTTTTTCCATTTCATTGATTTATTTTTTTAATTTTTAGAATAGTGGAATATAATATTTTTCTGTTCAAGTAGTAATCTTTTGACCAGAATTTACAAAAATTTCAATATTTTATTTTAAAATTCCTCCAAAATAAAGATATAGTAGAAATAAAAGTATAAACTCGGTCAGAGATTTTGGGCATGTGCAGAGTCATCCTTTTTGATATACACATGACTTTCTTGCAGGGATTTGCACTATTATAGAGTATAAAAAAAAAATAAACATGTGACTTTATATTCCATCTGCCAACGGATCGTATGTGGAATTGTGGTCCGAGTGTCAGCATGCAAATCCGTGGCCATCGGTTCGAACCGCCCTCTCGGGATTTCTTTTACTTTTATTTTTTTCCATTTCATTCATTTATTCTTTTAATTTTTAGAATAGTGGAAATTAATATTTTTTTCTTGAAGTAGTAATATTTTGACCAGAATTTCCAAAGATTTCAATATTTTATTTTAAAATTCCTCCAAAATAAAGATATTGCAGAAATAAAAGTATAAACTCGGTCAGAGATTTTGGGCATGAGCAGAGTCATCCTTTTTGATATACACATGGCTTTCATGCAGGGATTTGCACCATTATAGAGTATTAATAAAGAAATAAACATGTGGCTTTAAATTCGATCTAACAACGGATCGTAAATGGCATTATGGTCCGAGTGCCAGCATGAAAATCCGTGGCAATAGGTTCGATCGGCCCTCTCGGGATTCCTTTTACTTTTATTTTTTCCATTTCATTGATTTATTTTTTTAAAATTTAGAATAGTGGAAATTAATATTTTTTCTCTTCAAGTAGTAATGTTTTGACCAGAATTTACAAAAATTTCAATATTTTATTTTAAAATTCCTCCAAAACAAAGATATTGTAGAAATAAAAGTATAAACTCGGTCTGAGATTTTGGGCATGCGCAGAATCATCCTTTTTGATATACACATGGCTTTCATGCAGGGATTTGCACCATTATAGAGTATTAGTAAAGAAATAATCATGTGGCTTTTAAATTCGATCTCCGAACGGATCGTATGTGGCCTTGTGGTCCGAGCCTCAACATGAAAACTCGTGTTCGTAGGTTCGATCCGCCCTCTGCTGATTTCTTTTACTTTTATTTTTTCCATTTCATTGATTTATTTTTTTAATTTTTAGAATAGTGGAATATAATATTTTTCTCTTCAAGTAGTAATCTTTTGACCAGAATTTACAAAAAATTCAAAATTTTATTTTAAAATTCCTCCAAAATAAAGATATAGTAGAAATAAAAGTATAAACTCGGTCAGAGATTTTGGGCATGCGCAGAGTCATCCTTTTTGATATACACATGACTTTCTTGCAGGGATTTGCACCATTATAGAGTATTAATAAAGAAATAAAAATGTTGCTTTAAATTCGATCTAACAACGGCTAGTAAATGGCATTGTGGTCCGAGTGCCAGCATGATAACTCGGTGTCATAGGTTCTATCCGCCCTCTCCGGATTTCTTTTATTTTTATTTTTTCCATTTCATTGATTTATTTTTTTAAAATTTAGAATAGTGGAAATTAATATTTTTCTCTTCAAGTAGTAATGTTTTGACCAGAATTTACAAAGATTTCAATATTTTATTTTAAAATTCCTCCAAAATAAAGTTATTTTAGAAATAAAAGTATAAACTCGGTCCGAGATTTTGGGCATGCGCAGTGTCATCCTTTTTGATATACACATGGTTTTCAAGCAGGGATTTGCACCATTATAGAGTATAAATAAAGAAATAAACATGTGGCTTTAAATTCGATCTAACAACGGATCGTAAATGGCATTATGGTCCGAGTGCCAGCATGAAAATCCGTGGCAATAGGTTCGATCGGCCCTCTCGGGATTCCTTTTACTTTTATTTTTTCCATTTCATTGATTTATTTTTTTAAAATTTAGAATAGTGGAAATTAATATTTTTTCTCTTCAAGTAGTAATGTTTTGACCAGAATTTACAAAAATTTCAATATTTTATTTTAAAATTCGTCCAAAACAAAGATATTGTAGAAATAAAAGTATAAACTCGGTCCGAGATTTTGGGCATGCGCAGAATCATCCTTTTTGATATACACATGGCTTTCATGCAGGGATTTGCACCATTATAGAGTATTAATAAAGAAATAATCATGTGGCTTTTAAATTCGATCTCCCAACGGATCGTAAATGGCCTTGTGGTCTGAGTGTCAGCATGCAAACCCGTGGCCGTAGGTTCGATCCGCCCCCTCGGGATTTCTTTCACTTTTATTTTTTCAATTTCATTGATTTATTCTTTTAATTTTTATATTAGTGGAAATTAATATTTTTCTCTTCAAGTAGTAATATTTTGACCAGAATTTACAAAGATTTCAATATTTTATTTTAAAATTCCTCCAAAATAAAGATATAGTAGACATGAAAGAATAAACTCTTTCAGAGATTTTGGGCATGAGCAGAGTCATTCCTTTTGGTATACACATGGCTTTCATGCAGGGATTTGCACCATTATAGAGTATAAATAAAGAAATAAACATGTGGCTTTAAATTCGATCTTCCAACGGATCGTAAATGGCATTGTGGTCCGAGTGCCAGCATGATAACTCGGTGTCATAGGTTCGATCCGCCCTCTCCGGATTTCTTTTATTTTTATTTTTTCCATTTCATTGATTTATTTTTTTTTAATTTAGAATAGTGGAAATTAATATTTTTCTCTTCAAGTAGTAATGTTTTGACCAGAATTTACAAAGATTTCAATATTTTATTTTAAAATTCCTCCAAAATAAAGTTATTTTAGAAATAAAAGTATAAACTCGGTCAGAGATTTTGGGCATGCGCAGTTTCATCCTTTTTGATATACACATCGTTTTCAAGCAGGGATTTGCACCATTATAGAGTATAAATAAAAAAATAAACATGTGACTTTATATTCCATCTGCCAACGGATCGTATGTGGCCTTGTGGTCCGAGTGTCAGCATGCAAATCCGTGGCCATAGGTTCGAACCGCTCTCTCGGGATTTCTTTTACTTTTATTTTTTCCATTTCATTCATTTATTCTTTTAATTTTGAGAATAGTGGAAATTAATATTTTTCTCTTCAAGTAGTAATGTTTTGATCAGAATTTTAAAAAATTTCAATATTTTATTTTAAAATTCTTCCAAAATAAAGATATTGTAGAAATGCAAGTATAAACTCGGTCAGAGATTTTGGGCATGCGCAGAGTCATCCTTTTTGATATACACATGGCTTTCATGCAGGGATTTGCACCATTATAGAGAATTAATAAAGAAATAAACATGTGGCTTTAAATTCGATCATCTAACGTATCTTATGTGGCCCTGTGGTCCGAATGTCAGCATGCAAACACGTGGCCGTAGGTTCGAAGCGCCCTCTCGGAATTCGTTTTGCTTTTATTTTTTTCCATTTCATTGATTTATTTTTTTAAATTTTTAGAATAGTGGAAATTAATATTTTTCTCTTCAAGTAGTAATCTTTTGACCAGAATTTGCAAAGATTTCAATATTTTATTTTAAAATTCCTCCAAAATAAAGATATAGTAGAAATAAAAGTATAAACTCGGTCAGAGATTTTGCGCATGCGCAGAGTCATCCTTTTTGATATACACATGACTTTCTTGCAGGGATTTGCACTATTATAGAGTATAAAAAAAAATAAACATGTGACTTTATATTCCATCTGCCAACGGATCGTATGTGGAATTGTGGTCCGAGTGTCAGCATGCAAATCCGTGGCCATCGGTTCGAACCGCCCTCTCGGGATTTCTTTTACTTTTATTTTTTTCCATTTCATTCATTTATTCTTTTAATTTTTAGAATAGTGGAAATAATTATTTTTTTCTTGAAGTAGTAATATTTTGACCAGAATTTCCAAAGATTTCAATATTTTATTTTAAAATTCCTCCAAAATAAAGATATTGCAGAAATAAAAGTATAAACTCGATCAGAGATTTTGGGCATGAGCAGAGTCATCCTTTTTGATATACACATGGCTTTCATGCAGGGATTTGCACCATTATAGAGTATTAATAAAGAAATAAACATGTGGCTTTAAATTCGATCTAACAACGGATCGTAAATGGCATTATGGTCCGAGTGCCAGCATGAAAATCCGTGGCAATAGGTTCGATCGGCCCTCTCGGGATTCCTTTTACTTTTATTTTTTCCATTTCATTGATTTATTTTTTTAAAATTTAGAATAGTGGAAATTAATATTTTTTCTCTTCAAGTAGTAATGTTTTGACCAGAATTTACAAAAATTTCAATATTTTATTTTAAAATTCCTCCAAAACAAAGATATTGTAGAAATAAAAGTATAAACTCGGTCCGAGATTTTGGGCATGCGCAGAATCATCCTTTTTGATATACACATGGCTTTCATGCAGGGATTTGCACCATTATAGAGTATTAATAAAGAAATAATCATGTGGCTTTTAAATTCGATCTCCCAACGGATCGTAAATGGCCTTGTGGTCTGAATGTCAACATGCAAACCCGTGGCAGTAGGTTCGATCCGCCCTCTCGGGATTTCTTTCACTTTTATTTTTTTCCATTTCATTGATTTATTTTTTAAAATTTTTAGAATAGTGGAAATTAATATTTTTCTCTTCAAGTAGTAATATTTTGACCAGAATTTAAAAAGATTTCAATATTTTATTTTAAAATTCCTCCAAAATAAAGGTATTTTAGAAATAAAAGTATAAACTCGGTCAGAGATTTTGGGCATGCGCAGCGTCATCCTTTTTGATATACACATGGTTTTCAAGCAGGGATTTGCACCATTATAGAGTATAAATAAAAAAATAAACATGTGACTTTATATTCCATCTGCCATTGATCGTATGTGGCCTTTTGGTCCGAGTGTCAGCATGCAAATCCGTGGCCATAGGTTCGAACCGGCCTCTCGGGATTTCTTTCACTTTTATTTTTTCTGTTTCATTGATTTATTCTTTTAATTTTTAGAGTAGTGGAAATTAATATTTTTCTCTTCAAGTAGTAATGTTTTGACCAGAATTTTAAAAAATTTCAATATTTTATTTTAAAATTCTTCCAAAATAAAGATATTGTAGAAATACAAGTATAAACTAGGTCAGAGATTTTGGGCATGTTCAGAGTCATCCTTTTTGATATACACATGGCTTTCATGCAGGGATTTGCACCATTATAGAGTATTAATAAAGAAATAAACATGTGGCTTTAAATTCGATCTAACAACGGCTAGTAAATGGCATTGTGGTCCGAGTGCCAGCATGATAACTCGGGGTCATAGGTTCGATCCGCCCTCTCCGGATTTCTTTTATTTTTATTTTTTCCATTTCATTGATTTATTTTTTTAAAATTTAGAATAGTGGAAATTAATATTTTTCTCTTCAAGTAGTAATGTTTTGACCAGAATTTTAAAAAATTTCAATATTTTATTTTAAAATTCCTCCAAAACAAAGATATTGTAGAAATAAAAGTATAAACTCGGTCAGAGGTTTTCTGGCATGCGCAGAATCATCCTTTTTGATATATACATGGCTTTCATGCAGGGATTTGCACCATTATAGAGTATTAATAAAGAAATAATCATGTGGCTTTTAAATTCGATCTCCGAACGGATCGTATGTGGCCTTGTGGTCCCAGCCTCAACATGAAAACTCGTGTTCGTAGGTTCGATCCGCCCTCTGCTGATTTCTTTTACTTTTATTTTTTCCATTTCATTGATTTATTTTTTTAATTTTTAGAATAGTGGAATATAATATTTTTCTCTTCAAGTAGTAATCTTTTGACCAGAATATACAAAAAATTCAAAATTTTATTTTAAAATTCCTCCAAAATAAAGATATAGTAGAAATAAAAGTATAAACTCGGTCAGAGATTTTGGGCATGCGCAGAGTCATCCTTTTTGATATACACATGGCTTTCATGCAGGGATTTGCACCATTATAGAGAATTAATAAAGAAATAAACATGTGGCTTTAAATTCGATCCAACAACGGCTAGTAAATGGCATTGTGGTCCGAATGCCAGCATGATAACTCGGGGTCATAGGTTCGATCCGCCCTCTCCGGGTTTCTTTTATTTTTATTTTTTCCATTTCATTGATTTATTTTTTTAAAATTTAGAATAGTGGAAATTAATATTTTTCTCTTCAAGTAGTAATGTTTTGACCAGAATTTTAAAAAATTTCAATATTTTATTTTAAAATTCCTCCAAAACAAAGATATTGTAGAAATAAAAGTATAAACTCGGTCAGAGGTTTTGGGCATGCCCAGAGTCATCCTTTTTGATATACACATGGCTTTCATGCAGGGATTTGCACCATTATAGAGTATTAATAAAGAAATAAACATGTGGCTTTAAATTCGATCTAACAACGGATAGTAAATGGCATTGTGGTCCGAGTGCCAGCATGATAACTCGCGGTCATAGGTTCGATCCGCCCTCTCCGGATTTCTTTTATTTTTATTTTTTCCATTTCATTGATTTATTTTTTTAAAATTTAGAATAGTGGAAATTAATATTTTTCTCTTCAAGTAGTAATGTTTTGACCAGAATTTTAAAAAATTTCAATATTTTATTTTAAAATTCCTCCAAAACAAAGATATTGTAGAAATAAAAGTATAAACTCGGTCAGAGGTTTTGGGCATGCGCAGAATCATCCTTTTTGATATACACATGGCTTTCATGCAGGGATTTGCACCATTATAGAGTATTAATAAAGAAATAATCATGTGGCTTTTAAATTCGATCTCCGAACGGATCGTATGTGGCCTTTTGGTCCGAGCCTCAACATGAAAACTCGTGTTCGTAGGTTCGATCCGCCCTCTGCTGATTTCTTTTACTTTTATTTTTTCCATTTCATTGATTTATTTTTTTAATTTTTAGAATAGTGGAATATAATATTTTTCTCTTCAAGTAGTAATATTTTGACCAGAATTTACAAAGATTTCAATATTTTATTTTAAAATTCCTCCAAAATAAAGTTATTTTAGAAATAAAAGTATAAACTCGGTCAGAGATTTTGGGCATGCGCAGAGTCATCCTTTTTGATATACACATGACTTTCTTGCAGGGATTTGCACCATTATAGAGTATTTATAAAGAAATAAACATGTGTCTTTAAATTCGATCTTCCAACGGATCGTAAATGGTCTTGTTGTCCGAGTGTCAGCATGCAAACCCGTGGCCGTAGGTTCGGTCCGCCCAATCGGGATTTCTTTCACTTTTATTTTTTCTGTTTCATTGATTTATTCTTTTAATTTTTAGAGTAGTGGAAATTAATATTTTACTCTTCAAGTAGTAATATTTTGACCAGAATTTACAAAGATTTCAATATTTTATTTTAAAATTCCTCCAAAATAAAGATATAGTAGACATGAAAGAATAAACTCTTTCAGAGAATTTGGGCATGCGCAGAGTCATTCTTTTTGGTATACACATGGCTTTCATGCAGGGATTTGCACCATTATAGAGTATAAATAAAGAAATAAACATGTGGCTTTAAATACAATCTTCCAACGGATCGTAAATGGCCTTGTGGTCTGAGTGTCAACATGGAAACCCGTGGCCGTAGGTTCGATCCGCCCTCTCGGGATTTCTTTCACTTCTATTTTTTTCCATTTCATTGATTTATTTTTTAAAATTTTTAGAATAGTGGAAATTAATATTTTTCTCTTCAAGTAGTAATATTTTGACCAGAATTTACAAAGATTTCAATATTTTATTTTAAAATTCCTCCAAAATAAAGTTATTTTAGAAATAAAAGTATAAACTCGGTCCGAGATTTTGGGCATGCGCAGTGTCATCCTTTTTGATATACACATGGCTTTCAAGCAGGGATTTGCACCATTATAGAGTATAAATAAAAAAATAAACATGTGACTTTATATTCCATCTGCCAACGGATCGTATGTGGCCTTGTGGTCCGAGTGTCAGCATGCAAATCCGTGGCCATAGGTTCGAACCGCTCTCTCGGGATTTCTTTTACTTTTATTTTTTCCATTTCATTCATTTATTCTTTTAATTTTGAGAATAGTGGAAATTAATATTTTTCTCTTCAAGTAGTAATGTTTTGATCAGAATTTTAAAAAATTTCAATATTTTATTTTAAAATTCTTCCAAAATAAAGATATTGTAGAAATGCAAGTATAAACTCGGTCAGAGATTTTGGGCATGCGCAGAGTCATCCTTTTTGATATACACATGGCTTTCATGCAGGGATTTGCACCATTATAGAGAATTAATAAAGAAATAAACATGTGGCTTTAAATTCGATCCAACAACGGCTAGTAAATGGCATTGTGGTCCGAATGCCAGCATGATAACTCGGGGTCATAGGTTCGATCCGCCCTCTCCGGATTTCTTTTATTTTTATTTTTTCCATTTCATTGATTTATTTTTTTAAAATTTAGAATAGTGGAAATTAATATTTTTCTCTTCAAGTAGTAATGTTTTGACCAGAATTTTAAAAAATTTCAATATTTTATTTTAAAATTCCTCCAAAACAAAGATATTGTAGAAATAAAAGTATAAACTCGGTCAGAGGTTTTGGGCATGCGCAGAGTGATCCTTTTTGATATACACATGGCTTTCATGCAAGGATTTGCACCATTATAGAGTATTAATAAAGAAATAAACATGTGGCTTTAAATTCGATCTAACAACGGATAGTAAATGGCATTGTGGTCCGAGTGCCAGCATGATAACTCGGGGTCATAGGTTCGGACCGCCCTCTCCGGATTTTTTTTATTTTTATTTTTTCCATTTCATTGATTTATTTTTTTAAAATTTAGAATAGTGGAAATTAATATTTTTCTCTTCAAGTAGTAATGTTTTGACCAGAATTTTAAAAAATTTCAATATTTTATTTTAAAATTCCTCCAAAACAAAGATATTGTAGAAATAAAAGTATAAACTCGGTCAGAGGTTTTGGGCATGCGCAGAGTGATCCTTTTTGATATACACATGGCTTTCATGCAGAGATTTGCACCATTATAGAGTATTAATACAGAAATAAACATGTGGCTTTAAATTCGATCTAACAACGGATAGAAAATGGCATTGTGGTCCGAGTGCCAGCATGATAACTCGGGGTCATAGGTTTGATCCGCCCTCTCCGGATTTCTTTTATTTTTATTTTTTCCATTTCATTGATTTATTTTTTTAAAATTTAGAATAGTGGAAATTAATATTTTTCTCTTCAAGTAGTAATGTTTTGACCAGAATTTTAAAAAATTTCAATATTTTATTTTAAAATTCCTCCAAAACAAAGATATTGTAGAAATAAAAGTATAAACTCGGTCAGAGGTTTTCTGGCATGCGCAGAATCATCCTTTTTGATATACACATGGCTTTCATGCAGGGATTTGCACCATTATAGAGTATTAATAAAGAAATAATCATGTGGCTTTTAAATTCGATCTCCGAACGGATCGTATGTGGCCTCGTGGTCCGAGCCTCAACATGAAAACTCGTGTTCGTAGGTTCGATCCGCCCTCTGCTGATTTCTTTTTCTTTTATTTTTTCCATTTCATTGATTTATTTTTTTAATTTTTAGAATAGTGGAATATAATATTTTTCTCTTCAAGTAGTAATCTTTTGACCAGAATTTACAAAAAATTCAAAATTTTATTTTAAAATTCCTCCAAAATAAAGATATAGTAGAAATAAAAGTATAAACTCGGTCCGAGATTTTGGGCATGCGCAGAGTCATCCTTTTTGATATACACATGACTTTCTTGCAGGGATTTGCACCATTATAGAGTATTAATAAAGAAATAAACATGTGGCTTTAAATTCGATCTAACAACGGCTAGTAAATGGCATTGTGGTCCGAGTGCCAGCATGATAACTCGGTGTCATAGGTTCGATCCGCCCTCTCCGGATTTCTTTTATTTTTTCCATTTCATTGATTTATTTTTTTAAAATTTAGAATAGTGGAAATTAATATTTTTCTCTTCAAGTAGTAATGTTTTGACCAGAATTTTAAAAAATTTCAATATTTTATTTTAAAATTCCTCCAAAATAAAGATATAGTAGAAATAAAAGTATAAACTCGGTCAGAGATTTTGGGCATGCGCAGAGTCATCCTTTTTGATATACACATGACTTTCTTGCAGGGATTTGCACCATTATAGAGTATTAATAAAGAAATAAACATGTGTCTTTAAATTCGATCTTCCAACGGATCGTAAATGGTCTTGTTGTCCGAGTGTCAGCATGCAAACCCGTGGCCGTAGGTTCGATGCGCCCAATCGGGATTTCTTTCACTTTTATTTTTTCTGTTTCATTGATTTATTCTTTTAATTTTTAGAGTAGTGGAAATTAATATTTTTCTCTTCAAGTAGTAATATTTTGACCAGAATTTACAAAGATTTCAATATTTTATTTTAAAATTCCTCCAAAATAAAGATATAGTAGACATGAAAGAATAAACTCTTTCAGAGATTTTGGGCATGCGCAGAGTCATTCTTTTTGGTATACACATGGCTTTCATGCAGGGATTTCCACCAATATAGAGTATAAATAAAGAAATAAACATGTGGCTTTAAATTCGATCTTCCAACGGATCGTAAATGGCCTTGTGGTCTGAGTGTCAACATGCAAACCCGTGGCAGTAGGTTCGATCCGCCCTCTCGGGATTTCTTTCACTTTTATTTTTTTCCATTTCATTGATTTATTTTTTAAAATTTTTAGAATAGTGGAAATTAATATTTTTCTCTTCAAGTAGTAATATTTTGACCAGAATTTAAAAAGATTTCAATATTTTATTTTAAAATTCCTCCAAAATAAAGATATTGTAGAAATACAAGTATAAACTCGGTCAGAGATTTTGGGCATGCGCAGAGTCATCCTTTTTGATATACACATGGCTTTCATGCAGGGATTTGCACCATTATAGAGAATTAATAAAGAAATAAACATGTGGCTTTAAATTCGATCCAACAACGGCTAGTAAATGGCATTGTGGTCCGAATGCCAGCATGATAACTCGGGGTCATAGGTTCGATCCGCCCTCTCCGGATTTCTTTTATTTTTATTTTTTCCATTTCATTGATTTATTTTTTTAAAATTTAGAATAGTGGAAATTAATATTTTTCTCTTCAAGTAGTAATGTTTTGACCAGAATTTTAAAAAATTTCAATATTTTATTTTAAAATTCCTCCAAAACAAAGATATTGTAGAAATAAAAGTATAAACTCGGTCAGAGGTTTTGGGCATGCGCAGAGTGATCCTTTTTGATATACACATGGCTTTCATGCAAGGATTTGCACCATTATAGAGTATTAATAAAGAAATAAACATGTGGCTTTAAATTCGATCTAACAACGGATAGTAAATGGCATTGTGGTCCGAGTGCCAGCATGATAACTCGGGGTCATAGGTTCGATCCGCCCTCTCCGGATTTTTTTTATTTTTATTTTTTCCATTTCATTGATTTATTTTTTTAAAATTTAGAATAGTGGAAATTAATATTTTTCTCTTCAAGTAGTAATGTTTTGACCAGAATTTTAAAAAATTTCAATATTTTATTTTAAAATTCCTCCAAAACAAAGATATTGTAGAAATAAAAGTATAAACTCGGTCAGAGGTTTTGGGCATGCGCAGAATCATCCTTTTTGATATACACATGGCTTTCATGCAGGGATTTGCACCATTATAGAGTATTAATAAAGAAATAATCATGTGGCTTTTAAATTCGATCTCCGAACGGATCGTATGTGGCCTTATGGTCCGAGCCTCAACATGAAAACTCGTGTTCGTAGGTTCGATCCGCCCTCTGCTGATTTCTTTTACTTTTATTTTTTAAATTTCATTGATTTATTTTTTTAATTTTTAGAATAGTGGAATATAATATTTTTCTCTTCAAGTAGTAATCTTTTGACCAGAATTTACAAAAATTTCAATATTTTATTTTAAAATTCCTCCAAAATAAAGATATAGTAGAAATAAAAGTATAAACTCGGTCCGAGATTTTAGGCATGCGCAGAGTCATCCTTTTTGATATACAAATGACTTTCTTGCAGGGATTTGCACCATTATAGAGTATTAATAAAGAAATAAACATGTGTCTTTAAATTCGATCTTCCAACGGATCGTAAATGGTCTTGTTGTCCGAGTTTCAGCATGCAAACCCGTGGCCGTAGGTTCGATCCGCCCAATCGGGATTTCTTTCACTTTTATTTTTTCTGTTTCATTGATTTATTCTTTTAATTTTTAGAGTAGTGGAAATTAATATTTTTCTCTTCAAGTAGTAATATTTTGACCAGAATTTACAAAGATTTCAATATTTTATTTTAAAATTCCTCCAAAATAAAGATATAGTAGACATGAAAGAATAAACTCTTTCAGAGATTTTGGGCATGCGCAGAGTCATTCTTTTTGGTATACACATGGCTTTCATGCAGGGATTTGCACCATTATAGAGTATAAATAAAGAAATAAACATGTGGCTTTAAATTCGATCTTCCAACGGATCGTAAATGGCCTTGTGGTCTGAGTGTCAACATGCAAACCCGTGGCCATAGGTTCGAACCGGCCTCTCGGGATTTCTTTCACTTTTATTTTTTCTGTTTCATTGATTTATTCTTTTAATTTTTAGAGTAGTGGAAATTAATATTTTTCTCTTCAAGTAGTAATGTTTTGACCAGAATTTTAAAAAATTTCAATATTTTATTTTAAAATTCTTCCAAAATAAAGATATTGTAGAAATACAAGTATAAACTAGGTCAGAGATTTTGGGCATGCGCAGTCATCCTTTTTGATATACACATGGCTTTCATGCAGGGATTTGCACCATTATAGAGTATTAATAAAGAAATAAACATGTGGCTTTAAATTCGATCTAACAACGGCTAGTAAATGGCATTGTGGTCCGAGTGCCAGCATGATAACTCGGGGTCATAGGTTCGATCCGCCCTCTCCGGATTTCTTTTATTTTTATTTTTTCCATTTCATTGATTTATTTTTTTAAAATTTAGAATAGTGGAAATTAATATTTTTCTCTTCAAGTAGTAATGTTTTGACCAGAATTTTAAAAAATTTCAATATTTTATTTTAAAATTCCTCCAAAACAAAGATATTGTAGAAATAAAAGTATAAACTCGGTCAGAGATTTTCGGCATGCGCAGTGTCATCCTTTTTGATATGCACATGGTTTTCATGCAGGGATTTGCACCATTATAGAGTATTAATAAAGAAATAAACATGTGGCTTTAAATTCGATCTAACAACGGATAGTAAATGGCATTGTGGTCCGAGTGCCAGCATGATAACTCGCGGTCATAGGTTCGATCCGCCCTCTCCGGATTTCTTTTATTTTTATTTTTTCCATTTCATTGATTTATTTTTTTTAAATTTAGAATAGTGGAAATTAATATTTTTCTCTTCAAGTAGTAATGTTTTGACCAGAATTTTAAAAAATTTCAATATTTTATTTTAAAATTCCTCCAAAACAAAGATATTGTAGAAATAAAAGTATAAACTCTGTCAGAGGCTTTGGGCATGCGCAGAATCATCCTTTTTGATATACACATGGCTTTCATGCAGGGATTTGCACCATTATAGAGTATTAATAAAGAAATAATCATGTGGCTTTTAAATTCGATCTCCGAACGGATCGTATGTGGCCTTATGGTCCGAGCCTCAACATGAAAACTCGTCTTCGTAGGTTCGATCCGCCCTCTGCTGATTTCTTTTACTTTTATTTTTTAAATTTCATTGATTTATTTTTTTAATTTTTAGAATAGTGGAAATTAATATTTTTCTCTTGAAGTAGTAATATTTTGACCAGAATTTCCAAAGATTTCAATATTTTATTTTAAAATTCCTCCAAAATAAAGATATAGTAGACATGAAAGTATAAACTCGGTCAGAGATTTTGGGCATGCCCAGAGTCATCCTTTGTGATATAGACATGGCTTTCATGCAGGGATTTTCAACATTATAGAGTATAAATAAAGAAATAAACATGTGGCTTTAAATTCGATCTTCCAACGGATCGTAAATGGCCTTGTGGTCTGAGTGTCAACATGCAAACCCGTGGCAGTAGGTTCGATCCGCCCTCTCGGGATTTCTTTCACTTTTATTTTTTTCCATTTCATTGATTTATTTTTTAAAATTTTTAGAATAGTGGAAATTAATATTTTTCTCTTCAAGTAGTAATATTTTGACCAGAATTTAAAAAGATTTCAATATTTTATTTTAAAATTCCTCCAAAATAAAGGTATTTTAGAAATAAAAGTATAAACTCGGTCAGAGATTTTGGGCATGCGCAGCGTCATCCTTTTTGATATACACATGGTTTTCAAGCAGGGATTTGCACCATTATAGAGTATAAATAAAAAAATAAACATGTGACTTTATATTCCATCTGCCAACGGATCGTATGTGGCCTTGTGGTCCGAGTGTCAGCATGCAAATCCGTGGCCATAGGTTCGAACCGGCCTCTCGGGATTTCTTTCACTTTTATTTTTTCTGTTTCATTGATTTATTCTTTTAATTTTTAGAGTAGTGGAAATTAATATTTTTCTCTTCAAGTAGTAATGTTTTGACCAGAATTTTAAAAAATTTCAATATTTTATTTTAAAATTCTTCCAAAATAAAGATATTGTAGAAATACAAGTATAAACTCGGTCAGAGATTTTGGGCATGCGCAGAGTCATCCTTTTTGATATACACATGGCTTTCATGCAGGGATTTGCACCATTATAGAGAATTAATAAAGAAATAAACATGTGGCTTTAAATTCGATCCAACAACGGCTAGTAAATGGCATTGTGGTCCGAATGCCAGCATGATAACTCGGGGTCATAGGTTCGATCCGCCCTCTCCGGATTTCTTTTATTTTTATTTTTTCCATTTCATTGATTTATTTTTTTAAAATTTAGAATAGTGGAAATTAATATTTTTCTCTTCAAGTAGTAATGTTTTGACCAGAATTTTAAAAAATTTCAATATTTTATTTTAAAATTCCTCCAAAACAAAGATATTGTAGAAATAAAAGTATAAACTCGGTCAGAGGTTTTGGGAGTGCGCAGAGTCATCCTTTTTGATATACACATGGCTTTCATGCAGGGATTTGCACCATTATAGAGTATTAATAAAGAAATAAACATGTGGCTTTAAATTCGATCTAACAGCGGATAGTAAATGGCATTGTGGTCCGAGTGCCAGCATGATAACTCGCGGTCATAGGTTCGATCCGCCCTCTCCGGATTTCTTTTATTTTTATTTTTTCCATTTCATTGATTTATTTTTTTTTAAATTTAGAATAGTGGAAATAATTATTTTTCTCTTCAAGTAGTAATGTTTTGACCAGAATTTTAAAAAATTTCAATATTTTATTTTAAAATTCCTCCAAAACAAAGATATTGTAGAAATAAAAGTATAAACTCGGTCAGAGGTTTTGGGCATGCGCAGAATCATCCTTTTTGATATACACATGGCTTTCATACAGGGATTTGCACCATTATAGAGTATTAATAAAGAAATAATCATGTGGCTTTTAAATTCGATCTCCGAACGGATCGTATGTGGCCTTGTGGTCCGAGCCTCAACATGAAAACTCGTGATCGTAGGTTCGATCCGCCCTCTCCTGATTTCTTTTACTTTTATTTTTTCCATTTCATTGATTTATTTTTTTAATTTTTAGAATAGTGGAATATAATATTTTTCTCTTCAAGTAGTAATCTTTTGACCAGAATTTACAAAAATTTCAATATTTTATTTTAAAATTCCTCCAAAATAAAGATATAGTAGAAATAAAAGTATAAACTCGGTCAGAGATTTTGGGCATGCGCAGAGTCATTCTTTTTGGTATACACATGGCTTTCTTGCAGGGATTTGCACCATTATAGAGTATTAATAAAGAAATAAACATGTGGCTTTAAATTCGATCATCTAACGTATCTTATGTGGCCTTGTGGTCCGAGCCTCAACATGAAAACTCGTGTTCGTAGGTTCGATCCGCCCTTTGCTGATTTCTTTTACTTTTATTTTTTCCATTTCATTGATTTATTTTTTTAATTTTTAGAATAGTGGAATATAATATTTTTCTCTTCAAGTAGTAATATTTTGACCAGAATTTACAAAGATTTCAATATTTTATTTTAAAATTCCTCCAAAATAAAGTTATTTTAGAAATAAAAGTATAAACTCGGTCAGAGATTTTGGGCATGCGCAGAGTCATCCTTTTTGATATACACATGACATTCTTGCAGGGATTTGCACCATTATAGAGTATTTATAAAGAAATAAACATGTGTCTTTAAATTCGATCTTCCAACGGATCGTAAATGGTCTTGTTGTCCGAGTGTCAGCATGCAAACCCGTGGCTGTAGGTTCGGTCCGCCCAATCGGGATTTCTTTCACTTTTATTTTTTCTGTTTCATTGATTTATTCTTTTAATTTTTAGAGTAGTGGAAATTAATATTTTACTCTTCAAGTAGTAATATTTTGACCAGAATTTACAAAGATTTCAATATTTTATTTTAAAATTCCTCCAAAATAAAGATATAGTAGACATGAAAGAATAAACTCTTTCACAGATTTTGGGCATGCGCAGAGTCATTCTTTTTGGTATACACATGGCTTTCATGCAGGGATTTGCACCATTATAGAGTATAAATAAAGAAATAAACATGTGGCTTTAAATTCAATCTTCCAACGGATCGTAAATGGCCTTGTGGTCTGAGTGTCAACATGGAAACCCGTGGCCGTAGGTTCGATCCGCCCTCTCGGGATTTCTTTCACTTTTATTTTTTTCCATTTCATTGATTTATTTTTTAAAATTTTTAGAATAGTGGAAATTAATATTTTTCTCTTCAAGTAGTAATATTTTGACCAGAATTTACAAAGATTTCAATATTTTATTTTAAAATTCCTCCAAAATAAAGTTATTTTAGAAATAAAAGTATAAACTCGGTCCGAGATTTTGGGCATACGCAGTGTCATCCTTTTTGATATACACATGGCTTTCAAGCAGTGATTTGCACCATTATAGAGTATAAATAAAAAAATAAACATGTGACTTTATATTCCATCTGCCAACGGATCGTATGTGGCCTTGTGGTCCGAGTGTCAGCATGCAAATCCGTGGCCATAGGTTCGAACCGCCCTTTTGGGATTTCTTTCACTTTTATTTTTTCTGTTTCATTGATTTATTCTTTTAATTTTTAGAGTAGTGGAAATTAATATTTTTCTCTTCAAGTAGTAATGTTTTGACCAGAATTTTAAAAAATTTCAATATTTTATTTTAAAATTCTTCCAAAATAAAGATATTGTAGAAATACAAGTATAAACTCGGTCAGAGATTTTGGGCATGCGCAGAGTCATCCTTTTTGATATACACATGGCTTTCATGCAGGGATTTGCACCATTATAGAGAATTAATAAAGAAATAAACATGTGGCTTTAAATTCGATCCAACAACGGCTAGTAAATGGCATTGTGGTCCGAATGCCAGCATGATAACTCGGGGTCATAGGTTCGATCCGCCCTCTCCGGATTTCTTTTATTTTTATTTTTTCCATTTCATTGATTTATTTTTTTAAAATTTAGAATAGTGGAAATTAATATTTTTCTCTTCAAGTAGTAATGTTTTGACCAGAATTTTAAAAAATTTCAATATTTTATTTTAAAATTCCTCCAAAACAAAGATATTGTAGAAATAAAAGTATAAACTCGGTCAGAGGTTTTGGGGGTGCGCAGAGTCATCCTTTTTGATATACACATGGCTTTCATGCAGGGATTTGCACCATTATAGAGTATTAATAAAGAAATAAACATGTGGCTTTAAATTCGATCTAACAACGGATAGTAAATGGCATTGTGGTCCGAGTGCCAGCATGATAACTCGCGGTCATAGGTTCGATCCGCCCTCTCCGGATTTCTTTTATTTTTATTTTTTCCATTTCATTGATTTATTTTTTTTTAAATTTAGAATAGTGGAAATAATTATTTTTCTCTTCAAGTAGTAATGTTTTGACCAGAATTTTAAAAAATTTCAATATTTTATTTTAAAATTCCTCCAAAACAAAGATATTGTAGAAATAAAAGTATAAACTCGGTCAGAGGTTTTGGGCATGCGCAGAATCATCCTTTTTGATATACACATGGCTTTCATGCAGGGATTTGCACCATTATAGAGTATTAATAAAGAAATAATCATGTGGCTTTTAAATTCGATCTCCGAACGGATCGTATGTGGCCTTGTGGTCCGAGCCTCAACATGAAAACTCGTGATCGTAGGTTCGATCCGCCCTCTCCTGATTTCTTTTACTTTTATTTTTTCCATTTCATTGATTTATTTTTTTAATTTTTAGAATAGTGGAATATAATATTTTTCTCTTCAAGTAGTAATCTTTTGACCAGAATTTACAAAAATTTCAATATTTTATTTTAAAATTCCTCCAAAATAAAGATATAGTAGAAATAAAAGTATAAACTCGGTCAGAGATTTTGGGCATGCGCAGAGTCATTCTTTTTGGTATACACATGGCTTTCTTGCAGGGATTTGCACCATTATAGAGTATTAATAAAGAAATAAACATGTGGCTTTAAATTCGACTATCTAACGTATCTTATGTGGCCTTGTGGTCCGAGCCTCAACATGAAAACTCGTGTTCGTAGGTTCGATCCGCCCTTTGCTGATTTCTTTTACTTTTATTTTTTCCATTTCATTGATTTATTTTTTTAATTTTTAGAATAGTGGAATATAATATTTTTCTCTTCAAGTAGTAATATTTTGACCAGAATTTACAAATATTTCAATATTTTATTTTAAAATTCCTCCAAAATAAAGTTATTTTAGAAATAAAAGTATAAACTCGGTCAGAGATTTTGGGCATGCGCAGAGTCATCCTTTTTGATATACACATGACTTTCTTGCAGGGATTTGCACCATTATAGAGTATTTATAAAGAAATAAACATGTGTCTTTAAATTCGATCTTCCAACGGATCGTAAATGGTCTTGTTGTCCAAGTGTCAGCATGCAAACCCGTGGCCGTAGGTTCGGTCCGCCCAATCGGGATTTCTTTCACTTTTATTTTTTCTGTTTCATTGATTTATTCTTTTAATTTTTAGAGTAGTGGAAATTAATATTTTACTCTTCAAGTAGTAATATTTTGACCAGAATTTACAAAGATTTCAATATTTTATTTTAAAATTCCTCCAAAATAAAGATATAGTAGACATGAAAGAATAAACTCTTTCAGAGATTTTGGGCATGCGCAGAGTCATTCTTTTTGGTATACACATGGCTTTCATGCAGGGATTTGCACCATTATAGAGTATAAATAAAGAAATAAACATGTGGCTTTAAATTCAATCTTCCAACGGATCGTAAATGGCCTTGTGGTCTGAGTGTCAACATGGAAACCCGTGGCCGTAGGTTCGATCCGCCCTCTCGGGATTTCTTTCACTTTTATTTTTTTCCATTTCATTGCTTTATTTTTTAAAATTTTTAGAATAGTGGAAATTAATATTTTTCTCTTCAAATAGTAATATTTTGACCAGAATTTACAAAGATTTCAATATTTTATTTTAAAATTCCTCCAAAATAAAGTTATTTTAGAAATAAAATTATAAACTCGGTCCGAGATTTTGGGCATGCGCAGTGTCATCCTTTTTGATATACACATGGCTTTCAAGCAGTGATTTGCACCATTATAGAGTATAAATAAAAAAATAAACATGTGACTTTATATTCCATCTGCCAACGGATCGTATGTGGCCTTGTGGTCCGAGTGTCAGCATGCAAATCCGTGGCCATAGGTTCGAACCGCCCTTTTGGGATTTCTTTCACTTTTATTTTTTCTGTTTCATTGATTTATTCTTTTAATTTTTAGAGTAGTGGAAATTAATATTTTTCTCTTCAAGTAGTAATGTTTTGACCAGAATTTTAAAAAATTTCAATATTTTATTTTAAAATTCTTCCAAAATAAAGATATTGTAGAAATACAAGTATAAACTCGGTCAGAGATTTTGGGCATGCGCAGAGTCATCCTTTTTGATATACACATGGCTTTCATGCAGGGATTTGCACCATTATAGAGTATTAATAAAGAAATAAACATGTGGCTTTAAATTCGATCTAACAACGGCTAGTAAATGGCATTGTGGTCCGAGTGCCAGCATGATAACTCGGGGTCATAGCTTCGATCCGCCCTCTCCGGATTTCTTTTATTTTTATTTTTTCCATTTCATTGATTTATTTTTTTAAAATTTAGAATAGCGGAAATTAATATTTTTCTCTTCAAGTAGTAATGTTTTGACCAGAATTTTAAAAAATTTCAATATTTTATTTTAAAATTCCTCCAAAACAAAGATATTGTAGAAATAAAAGTATAAACTCGGTCAGAGGTTTTGGGCATGCGCAGAGTCATCCTTTTTGGTATACACATGGCTTTCTTGCAGGGATTTGCACCATTATAGAGTATTAATAAAGAAATAAACATGTGGCTTTAAATTCGATCATCTAACGTATCTTATGTGGCCCTGTGGTCCGAATGTCAGCATGCAAACACGTGGCCGTAGGTTCGAAGCGCCCTCTCGGAATTCGTTTTGCTTTTATTTTTTTCCATTTCATTGATTTATTTTTTTAAATTTTTAGAATAGTGGAAATTAATATTTTTCTCTTCAAGTAGTAATATTTTGACCAGAATTTACAAAGATTTCAATATTTTATTTTAAAATTCCTCCAAAATAAAGATATAGTAGACATGAAAGAATAAACTCGGTCAGAGATTTTCGGCATGCGCAGTGTCATCCTTTTTGATATGCACATGGTTTTCAAGCATGGATTTGCACCCTAATAGATTATAAATAAAGAAATAAACATGTGACTTTAAATTCGATCTCCGAACGGATCGTATGTGGCCTTGTGGTCCGAGCCTCAACATGAAAACTCGTGATCGTAGGTTCGATCCGCCCTCTCCTGATTTCTTTTACTTTTATTTTTTCCATTTCATTGATTTATTTTTTTTAAATTTAGAATAGTGGAAATTAATATTTTTCTCTTCAAGTAGTAATGTTTTGACCAGAATTTTAAAAAATTTAAATATTTTATTTTAAAATTCCTCCAAAATAAAGATATAGTAGAAATAAAAGTATAAACTCGGTCAGAGATTTTGGGCATGCGCAGTGTCATCCTTTTTGATATACACATGGTTTTCAAGCAGGGATTTGCACTATTATAGAGTATTAATAAAGAAATAAACATGTGTCTTTCAATTCGATCTCGCAACGGATCGTAAATGGCCTTGTGGTCCGAGTGTCAGCATGCAAACCCGTGGCCGTAGGTTCGATCCGCCCACTCGGGATTTCTTTCACTTTTATTTTTTCCATTTCTTTGATTTATTCTTTTAATTTTTAGAATAGTGGAAATTAATATTTTTCTCTTGAAGTAGTAATATTTTGACCAGAATTTCCAAAGATTTCAATATTTTATTTTAAAATTCCTCCAAAATAAAGATATTGCAGAAATAAAAGTATAAACTCGGTCAGAGATTTTGGGCACGCGCAGAGTCATCCTTTTTGATATACACATGGCTTTCATGCAGGGATTTGCACCATTATAGAGTATTAATAAAGAAATAAACATGTGGCTTTAAATTCGATCTAACAACGGATCGTAAATGGCATTGTGGTCCGAGTGCCAGCATGAAAATCCGTGGCCATAGGTTCGATCGGCCCTCTCGGGGTTCCTTTTACTTTTATTTTTTCCATTTCATTGATTTATTTTTTTAAAATTTAGAATAGTGGAAATTAATATTTTTTCTCTTCAAGTAGTAATGTTTTGACCAGAATTTACAAAGATTTCAATATTTTATTTTAAAATTCCTCCAAAACAAAGATATAGTAGACATGAAAGAATAAACTCTGTCAGAGATTTTGGGCATGCGCAGAGTCATCCTTTTTGATATACACATGACTTTCTTGCAGGGATTTGCACCATTATAGAGTATTAATAAAGAAATAAACATGTGTCTTTAAATTCGATCTTCCATCGGATCGTAAATGGTCTTGTTGTACGAGTGTCAGCATGCAACCCCGTGGCCGTAGGTTCGATCCGCCCAATCGGGATTTCTTTCACTTTTATTTTTTCTGTTTCATTGATTTATTCTTTTAATTTTTAGAGTAGTGGAAATTAATATTTTTCCCTTCAAGTAGTAATATTTTGACCAGAATTTACAAAGATTTCAATATTTTATTTTAAAATTCCTCCAAATTAAAGATATTTTAGAAATAAAAGTATAAACTCCTTCAGAGATTTTGGGCATGCGCAGTGTCATCTTTTTGATATACACATGGCTTTCATGCAGGGATTTGCACCATTATAGAGTATAAATAAAGAAATAAACATGTGGCTTTAAATTCGAACTTCTAAAGGGTCTTATGTGGCCCTGTGGTCCGAGTGTCAGCATGCAAACACGTGGCCGTAGGTTCGAAGCGCCCTCTCGGAATTCGTTTTGCTTTTATTTTTTTCCATTTCATTGATTTTTTTTTTAAATTTTTAGAGTAGTGGAAATTAATATTTTTCTCTTCAAGTAGTAATGTTTTGACCAGAATTTTAAAAAATTTCAATATTTTATTTTAAAATTCCTCCAAAATAAAGATATAGTAGAAATAAAAGTATAAACTCGGTCAGAGATTTTGGGCATGCGCAGTGTCATCCTTTTTGATATACACATGGTTTTCAAGCAGGGATTTGCACTATTATAGAGTATTAATAAAGAAATAAACATGTGTCTTTCAATTCGATCTCGCAACGGATCGTAAATGGCCTTGTGGTCCGAGTGTCAGCATGCAAACCCGTGGCCGTAGGTTCGATCCGCCCACTCGGGATTTCTTTCACTTTTATTTTTTCCATTTCTTTGATTTATTTTTTTAAAATTTAGAATAGTGGAAATTAATATTTTTTTCTTGAAGTAGTAATATTTTGACCAGAATTTACAAAGATTTCAATATTTTATTTTAAAATTCCTCCAAAATAAAGTTATTTTAGAAATAAAAGTATAATCTCGCTCAGAGAGTTTCTACATGCGCAGTGTCATCCTTTTTGATATGCACATGGCTTTCATGCAGGGATTTTCAACATTATAGAGTATAAATAAAGAAATAAACATGCGGCTTTAAAATCGATCTTCCAAAGGGTCTTATGTGGCCCTGTGGTCCGAGTGTCAGCATGCAAACACGTGGCCGTACGTTCGAAGTGCCCTCTCGGAATTCGTTTTGCTTTTATTTTTTTCCATTTCATTGATTTATTTTTTTAAATTTTTAGAATAGTGGAAATTAATATTTTTCTCTTCAAGTAGTAATATTTTGACCAGAATTTACAAAGATTTCAATATTTTATTTTAAAATTCCTCCAAAATAAAGATATAGTAGACATGAAAGAATAAACTCGGTCAGAGATTTTCGGCATGCGCAGTGTCATCCTTTTTGATATGCACATGGTTTTCAAGCATGGATTTGCACCCTAATAGATTATAAATAAAGAAATAAACATGTGACTTTCAATTCGATCTCCGAACGGATCGTATGTGGCCTTGTGGTCCGAGCCTCAACATGAAAACTCGTGATCGTAGGTTCGATCCGCCCTCTCCTGATTTCTTTTACTTTTATTTTTTCCATTTCATTGATTTATTTTTTTTAAATTTAGAATAGTGGAAATTAATATTTTTCTCTTCAAGTAGTAATGTTTTGACCAGAATTTTAAAAAATTTAAATATTTTATTTTAAAATTCCTCCAAAATAAAGATATAGTAGAAATAAAAGTATAAACTCGGTCAGAGATTTTGGGCATGCGCAGTGTCATCCTTTTTGATATACACATGGTTTTCAAGCAGGGATTTGCACTATTATAGAGTATTAATAAAGAAATAAACATGTGTCTTTCAATTCGATCTCGCAACGGATCGTAAATGGCCTTGTGGTCCGAGTGTCAGCATGCAAACCCGTGGCCGTAGGTTCGATCCGCCCACTCGGGATTTCTTTCACTTTTATTTTTTCCATTTCTTTGATTTATTCTTTTAATTTTTAGAATAGTGGAAATTAATATTTTTCTCTTGAAGTAGTAATATTTTGACCAGAATTTCCAAAGATTTCAATATTTTATTTTAAAATTCCTCCAAAATAAAGATATTGCAGAAATAAAAGTATAAACTCGGTCAGAGATTTTGGGCACGCGCAGAGTCATCCTTTTTGATATACACATGGCTTTCATGCAGGGATTTGCACCATTATAGAGTATTAATAAAGAAATAAACATGTGGCTTTAAATTCGATCTAACAACGGATCGTAAATGGCATTGTGGTCCGAGTGCCAGCATGAAAATCCGTGGCCATAGGTTCGATCGGCCCTCTCGGGGTTCCTTTTACTTTTATTTTTTCCATTTCATTGATTTATTTTTTTAAAATTTAGAATAGTGGAAATTAATATTTTTTCTCTTCAAGTAGTAATGTTTTGACCAGAATTTACAAAGATTTCAATATTTTATTTTAAAATTCCTCCAAAACAAAGATATAGTAGACATGAAAGAATAAACTCTGTCAGAGATTTTGGGCATGCGCAGAGTCATCCTTTTTGATATACACATGACTTTCTTGCAGGGATTTGCACCATTATAGAGTATTAATAAAGAAATAAACATGTGTCTTTAAATTCGATCTTCCATCGGATCGTAAATGGTCTTGTTGTACGAGTGTCAGCATGCAACCCCGTGGCCGTAGGTTCGATCCGCCCAATCGGGATTTCTTTCACTTTTATTTTTTCTGTTTCATTGATTTATTCTTTTAATTTTTAGAGTAAGTGAAATTAATATTTTTCCCTTCAAGTAGTAATATTTTGACCAGAATTTACAAAGATTTCAATATTTTATTTTAAAATTCCTCCAAATTAAAGATATTTTAGAAATAAAAGTATAAACTCCTTCAGAGATTTTGGGCATGCGCAGTGTCATCTTTTTGATATACACATGGCTTTCATGCAGGGATTTGCACCATTATAGAGTATAAATAAAGAAATAAACATGTGGCTTTAAATTCGAACTTCTAAAGGGTCTTATGTGGCCCTGTGGTCCGAGTGTCAGCATGCAAACACGTGGCCGTAGGTTCGAAGCGCCCTCTCGGAATTCGTTTTGCTTTTATTTTTTTCCATTTCATTGATTTTTTTTTAAATTTTTAGAGTAGTGGAAATTAATATTTTTCTCTTCAAGTAGTAATGTTTTGACCAGAATTTTAAAAAATTTCAATATTTTATTTTAAAATTCCTCCAAAATAAAGATATAGTAGAAATAAAAGTATAAACTCGGTCAGAGATTTTGGGCATGCGCAGTGTCATCCTTTTTGATATACACATGGTTTTCAAGCAAGGATTTGCACTATTATAGAGTATTAATAAAGAAATAAACATGTGTCTTTCAATTCGATCTCGCAACGGATCGTAAATGGCCTTGTGGTCCGAGTGTCAGCATGCAAACCCGTGGCCGTAGGTTCGATCCGCCCACTCGGGATTTCTTTCACTTTTATTTTTTCCATTTCTTTGATTTATTTTTTTAAAATTTAGAATAGTGGAAATTAATATTTTTTTCTTGAAGTAGTAATATTTTGACCAGAATTTACAAAGATTTCAATATTTTATTTTAAAATTCCTCCAAAATAAAGTTATTTTAGAAATAAAAGTATAATCTCGCTCAGAGAGTTTCTACATGCGCAGTGTCATCCTTTTTGATATGCACATGGCTTTCATGCAGGGATTTTCAACATTATAGAGTATAAATAAAGAAATAAACATGCGGCTTTAAAATCGATCTTCCAAAGGGTCTTATGTGGCCCTGTGGTCCGAGTGTCAGCATGCAAACACGTGGCCGTACGTTCGAAGTGCCCTCTCGGAATTCGTTTTGCTTTTATTTTTTTCCATTTCATTGATTTATTTTTTTTAATTTTTAGAATAGTGGAAATTAATATTTTTCTCTTCAAGTAGTAATATTTTGACCAGAATTTACAAAGATTTCAATATTTTATTTTAAAATTCCTCCAAAATAAAGTTATTTTAGAAATAAAAGTATAAACTCGGTCAGAGATTTTCGGCATGCGCAGTGTCATCCTTTTTGATATGCACATGGTTTTCAAGCAGGGATTTGCACCCTTAAAGATTATAAATAAAGAAATAAACATGTGACTTTATATTCCATCTGCCAACGGATCGTATTTGGCCTTGTGGTCCGAGTGTCAGCATTCAAATCCGTGGCCATAGGTTCGAACCGCCCTCTCGGGATTTCTTTTACTTTTATTTTTTCCATTTCATTCATTTATTCTTTTAATTTTTAGAATAGTGGGAATTAATATTTTTTTCTTCAAGTAGTAATATTTTGACCAGAATTTAAGTAGATTTCAATATTTTATTTTAAAATTCCTCCAAAATAAAGATATAGTAGAAATAAAAGTACAAACTTGGTCAGAGATTTTGGGCATGCGCAGCGTCATCCTTTTTGATATACACATGGCTTTCATGCAGGGATTTGCACCATTATAGAGTATAAATAAGGAAATAATCATGTGGCTTTAAATTCGATGTTCCAAAGGGTCTTATGTGGCTCTGTGGTCCGAGATTCAGCACGCAAACACGTGGCCGTTGGTTCGAAGCGCCCTCTCGGAATTCGTTTTGCTTTTATTTTTTTCCATTTCATTGATTTATTTTTTTAATTTTTAGAATAGTAGAAATTAATATTTTTCTCTTCAAGTAGTAATGTTTTGACCAGAATTTTAAAAAATTTCAATATTTTATTTTAAAATTCCTCCAAAACAAAGATATTGTAGAAATAAAAGTATAAACTCGGTCAGAGATTTTGGGCATGCGCAGAATCATCCTTTTTGATATACACATGGCTTTCTTGCAGGGATTTGCACCATTATAGAGTATTAATAAAGAAATAAACATGTGTCTTTAAATTCGATCTTCCAACGGATCGTAAATGGTCTTGTTGTCCGAGTGTCAGCATGCAAATCCGTGGACGTAGGTTCGATCCGCCCACTCGGGATTTATTTCACTTTTATTTTTTCTGTTTTATGGATTGATTTTTTTTTAATTTTTAGAATAGTGGAAATTAATATTTTTCTCTTGAAGTAGTAATATTTTGACCAGAATTTCCAAAGATTTCACTATTTTATTTTAAAATTCCTCCAAAATAAAGATATAGTAGACATGAAAGTATAAACTCGGTCAGAGATTTTGGGCATGCCCAGAGTCATCCTTTGTGATATAGACATGGCTTTCATGCAGGGATTTTCAACATTATAGAGTATAAATAAAGAAATAAACATGTGGCTTTAATTTCGATCTACCAACGGATCGTATGTGGCCTTGTGGTCCGAGCCTCAACATGAAAACTCGAGGTCATAGGTTCGATCGGCCCTCTCGGGATTGCTTTTACTTTTATTTTTTCCATTTCATTGATTTATTTTTTTAAAATTTAGAATAGTGGAAATAAATATTTTTCTCTTCAAGTAGTAATGTTTTGACCAGAATTTACAAAAATTTCAATATTTCATTTTAAAATTCCTCCAAAATAAAGATATTGTAGAAATAAAAGTATAAACTCGGTCAGAGATTTTGGGCATGCGCAGAGTCATCCTTTTTGATATACACATGGCTTTCATGCAGGGATTTTCAACATTATAGAGTATAAATAAAGAAATAAACAAGTGGCTTTAAATTCGATCTCCCAAAGGATCGTATGTGGCCTTGTGGTCCGAGCCTCAACATGAAAACTCGGGGTCATAGGTTCGATCGGCCCTCTCGGAATTCGTTTTGCTTTTATTTTTTTCCATTTCATTGATTTATTTTTTTTAATTTTTAGAATAGTGGAAATTAATATTTTTCTTTTCAAGTAGTAATATTTTGACCAGAATTTACAAAGATTTCAATATTATATTTTAAAATTCCTCCAAAATAAAGGTATTTTAGAAATAAAAGTATAAACTCGGTCAGAGATTTTGGGCATGCGCAGCGTCATCCTTTTTGATATACACATGGTTTTCAAGCAGGGATTTGCACCATTATAGAGTATAAATAAAAAAATAAACATGTGACTTTATATTCCATCTGCCAACGGATCGTATGTGGCCTTGTGGTCCGAGTGTCAGCATGCAAATCCGTGGCCATAGGTTCGAACCGGCCTCTCGGGATTTCTTTCACTTTTATTTTTTCTGTTTCATTGATTTATTCTTTTAATTTTTAGAGTATTGGAAATTAATATTTTTCTCTTCAAGTAGTAATGTTTTGACCAGAATTTTAAAAAATTTCAATATTTTATTTTAAAATTCTTCCAAAATAAAGATATTGTAGAAATACAAGTATAAACTCGGTCCGAGATTTTGGGCATGCGCAGAGTCATCCTTTTTGATATACACATGGCTTTCATGCAGGGATTTGCACCATTATAGAGAATTAATAAAGAAATAAACATGTGGCTTTAAATTCGATCCAACAACGGCTAGTAAATGGCATTGTGGTCCGAATGCCAGCATGATAACTCGGGGTCATAGGTTCGATCCGCCCTCTCCGGATTTCTTTTATTTTTATTTTTTCCATTTCATTGATTTATTTTTTTAAAATTTAGAATAGTGGAAATTAATATTTTTCTCTTCAAGTAGTAATGTTTTGACCAGAATTTTAAAAAATTTCAATATTTTATTTTAAAATTCCTCCAAAACAAAGATATTGTAGAAATAAAAGTATAAACTCGGTCAGAGGTTTTGGGCATGCGCAGAGTCATCCTTTTTGATATACACATGGCTTTCATGCAGGGATTTGCACCATTATAGAGTATTAATAAAGAAATAAACATGTGGCTTTAAATTCGATCTAACAACGGATAGTAAATGGCATTGTGGTCCGAGTGCCAGCATGATAACTCGCGGTCATAGGTTCGATCCGCCCTCTCCGGATTTCTTTTATATTTATTTTTTCCATTTCATTGATTTATTTTTTTTAAATTTAGAATAGTGGAAATTAATATTTTTCTCTTCAAGTAGTAATGTTTTGACCAGAATTTTAAAAAATTTCAATATTTTATTTTAAAATTCCTCCAAAACAAAGATATTGTAGAAATAAAAGTATAAACTCGGTCAGAGGTTTTGGGCATGCGCAGAATCATCCTTTTTGATATACACATGGCTTTCATGCAGGGATTTGCACCATTATAGAGTATTAATAAAGAAATAATCATGTGGCTTTTAAATTCGATCTCCGAACGGATCGTATGTGTCCTTGTGGTCCGAGCCTCAACATGAAAACTCGTGATCGTAGGTTCGATCCGCCCTCTCCTGATTTCTTTTACTTTTATTTTTTCCATTTCATTGATTTATTTTTTTTAAATTTAGAATAGTGGAAATTAATATTTTTCTCTTCAAGTAGTAATGTTTTGACCAGAATTTTAAAAAATTTCAATATTTTATTTTAAAATTCCTCCAAAATAAAGATATAGTAGAAATAAAAGTATAAACTCGGTCAGAGATTTTGGGCATGCGCAGTGTCATCCTTTTTGATATACACATGGTTTTCAAGCAGGGATTTGCACTATTATAGAGTATTAATAAAGAAATAAACATGTGTCTTTCAATTCGATCTCGCAACGGATCGTAAATGGCCTTGTGGTCCGAGTGTCAGCATGCAAACCCGTGGCCGTAGGTTCGATCCGCCCACTCGGGATTTCTTTCACTTTTATTTTTTCCATTTCTTTGATTTATTTTTTTAAAATTTAGAATAGTGGAAATTAATATTTTTTTCTTGAAGTAGTAATATTTTGACCAGAATTTACAAAGATTTCAATATTTTATTTTAAAATTCCTCCAAAATAAAGTTATTTTAGAAATAAAAGTATAAACTCGCTCAGAGAGTTTCGGCATGCGCAGTGTCATCCTTTTTGATATGCACATGGCTTTCATGCAGGGATTTTCAACATTATAGAGTATAAATAAAGAAATAAACATGCGGCTTTAAAATCGATCTTCCAAAGGGTCTTATGTGGCCCTGTGGTCCGAGTGTCAGCATGCAAACACGTGGCCGTACGTTCGAAGTGCCCTCTCGGAATTCGTTTTGCTTTTATTTTTTTCCATTTCATTGATTTATTTTTTTTAATTTTTAGAATAGTGGAAATTAATATTTTTCTCTTCAAGTAGTAATATTTTGACCAGAATTTACAAAGATTTCAATATTTTATTTTAAAATTCCTCCAAAATAAAGTTATTTTAGAAATAAAAGTATAAACTCGGTCAGAGATTTTCGGCATGCGCAGTGTCATCCTTTTTGATATGCACATGGTTTTCAAGCAGGGATTTGCACCCTTAAAGATTATAAATAAAGAAATAAACATGTGACTTTATATTCCATCTGCCAACGGATCGTATTTGGCCTTGTGGTCCGAGTGTCAGCATGCAAATCCGTGGCCATAGGTTCGAACCGCCCTCTCGGGATTTCTTTTACTTTTATTTTTTCCATTTCATTCATTTATTCTTTTAATTTTTAGAATAGTGGGAATTAATATTTTTTTCTTCAAGTAGTAATATTTTGACCAGAATTTAAGTAGATTTCAATATTTTATTTTAAAATTCCTCCAAAATAAAGATATAGTAGAAATAAAAGTACAAACTTGGTCAGAGATTTTGGGCATGCGCAGCGTCATCCTTTTTGATATACACATGGCTTTCATACAGGGATTTGCACCATTATAAAGTATAAATAAAGAAATAAACATGTGGCTTTAAATTCGATCTTCCAACGGGTCTTATGTGCTACTGTGGTACGACTGTCAGCATGGAAACACGTGGCCGTAGGTTCGAAGCGCCCTTTCGGAATTCGTTTTGCTTTTATTTATTTCCATTTCATTGATTTATTTTTTTTAATTTTTAGAATAGTGGAAATTAATATTTTTCTTATCAAGTAGTAATGTTTTGACTAGAATTTACAAAGATTTCAATATTTTATTTTAAAATTCCTCCAAAATAAAGATATAGTAGACATGAAAGTATAAATTCGGTCTGAGATTTTGGGCATGCGCTGAGCCATCCTTTTTGGTATACACATGGCTTTCATGCAGGGATTTGCACCATTATAGAGTATAAATAAGGAAATAATCATGTGGCTTTAAATTCGATGTTCCAAAGGGTCTTATGTGGCTCTGTGGTCCGAGATTCAGCACGCAAACACGTGGCCGTTGGTTCGAAGCGCCCTCTCGGAATTCGTTTTGCTTTTATTTTTTTCCATTTCATTGATTTATTTTTTTAATTTTTAGAATAGTAGAAATTAATATTTTTCTCTTCAAGTAGTAATGTTTTGACCAGAATTTTAAAAAATTTCAATATTTTATTTTAAAATTCCTCCAAAACAAAGATATTGTAGAAATAAAAGTATAAACTCGGTCAGAGATTTTGGGCATGCGCAGAATCATCCTTTTTGATATACACATGGCTTTCTTGCAGGGATTTGCACCATTATAGAGTATTAATAAAGAAATAAACATGTGTCTTTAAATTCGATCTTCCAACGGATCGTAAATGGTCTTGTTGTCCGAGTGTCAGCATGCAAATCCGTGGACGTAGGTTCGATCCGCCCACTCGGGATTTATTTCACTTTTATTTTTTCTGTTTTATGGATTGATTTTTTTTTAATTTTTAGAATAGTGGAAATTAATATTTTTCTCTTGAAGTAGTAATATTTTGACCAGAATTTCCAAACATTTCAATATTTTATTTTAAAATTCCTCCAAAATAAAGATATAGTAGACATGAAAGTATAAACTCGGTCAGAGATTTTGGGCATGCCCAGAGTCATCCTTTGTGATATAGACATGGCTTTCATGCAGGGATTTTCAACATTATAGAGTATAAATAAAGAAATAAACATGTGGCTTTAAATTCGATCTTCCAACGGATCGTATGTGGCCTTGTGGTCCGAGCCTCAACATGAAAACTCGAGGTCATAGGTTCGATCGGCACTCTCGGGATTGCTTTTACTTTTATTTTTTCCATTTCATTGATTTATTTTTTTAAAATTTAAAATAGTGGAAATAAATATTTTTCTCTTCAAGTAGTAATGTTTTGACCAGAATTTACAAAAATTTCAATATTTCATTTTAAAATTCCTCCAAAACAAAGATATTGTAGAAATAAAAGTATAAACTCGGTCAGAGATTTTGGGCATGCGCAGAGTCATCCTTTTTGATATACACATGGCTTTCATGCAGGGATTTGCACCATTATAAAGTATAAATAAAGAAATAAACATGTGGCTTTAAATTCGATCTTCCAACGGGTCTTATGTGCTACTGTGGTCCGAATGTCAGCATGCAAACACGTGGCCGTAGGTTCGAAGCGCCCTCTCGGAATTCGTTTTGCTTTTATTTTTTTCCATTTCATTGATTTATTTTTTTAAATTTTTTGAATAGTGGAAATTAATATTTTTCTCTTCAAGTAGTAATATTTTGACCAGAATTTACAAAGATTTCAATATTTTATTTTAAAATTCCTCCAAAATAAAGATATAGTAGACATGAAAGAATAAACTCGGTCAGAGATTTTCGGCATGCGCAGTGTCATCCTTTTTGATATGCACATGGTTTTCAAGCATGGATTTGCAAACTAATAGATTATAAATAAAGAAATAAACATGTGACTTTAAATTCGATCTCCGAACGGATCGTATGTGGCCTTGTGGTCCGAGCCTCAACATGAAAACTCGTGATCGTAGGTTCGATCCGCCCTCTCCTGATTTCTTTTACTTTTATTTTTTCCATTTCATTCATTTATTCTTTTAATTTTTAGAATAGTGGAAATTAATATTTTTCTCTTGAAGTAGTAATATTTTGACCAGAATTTCCAAAGATTTCAATATTTTATTTTAAAATTCCTCCAAAATAAAGATATTGCAGAAATAAAAGTATAAACTCGGTCAGAGATATTGGGCATGCGCAGAATCATCCTTTTTGATATACACATGGCTTTCATGCAGGGATTTGCTCCATTATAGAGTATTAATAAAGAAATAATCATGTTGCTTTTAAATTCGATCTCCCAACGGATCGTAAATGGCCTTGTGGTCTGAGTGTCAGCATGCAAACCCGTGGCCGTAGGTTCGATCCGCCCCCTCGAGATTTCTTTCACTTTTATTTTTTCAATTTCATTGATTTATTCTTTAGTTTTTATATTAGTGGAAATTAATATTTTTCTCTTCAAGTAGTAATAGTTTGACCAGAATTTACAAAGATTTCAATATTTTATTTTAAAATTCCTCCAAAATAAAGATATAGTAGACATGAAAGAATAAACTCTGTCAGAGATTTTGGGCATGCGCAGAGTCATCCTTTTTGATATACACATGACTTTCTTGCAGGGATTTGCACCATTATAGAGTATTAATAAAGAAATAAACATGTGTCTTTAAATTCGATCTTCCAACGGATCGTAAATGGTCTTGTTGTACGAGTGTCAGCATGCAACCCCGTGGCCGTAGGTTCGATCCGCCCAATCGGGATTTCTTTCACTTTTATTTTTTCTGTTTCATTGATTTATTCTTTTAATTTTTAGAGTAGTGGAAATTAATATTTTTCCCTTCAAGTAGTAATATTTTGACCAGAATTTACAAAGATTTCAATATTTTATTTTAAAATTCCTCCAAATTAAAGATATTTTAGAAATAAAAGTATAAACTCCTTCAGAGATTTTGGGCATGCGCAGTGTCATCTTTTTGATATACACATGGCTTTCATGCAGGGTTATGCACCATTATAGAGTATAAATAAAGAAATAAACATGTGGCTTTAAATTCGAACTTCTAAAGGGTCTTATGTGGCCCTGTGGTCCGAGTGTCAGCATGCAAACACGTGGCCGTAGGTTCGAAGCGCCCTCTCGGAATTCGTTTTGCTTTTATTTTTTTCCATTTCATTGATTTTTTTTTTTATATTTTTAGAATAGTGGGAATTAATATTTTTCTCTTCAAGTAGAAATATTTTGACCAGAATTTACAATGATTTCAATATTTTATTTTAAAATTCCTCCAAAATAAAGATATTGTAGAAATAAAAGTATAAACTCGGTCAGAGATTTTGGGCATGCGCAGTGTCATCCTTTTTGATATACACATGGTTTTCAAGCAGGGATTTGCACTATTATAGAGTATTAATAAAGAAATAAACATGTGTCTTTCAATTCGATCTCGCAACGGATCGTAAATGGCCTTGTGGTCCGAGTGTCAGCATGCAAACCCGTGGCCGTAGGTTCGATCCGCCCAATCGGGATTTCTTTCACTTTTACTTTTTCTGTTTCATTGATTTATTCTTTAATTTTTATATTAGTGGAAATTAATATTTTTCTCTTCAAGTAGTAATATTTTGACCAGAATTTACAAAGATTTCAATATTTTATTTTAAAATTCCACCAAAATAAAGATATAGTAGACATGAAAGAATAAACTCTGTCAGAGATTTTGGGCATGCGCAGAGTCATCCTTTTTGATATACACATGACTTTCTTGCAGGGATTTGCACCATTATAGAGTATTAATAAAGAAATAAACATGTGTCTTTAAATTCGATCTTCCAACGGATCGTAAATGGTCTTGTTGTACGAGTGTCAGCATGCAACCCCGTGGCCGTAGGTTCGATCCGCCCAATCGGGATTTCTTTCACTTTTATTTTTTCTGTTTCATTGATTTATTCTTTTAATTTTTAGAGTAGTGGAAATTAATATTTTTCCCTTCAAGTAGTAATATTTTGACCAGAATTTACAAAGATTTCAATATTTTATTTTAAAATTCCTCCAAATTAAAGATATTTTAGAAATAAAAGTATAAACTCCTTCAGAGATTTTGGGCATGCGCAGTGTCATCTTTTTGATATACACATGGCTTTCATGCAGGGTTATGCACCATTATAGAGTATAAATAAAGAAATAAACATGTGGCTTTAAATTCGAACTTCTAAAGGGTCTTATGTGGCCCTGTGGTCCGAGTGTCAGCATGCAAACACGTGGCCGTAGGTTCGAAGCGCCCTCTCGGAATTCGTTTTGCTTTTATTTTTTTCCATTTCATTGATTTTTTTTTTTATATTTTTAGAATAGTGGGAATTAATATTTTTCTCTTCAAGTAGAAATATTTTGACCAGAATTTACAATGATTTCAATATTTTATTTTAAAATTCCTCCAAAATAAAGATATTGTAGAAATAAAAGTATAAACTCGGTCAGAGATTTTGGGCATGCGCAGTGTCATCCTTTTTGATATACACATGGTTTTCAAGCAGGGATTTGCACTATTATAGAGTATTAATAAAGAAATAAACATGTGTCTTTCAATTCGATCTCGCAACGGATCGTAAATGGCCTTGTGGTCCGAGTGTCAGCATGCAAACCCGTGGCCGTAGGTTCGATCCGCCCAATCGGGATTTCTTTCACTTTTACTTTTTCTGTTTCATTGATTTATTCTTTAATTTTTATATTAGTGGAAATTAATATTTTTCTCTTCAAGTAGTAATATTTTGACCAGAATTTACAAAGATTTCAATATTTTATTTTAAAATTCCACCAAAATAAAGATATAGTAGACATGAAAGAATAAACTCTGTCAGAGATTTTGGGCATGCGCAGAGTCATCCTTTTTGATATACACATGACTTTCTTGCAGGGATTTGCACCATTATAGAGTATTAATAAAGAAATAAACATGTGTCTTTAAATTCGATCTTCCAACGGATCGTAAATGGTCTTGTTGTACGAGTGTCAGCATGCAACCCCGTGGCCGTAGGTTCGATCCGCCCAATCGGGATTTCTTTCACTTTTATTTTTTCTGTTTCATTGATTTATTCTTTTAATTTTTAGAGTAGTGGAAATTAATATTTTTCCCTTCAAGTAGTAATATTTTGACCAGAATTTATAAAGATTTCAATATTTTATTTTAAAATTCCTCCAAATTAATGATATTTTAGAAATAAAAGTATAAACTCCTTCAGAGATTTTGGGCATGCGCAGTGTCATCTTTTTGATATACACATGGCTTTCATGCGGGGAGTTGCACCATTATAGAGTATAAATAAAGAAATAAACATGTGGCTTTAAATTCGAACTTCTAAAGGGTCTTATGTGGCCCTGTGGTCCGAGTGTCAGCATGCAAACACGTGGCCGTAGGTTCGAAGCGCCCTCTCGGAATTCGTTTTGCTTTTATTTTTTTCCATTTCATTGATTTTTTTTTTTTAAATTTTTAGAATAGTGGGAATTAATATTTTTCTCTTCAAGTAGTAATATTTTGACCAGAATTTACAATGATTTCAATATTTTATTTTAAAATTCCTCCAAAATAAAGATATTGTAGAAATAAAAGTATAAACTCGGTCAGAGATTTTGGGCATGCGCAGTGTCATCCTTTTTGATATACACATGGTTTTCAAGCAGGGATTTGCACAATTATAGAGTATAAATAAAAAAAAATAAACATGTGACTTTATATTCCATCCGCCAACGGATCGTATGTGGCCTTGTGGTCCGAGTGTCAGCATGCAAATCCGTGGCCATAGGTTCGAACCGCCCTCTCCTGATTTCTTTTACTTTTATTTTTTCCATTTCATTGATTTATTTTTTTTAAATTTAGAATAGTGGAAATTAATATTTTTCTCTTCAAGTAGTAATGTTTTGACCAGAATTTTAAAAAATTTCAATATTTTATTTTAAAATTCCTCTAAAATAAAGATATAGTAGAAATAAAAGTATAAACTCGGTCAGAGATTTTGGGCATGCGCAGTGTCATCCTTTTTGATATACACATGGTTTTCAAGCAGGGATTTGCACTATTATAGAGTATTAATAAAGAAATAAACATGTGTCTTTCAATTCGATCTCGCAACGGATCGTAAATGGCCTTGTGGTCCGAGTGTCAGCATGCAAACCCGTGGCCGTAGGTTCGATCCGCCCACTCGGGATTTCTTTCACTTTTATTTTTTCCATTTCTTTGATTTATTTTTTTAAAATTTAGAATAGTGGAAATTAATATTTTTTTCTTGAAGTAGTAATATTTTGACCAGAATTTACAAAGATTTCAATATTTTATTTTAAAATTCCTCCAAAATAAAGTTATTTTAGAAATAAAAGTATAAACTCGCTCAGAGAGTTTCGGCATGCGCAGTGTCATCCTTTTTGATATGCACATGGCTTTCATGCAGGGATTTTCAACATTATAGAGTATAAATAAAGAAATAAACATGCGGCTTTAAAATCGATCTTCCAAAGGGTCTTATGTGGCCCTGTGGTCCGAGTGTCAGCATGCAAACACGTGGCCGTACGTTCGAAGTGCCCTCTCGGAATTCGTTTTGCTTTTATTTTTTTCCATTTCATTGATTTATTTTTTTTAATTTTTAGAATAGTGGAAATTAATATTTTTCTCTTCAAGTAGTAATATTTTGACCAGAATTTACAAAGATTTCAATATTTTATTTTAAAATTCCTCAAAAATAAAGTTATTTTAGAAATAAAAGTATAAACTCGGTCAGAGATTTTCGGCATGCGCAGTGTCATCCTTTTTGATATGCACATGGTTTTCAAGCAGGGATTTGCACCCTTAAAGATTATAAATAAAGAAATAAACATGTGACTTTATATTCCATCTGCCAACGGATCGTATTTGGCCTTGTGGTCCGAGTGTCAGCATGCAAATCCGTGGCCATAGGTTCGAACCGCCCTCTCGGGATTTCTTTTACTTTTATTTTTTCCATTTCATTCATTTATTCTTTTAATTTTTAGAATAGTGGGAATTAATATTTTTTTCTTCAAGTAGTAATATTTTGACCAGAATTTAAGTAGATTTCAATATTTTATTTTAAAATTCCTCCAAAATAAAGATATAGTAGAAATAAAAGTACAAACTTGGTCAGAGATTTTGGGCATGCGCAGCGTCATCCTTTTTGATATACAAATGGCTTTCATGCAGAGATTTGCACCATTATTAAGTATAAATAAAGAAATAAACATGTGGCTTTAAATTCGATCTTCCAACGGATCGTATGTGGCCTTGTGGTCCGAGTGTCAGCATGCAAATCCGTGGCCATAGGTTCGAACCGCCCTCTCCTGATTTCTTTTACTTTTATTTTTTCCATTTCATTGATTTATTTTTTTTAAATTTAGAATAGTGGAAATTAATATTTTTCTCTTCAAATAGTAATGTTTTGACCAGAATTTTAAAAAATTTCAATATTTTATTTTAAAATTCCTCCAAAATAAAGATATAGTAGAAATAAAAGTATAAACTCGGTCAGAGATTTTGGGCATGCGCAGTGTCATCCTTTTTGATATACACATGGTTTTCAAGCAGGGATTTGCACTATTATAGAGTATTAATAAAGAAATAAACATGTGTCTTTCAATTCGATCTCGCAACGGATCGTAAATGGCCTTGTGGTCCGAGTGTCAGCATGCAAACCCGTGGCCGTAGGTTCGATCCGCCCACTCGGGATTTCTTTCACTTTTATTTTTTCCATTTCTTTGATTTATTTTTTTAAAATTTAGAATAGTGGAAATTAATATTTTTTTCTTGAAGTAGTAATATTTTGACCAGAATTTACAAAGATTTCAATATTTTATTTTAAAATTCCTCCAAAATAAAGTTATTTTAGAAATAAAAGTATAAACTCGCTCAGAGAGTTTCGGCATGCGCAGTGTCATCCTTTTTGATATGCACATGGCTTTCATGCAGGGATTTTCAACATTATAGAGTATAAATAAAGAAATAAACATGCGGCTTTAAAATCGATCTTCCAAAGGGTCTTATGTGGCCCTGTGGTCCGAGTGTCAGCATGCAAACACGTGGCCGTACGTTCGAAGTGCCCTCTCGGAATTCGTTTTGCTTTTATTTTTTTCCATTTCATTGATTTATTTTTTTTAATTTTTAGAATAGTGGAAATTAATATTTTTCTCTTCAAGTAGTAATATTTTGACCAGAATTTACAAAGATTTCAATATTTTATTTTAAAATTCCTCCAAAATAAAGTTATTTTAGAAATAAAAGTATAAACTCGGTCAGAGATTTTCGGCATGCGCAGTGTCATCCTTTTTGATATGCACATGGTTTTCAAGCAGGGATTTGCACCCTTAAAGATTATAAATAAAGAAATAAACATGTGACTTTATATTCCATCTGCCAACGGATCGTATTTGGCCTTGCGGTCCGAGTGTCAGCATGCAAATCCTTGGCCATAGGTTCGAACCGCCCTCTCGGGATTTCTTTTACTTTTATTTTTTCCATTTCATTCATTTATTCTTTTAATTTTTAGAATAGTGGGAATTAATATTTTTTTCTTCAAGTAGTAATATTTTGACCAGAATTTAAGTAGATTTCAATATTTTATTTTAAAATTCCTCCAAAATAAAGATATAGTAGAAATAAAAGTACAAACTTGGTCAGAGATTTTGGGCATGCGCAGCGTCATCCTTTTTGATATACAAATAGCTTTCATGCAGGGATTTGCACCATTATAAAGTATAAATAAAGAAATAAACATGTGGCTTTAAATTCGATCTTCCAACGGGTCTTATGTGCTACTGTGGTCCGAGATTCAGCACGCAAAAACGTGGCCGTTGGTTCGAAGCGCCCTCTCGGAATTCGTTTTGCTTTTATTTTTTTCCATTTCATTGATTTATTTTTTTAATTTTTAGAATAGTAGAAATTAATATTTTTCTCTTCAAGTAGTAATGTTTTGACCAGAATTTACAAAAATTTCAATATTTCATTTTAAAATTCCTCCAAAACAAAGATATTGTAGAAATAAAAGTATAAACTCGGTCAGAGATTTTGGGCATGCGCAGAGTCATCCTTTTTGATATGCACATGGTTTTCAAGCATGGATTTGCACCCTAAGAGATTATAAATAAAGAAATAAACATGTGACTTTAAATTCGATCTCCGAACGGATCGTATGTGGCCTTGTGGTCCGAGCCTCAACATGAAAACTCGTGATCGTAGGTTCGATCCGCCCTCTCCTGATTTCTTTTACTTTTATTTTTTCCATTTCATTGATATATTTTTTTAATTTTTAGAATAGTGGAATATAATATTTTTCTCTTCAAGTAGTAATCTTTTGACCAGAATTTACAAAAATTTCAATATTTTATTTTAAAATTCCTCCCAAATAAAGATATTTTAGAAATAAAAGTATAAACTCGGTCAGAGATTTTGGGCATGCGCAGAGTCATCCTTTTTGATATACACATGACTTTCTTGCAGGGATTTGCACTATTATAGAGTATAAAAAAAAAATAAACATGTGACTTTATATTCCATCTGCCAACGGATCGTATGTGGAATTGTGGTCCGAGTGTCAGCATGCAAATCCGTGGCCATCGGTTCGAACCGCCCTCTCGGGATTTCTTTTACTTTTATTTTTTCCATTTCATTCATTTATTCTTTTAATTTTTAGAATAGTGGAAATTAATATTTTTCTCTTGAAGTAGTAATATTTTGACCAGAATTTCCAAAGATTTCAATATTTTATTTTAAAATTCCTCCAAAATAAAGATATTGCAGAAATAAAAGTATAAACTCGGTCAGAGATTTTGGGCATGCGCAGAGTCATCCTTTTTGATATACACATGGCTTTCATGCAGGGATTTGCACCATTATAGAGTATTAATAAAGAAATAAACATGTGGCTTTAAATTCGATCTAACAACGGATCGTAAATGGCATTGTGGTCCGAGTGCCAGCATGAAAATCCGTGGCCATAGGTTCGATCGGCCCTCTCGGGGTTCCTTTTACTTTTATTTTTTCCATTTCATTGATTTATTTTTTTAAAATTTAGAATAGTGGAAATTAATATTTTTTCTCTTCAAGTAGTAATGTTTTGACCAGAATTTACAAAAATTTCAATATTTTATTTTAAAATTCCTCCAAAACAAAGATATTGTAGAAATAAAAGTATAAACTCGGTCCGAGATTTTGGGCATGCGCAGAATCATCCTTTTTGATATACACATGGCTTTCATGCAGGGATTTGCTCCATTATAGAGTATTAATAAAGAAATAATCATGTTGCTTTTAAATTCGATCTCCCAACGGATCGTAAATGGCCTTGTGGTCTGAGTGTCAGCATGCAAACCCGTGGCCGTAGGTTCGATCCGCCCTATCGGGATTTCTTTCACTTTTATTTTTTCAATTTCATTGATTTATTCTTTAATTTTTATATTAGTGGAAATTAATATTTTTCTCTTCAAGTAGTAATATTTTGACCAGGATTTACAAAGATTTCAATATTTTATTTTAAAATTCCTCCAAAATAAAGATATAGTAGACATGAAAGAATAAACTCTGTCAGAGATTTTGGGCATGCGCAGAGTCATCCTTTTTGATATACACATGACTTTCTTGCAGGGATTTGCACCATTATAGAGTATAAATAAAGAAATAAACATGTGGCTTTAAATTCGAACTTCTAAAGGGTCTTATGTGGCCCTGTGGTCCGAGTGTCAGCATGCAAACACGTGGCCGTAGGTTCGAAGCGCCCTCTCGGAATTCGTTTTGCTTTTATTTTTTTCCATTTCATTGATTTTTTTTTTAAATTTTTAGAATAGTGGGAATTAATATTTTTCTCTTCAAGTAGTAATATTTTGACCAGAATTTACAATGATTTCAATATTTTATTTTAAAATTCCTCCAAATTAAAGATATTGTAGAAATAAAAGTATAAACTCGGTCAGAGATTTTGGGCATGCGCAGTGTCATCCTTTTTGATATACACATGGTTTTCAAGCAGGGATTTGCACTATTATAGAGTATTAATAAAGAAATAAACATGTGTCTTTCAATTCGATCTCGCAACGGATCGTAAATGGCCTTGTGGTCCGAGTGTCAGCATGCAAACCCGTGGCCGTAGGTTCGATCCGCCCACTCGGGATTTCTTTCACTTTTATTTTTTCCATTTCTTTGATTTATTTTTTTAAAATTTAGAATAGTGGAAATTAATATTTTTTTCTTGAAGTAGTAATATTTTGACCAGAATTTACAAAGATTTCAATATTTTATTTTAAAATTCCTCCAAAATAAAGTTATTTTAGAAATAAAAGTATAAACTCGGTCAGAGATTTTCGGCATGCGCAGTGTCATCCTTTTTGATATGCACATGGTTTTCAAGCAGGGATTTGCACCTTTAAAGATTATAAATAAAGAAATAAACATGTGACTTTATATTCCATCTGCCAACGGATCGTATTTGGCCTTGTGGTCCGAGTGTCAGCATGCAAATCCGTGGCCATAGGTTCGAACCGCCCTCTCGGGATTTCTTTTACTTTTATTTTTTCCATTTCATTCATTTATTCTTTTAATTTTTAGAATAGTGGGAATTAATATTTTTCTCTTGAAGTAGTAATATTTTGACCAGAATTTCCAAAGATTTCAATATTTTATTTTAAAATTCCTCCAAAATAAAGATATTGCAGAAATAAAAGTATAAACTCGGTCAGAGATTTTGGGCATGCGCAGAGTCATCCTTTTTGATATACACATGGCTTTCATGCAGGGATTTGCACCATTATAGAGTATTAATAAAGAAATAAACATGTGGCTTTAAATTCGGTCTAACAACGGATCGTAAATGGCATTGTGGTCCGAGTGTCAGCCTGCAAACCCGTGGCCGTAGGTTCGATCCGCCCTATCGGGATTTCTTTCACTTTTATTTTTTCAATTTCATTGATTTATTCTTTAATTTTTATATTAGTGGAAATTAATATTTTTCTCTTCAAGTAGTAATATTTTGACCAGAATTTACAAAGATTTCAATATTTTATTTTAAAATTCCTCCAAAATAAAGATATAGTAGACATGAAAGAATAAACTCTGTCAGAGATTTTGGGCATGCGCAGAGTCATCCTTTTTGATATACACATGACTTTCTTGCAGGGATTTGCACCATTATAGAGTATTAATAAAGAAATAAACATGTGTCTTTAAATTCGATCTTCCAACGGATCGTAAATGGTCTTGTTGTACGAGTGTCAGCATGCAACCCCGTGGCCGTAGGTTCGATCCGCCCAATCGGGATTTCTTTCACTTTTATTTTTTCTGTTTCATTGATTTATTCTTTTAATTTTTAGAGTAGTGGAAATTAATATTTTTCCCTTCAAGTAGTAATATTTTGACCAGAATTTACAAAGATTTCAATATTTTATTTTAAAATTCCTCCAAATTAAAGATATTTTAGAAATAAAAGTATAAACTCCTTCAGAGATTTTGGGCATGCGCAGTGTCATCTTTTTGATATACACATGGCTTTCATGCAGGGATTTGCACCATTATAGAGTATAAATAAAGAAATAAACATGTGGCTTTAAATTCGAACTTCTAAAGGGTCTTATGTGGCCCTGTGGTCCGAGTGTCAGCATGCAAACACGTGGCCGTAGGTTCGAAGCGCCCTCTCGGAATTCGTTTTGCTTTTATTTTTTTCCATTTCATTGATTTTTTTTTTAAATTTTTAGAATAGTGGGAATTAATATTTTTCTCTTCAAGTAGTAATATTTTGACCAGAATTTACAATGATTTCAATATTTTATTTTAAAATTCCTCCAAATTAAAGATATTGTAGAAATAAAAGTATAAACTCGGTCAGAGATTTTGGGCATGCGCAGTGTCATCCTTTTTGATATACACATGGTTTTCAAGCAGGGATTTGCACTATTATAGAGTATTAATAAAGAAATAAACATGTGTCTTTCAATTCGATCTCGCAACGGATCGTAAATGGCCTTGTGGTCCGAGTGTCAGCATGCAAACCCGTGGCCGTAGGTTCGATCCGCCCACTCGGGATTTCTTTCACTTTTATTTTTTCCATTTCTTTGATTTATTTTTTTAAAATTTAGAATAGTGGAAATTAATATTTTTTTCTTGAAGTAGTAATATTTTGACCAGAATTTACAAAGATTTCAATATTTTATTTTAAAATTCCTCCAAAATAAAGTTATTTTAGAAATAAAAGTATAAACTCGGTCAGAGATTTTCGGCATGCGCAGTGTCATCCTTTTTGATATGCACATGGTTTTCAAGCAGGGATTTGCACCCTTAAAGATTATAAATAAAGAAATAAACATGTGACTTTATATTCCATCTGCCAACGGATCGTATTTGGCCTTGTGGTCCGAGTGTCAGCATGCAAATCCGTGGCCATAGGTTCGAACCGCCCTCTCGGGATTTCTTTTACTTTTATTTTTTCCATTTCATTCATTTATTCTTTTAATTTTTAGAATAGTGGGAATTAATATTTTTTTTCTTCAAGTAGTAATATTTTGACCAGAATTTAAGTAGATTTCAATATTTTATTTTAAAATTCCTCCAAAATAAAGATATAGTAGAAATAAAAGTACAAACTTGGTCAGAGATTTTGGGCATGCGCAGCGTCATCCTTTTTGATATACACATGGCTTTCATGCAGGGATTTGCACCATTATAAAGTATAAATAAAGAAATAAACATGTGGCTTTAAATTCGATCTTCCAACGGGTCTTATGTGCTACTGTGGTACGACTGTCAGCATGGAAACACGTGGCCGTAGGTTCGAAGCGCCCTTTCGGAATTCGTTTTGCTTTTATTTATTTCCATTTCATTGATTTATTTTTTTTAATTTTTAGAATAGTGGAAATTAATATTTTTCTTATCAAGTAGTAATGTTTTGACTAGAATTTACAAAGATTTCAATATTTTATTTTAAAATTCCTCCAAAATAAAGATATAGTAGACATGAAAGTATAAACTCTGTCAGAGATTTTGGGAATGCGCAGAGTAATCCTTTTTGATATACACATGGCTTTCATGCAGGGATTTGCACCATTATAGAGTATTAATAAAGAAATAAACATGTAGCTTGAAATTCAATCTCGCAACGGATCGTAAATGGCCTTGTGGTCCGAGTGTCAGCATCCAAACCAGTGGCCGTAGCTTCGATCCGCAATCTCAGAATTTCTTTCGCTTTTATTTTTTCCATTTCATTGATTTGTTTTTTTTTTTAATTTTTAGAATAGTGGAAAATAATATTTTTCTTATCAAGTAGTAATGTTTAGACTAGAATTTACAAAGATTTCAATATTTTATTTTAAAATTCCTCCAAAATAAAGATATAGTAGACATGAAAGTATAAACTCTGTCAGAGATTTTGGGAATGCGCAGAGTAATCCTTTTTGGTATAAACATGGCTTTCATGCAGGGAATTGCACCATTATAGAGTATAAATAAAGAAATAAACATGTGGCTTTAAATTCGATCTTCCAAAGGGTCTTATGTGGCTCTGTGGTCCGAGTGTCAGCATGCAAATACGTGGCCGTAGGTTCGAAGCGTCCTCTCGGAATTCGTTTTGCTTTTATTTTTTTCCATTTCATTGATTTATTTTTTTATTTTTTAGAATAGTGGAATATAATATTTTTCTCTTCAAGTAGTAATCTTTTGACCAGAATTTACAAAAATTTCAATATTATATTTTAAAATTCCTCCAAAATAAAGATATAGTAGAAATAAAAGTATAAACTCGGTCCGAGATTTTGGGCATGCGCAGAGTCATCCTTTTTGATATACACATGACTTTCTTGCAGGGATTTGCACCATTATAGAGTATTAATAAAGAAATAAACATGTGTCTTTAAATTCGATCGTATAACGGATCGTAAATGGTCTTGTTGTCCGTGTGTCAGCATGCAAACCCGTGGCCGTAGGTTCGATCCGCCCAATCGGGATTTCCTTCACTTTTATTTTTTCTGTTTCATTGATTTATTCTTTTAATTTTTAGAGTATTGGAAATTAATATTTTTCCCTTCAAGTAGTAATATTTTGACCAGAATTTACAAACATTTCAATATTTTATTTTAAAATTCCTCCAAATTAAAGATATTTTAGAAATAAAAGTATAAACTCGGTCAGACATTTTGGGCATGCGCAGTGTCATCCTTTTTGATATACACATGGTTTTCAAGCAGGGATTTGCACCATTATAGAGTATTAATAAAGAAATAAACACGTGTCTTTCAATTCGATCTCGCAACGGATCGTAAATGGCCTTGTGGTCCGAGTGTCAGCATGCAAACCCGTGGCCATAGGTTCGATCGGCCCACTCGGGATTTCTTTCACTTTTATTTTTTCTGTTTCATGGATTGATTTTTTTTAATTTTTAGAATAGTGGAAATTAATATTTTTCTCTTGAAGTAGTAATATTTTGACCAGAATTTCCAAAGATTTCAATATTTTATTTTAAAATTCCTCCAAAATAAAGATATAGTAGACATGAAAGTATAAACTCGGTCCGAGATTTTGGGCATGCGCAGAGTCATCCTTTGTGATATATACATGGCTTTCATGCAGGGATTTTCAACATTATAGAGTATAAATAAAGAAATAAACATGCGGCTTTAAATTCGATCTTTCAAAGGGTCTTATGTGGCCCTGTGGGCCGAGTGTCAGCATGCAAACACGTGCCCGTAGGTTCGAAACGCCCTCTAGGAATTCCTTTTGCTTTTATTTTTTTCCATTTCTTTGATTTATTTTTTTAAAATTTAGAATAGTGGAAATTAATATTTTTTTCTTCAAGTAGTAATATTTTGACCAGAATTTACAAAGATTTCAATATTTTATTTTAAAATTCCTCCAAAATAAAGATATAGTAGACATGAAAGTATAAACTCGGTCTGAGATTTTGGGAATGCGCAGAGTCATCCTTTTTGGTATACACATGGCTTTCATGCAGGGATTTGCACCATTATAGAGTATAAATAAAAAAATAAACATGTGACTTTATATTCCATCTGCCAACGGATCGTATGTGGCCTTGTGGTCCGAGTGTCAGCATGCAAATCCGTGGCCGTAGGTTCGAAGCGTTTCTCGGAATTCGTTTTGCTTTTATTTTTTTCCATTTCATTGATTTATTTTTTTTAATTTTTAGAATAGTGGAAATTAATATTTTTCTCTTCAAGTAGTAATATTTTGACCAGAATTTAAGTAGATTTCAATATTTTATTTTAAAATTCCGCCAAAATAAAGATATTGTAGAAATAAAAGTATAAACTCGGTCAGAGATTTTGGGCATGCGCAGAGTCATCCTTTTTGATATACACATGGCTTTCATGCAAGGATTTGCACCATTATAGAGTATAAATAAAGGAATAAACATGTGGCTTTAAATTCGATCTTCCAAACGGTCTTATGTGGCCCTGTGGGCCGAGTGTCAGCATGCAAACACGTGCCCGTAGGTTCGAAACGCCCTCTAGGAATTCCTTTTGCTTTTATTTTTTTCCATTTCTTTGATTTATTTTTTTAAAATTTAGAATAGTGGAAATTAATATTTTTTTCTTCAAGTAGTAATATTTTGACCAGAATTTACAAAGATTTCAATATTTTATTTTAAAATTCCTCCAAAATAAAGATATAGTAGACATGAAAGTATAAACTCGGTCTGAGATTTTGGGAATGCGCAGAGTCATCCTTTTTGGTATACACATGGCTTTCATGCAGGGATTTGCACCATTATAGAGTATAAATAAAAAAATAAACATGTGACTTTATATTCCATCTGCCAACGGATCGTATGTGGCCTTGTGGTCCGAGTGTCAGCATGCAAATCCGTGGCCGTAGGTTCGAAGCGTTTCTCGGAATTCGTTTTGCTTTTATTTTTTTCCATTTCATTGATTTATTTTTTTAATTTTTGGAATAGTGGAAAATAATATTTTTCTCTTCAAGTAGTAATATTTTGACCAGAATTTACAAAAATTTAAATATTTTATTTTAAAATTCCTCCAAAATAAAGATATTGTAGAAATAAAAGTATAAACTCGGTCAGAGATTTTGAGCATGAGCAGAGTCATCCTTTTTGATATACACATGGCTTTCATGCAGGGATTTGCACCATTATAGAGTATTAATAAAGAAATAAACATGTGGCTTTAAATTCTATCTAACAGCGGATCGTAAATGGCATTGTGGTCCGAGTGTCAGCATGAAAATCCGTGGCCATAGGTTCGAACCGCCCTCTCGGGATATCTTTTACTTCTATTTTTTCCGTTTCGTTGATTTATTCTTTTAATATTTAGAATAGTGGAAATTAATATTTTTCTCTTCAAGTAGTAATATTTTGACCAGAATTTACAAAGATTTCAAAATTTTATTTTAAAATTCCTCCAAAATAAAGATATTTTAGAAATAAAAGTATAAACTCGGTCAGAGATTTTGAGCATGAGCAGAGTCATCCTTTTTGATATACACATGGCTTTCATGCAGGGATTTGCACCATTATAGAGTATTAATAAAGAAATAAACATGTGTCTTTCAATTCGATCTCGCAACGGATCGTAAATGGCCTTGTGGTCCGAGTGTCAGCATGCAAACCCGTGGACGTAGGTTCGATCCGCCCACTCGGGATTTCTTTCACTTTTATTTTTTCTGTTTCATGGATTGATTTTTTTTAATTTTTAGAATAGTGGAAATTAATATTTTTCTCTTGAAGTAGTAATATTTTGACCAGAATTTCCAAACATTTCAATATTTTATTTTAAAATTCCTCCAAAATAAAGATATAGTAGACATGAAAGTATAAACTCGGTCAGAGATTTTGGGCATGCCCAGAGTCATCCTTTGTGATATAGACATGGCTTTCATGCAGGGATTTTCAACATTATAGAGTATAAATAAAGAAATAAACATGTGGCTTTAAATTCGATCTCCCAACGGATCGTATGTGGCCTTGTGGTCCGAGCCTCAACATGAAAACTCGGGGCCATAGGTTCGATCCGCCCTCCCGAGATTTCTTTTTCTTTTATTTTTTCCATTTCATTCCTTTATTCTTTTAATTTTTAGAATAGTGGAAATTAATATTTTTCTCTTCAAGTAGTAATATTTTGACCAGAATTTACAAAGATTTCAATATTTTATTTTAAAATTCCTCCAAAATAAAGATATTGTAGAAATAAAAGTATAAACTCGGTCAGAGATTTTGGGCATGCGCAGAGTCATCCTTTTTGATATACACATGGCTTTCATGCAGGGATTTGCACCATTATAGAGTATTAATAAAGAAATAAACATGTGGCTTTAAATTCGATCTTTCAACGGATCGTATGTGGCCCTGTGGTCCGAGTGTCAGCATGCAAACACATGGCCGTAGGTTCGAAGCGCCGTATCGGAATTCGTTTTGCTTTTATTTTTTCCATTTCATTGATTTATTTTTTTAAAATTTAGAATAGTGGAAATTAATATTTTTCTCTTCAAGTAGTAATGTTTTGACCAGAATTTACAAAAATTTCATTATTTTATTTTAAAATTCCTCCAAAACAAAGATATTGTAGAAATAAAAGTATAAACTCGGTCAGAGATTTTGGGCATGCGCAGAATCATCCTTTTTGATATACACATGGCTTTCATGCAGGGATTTGCACCATTATAGAGTATAAATAAAGAAATAAACCTGTGGCTTTAAATTCGATCTTCCAAAGGGTCTTATGTGGCCCTGTGGTCCGAGTGTCAGCATGCAAACGCGTTGCCGTAGGTTCGAAGCGCCCTCTCGGAATTCGTTTTGCTTTTATTTTTTTCCATTTCATTGATTTTTTTTTTTTTTTTTAATTTTTAGAATAGTGGAAATTAATTTTTTTTCTCTTCAAGTAGTAATATTTTGACCAGAATTTACAATGATTTCAATATTTTATTTTAAAATTCCTCCAAAATAAAGATATTTTAGAAATAAAAGTATAAACTCGGTCAGAGATTTTGGGCATGCGCAGAGTCATCCTTTTTGATATACACATGTCTTTCATGCAGGGAATTGCACCATTATAGAGTATTAATAAAGAAATAAACATGTGGCTTTAAATTCGATCTTCCAACGGGTCTTATGTGGCCCTGTGGTCCGAGTGTCAGCATGCAAACACGTGGCCGTAGGTTCGAAGCGCTAGGTATTCGTTTTGCTGTTATTTATTTTCATTTCATTGATTTATTTTTTTTAATTTTTAGAATAGTGAAAATTAATATTTTTCTCTTGAAGTAGTAATATTTTGACCAGAATTTCCAAAGATTTCAATATTTTATTTTAAAATTCCTCCAAAATAAAGATATAGTAGACATGAAAGTATAAACTCGGTCAGAGATTTTGGGAATGCGCAGAGTCATTCTTTTTGGTATACACATGGCTTTCATGCAGGGATTTGCACCATTATAGAGTATAAATAAGGAAATAAACATGTGGCTTTAAATTCGATCTTTCAACGGGTCTTATGTGGCCCTGTGGTCCGAGTGTCAGCATGCAAACACGTGGCCATAGGTTCGAACCGCCCTCTCGGGATTTCTTTTATTTTTTCCATTTCATTCATTTATTCTTTTAATTTTTAGAATAGTGGAAATTAATATTTTTCTCTTCAAGTAGTAATATTTTGACCAGAATTTACAAAGATTTCAATATTGTATTTTAAAATTCCTCCAAAATAAAGATATTGTAGAAATAAAAGTATAAACTCGGTCAGAGATTTTGGGCATGCGCAGAGTCATCTTTTTTGATATACACATGGCTTTCATGCAGGGATTTGCACCATTATAGAGTATTAATAAAGAAATAAACATGTGGCTTTAAATTCGATCTAACAACGGATCGTAAATGACATTGTGGTCCGAGTGCCAGCATGAAAATCCGTGGCCATAGGTTCGATCGGCCCTCTCGGGATTGCTTTTACTTTTATTTTTTCCATTTCATTGATTTATTTTTTTAAAATTTAGAATAGTGGAAATTAATATTTTTCTCTTCAAGTAGTAATGTTTTGACCAGAATTTACAAAAATTTCAATATTTTATTTTAAAATTCCTCCAAAACAAAGATATTGTAGAATTAAAAGTATAAACTCGGTCAGAGATTTTGGGCATGCGCAGAATCATCCTTTTTGATATACACATGGCTTTCATGCAGGGATTTGCACCATTATAGAGTATAAATAAAGAAATAAACCTGTGGCTTTAAATTCGATCTTCCAAAGGGTCTTATGTGGCCCTGTGGTCCGAGTGTCAGCATGCAAACGCGTTGCCGTAGGTTCGAAGCGCCCTCTCGGAATTCGTTTTGCTGTTATTTATTTTCATTTCATTGATTTATTTTTTTTAATTTTTAGAATAGTGAAAATTAATATTTTTCTCTTCAAATAGTAATATTTTGACCAGAATTTCCAAAGATTTCAATATTTTATTTTAAAATTCCTCCAAAATAAAGATATAGTAGACATGAAAGTATAAACTCGGTCAGAGATTTTGGGAATGCGCAGAGTCATTCTTTTTGGTATACACATGGCTTTCATGCAGGGATTTGCACCATTATAGAGTATAAATAAGGAAATAAACATGTGGCTTTAAATTCGATCTTTCAACGGGTCTTATGTGGCCCTGTGGTCCGAGTGTCAGCATGCAAACACATGGCCGTAGGTTCGAAGCGCCGTATCGGAATTCGTTTTGCTTTTATTTTTTTCCATTTCATTGATTTATTTTTTTAATTTTTAGAGTAGTGGAAATTAATATTTTTTTCTTGAAGTAGTAATATTTTGACCACAATTTACAAAGATTTCAATATTTTATTTTAAAATTCCTCCAAAATAAAGATATAGTAGACATGAAAGAATAAACTCGGTCAGAGATTTTGGGCATGCGCAGTGTCATCCTTTTTGATATACACATGGTTTTCAAGCAGGGATTTGCACCATTATAGAGTATAAATAAAAAAATAAACATGTGACTTTATATTCCATCTGCCAACGGATCGTATGTGGCCTTCTGGTCCGAGTGTCAGCATGCAAATCCGTGGCCATAGGTTCGAACCGCCCTCTCGGGATTGCTTTTACTTTTATTTTTTCCATTTCATTGATTTATTTTTTTAAAATTTAGAATAGTGGAAATTAATATTTTTCTCTTCAAGTAGTAATGTTTTGACCAGAATTTACAAAAATTTCAATATTTTATTTTAAAATTCCTCCAAAACAAAGATATTGTAGAAATAAAAGTATAAACTCGGTCAGAGATTTTGGGCATGCGCAGAATCATCCTTTTTGATATACACATGGCTTTCATGCAGGGATTTGCACCATTATAGAGTATAAATAAAGAAATAAACCTGTGGCTTTAAATTCGATCTTCCAAAGGGTCTTATGTGGCCCTGTGGTCCGAGTGTCAGCATGCAAACGCGTTGCCGTAGGTTCGAAGCGCCCTCTCGGAATTCGTTTTGCTTTTATTTTTTTCCATTTCATTGATTTTTTTTTTTTTTTTAAATTTTTAGAATAGTGGAAATTAATTTTTTTTCTCTTCAAGTAGTAATATTTTGACCAGAATTTACAATGATTTCAATATTTTATTTTAAAATTCCTCCAAAATAAAGATATTTTAGAAATAAAAGTATAAACTCGGTCAGAGATTTTGGGCATGCGCAGAGTCATCCTTTTTGATATACACATGTCTTTCATGCAGGGAATTGCACCATTATAGAGTATTAATAAAGAAATAAACATGTGGCTTTAAATTCGATCTTCCAACGGGTCTTATGTGGCCCTGTGGTCCGAGTGTCAGCATGCAAACACGTGGCCGTAGGTTCGAAGCGCTAGGTATTCGTTTTGCTGTTATTTATTTTCATTTCATTGATTTATTTTTTTTAATTTTTAGAATAGTGAAAATTAATATTTTTCTCTTGAAGTAGTAATATTTTGACCAGAATTTCCAAAGATTTCAATATTTTATTTTAAAATTCCTCCAAAATAAAGATATAGTAGACATGAAAGTATAAACTCGGTCAGAGATTTTGGGAATGCGCAGAGTCATTCTTTTTGGTATACACATGGCTTTCATGCAGGGATTTGCACCATTATAGAGTATAAATAAGGAAATAAACATGTGGCTTTAAATTCGATCTTTCAACGGGTCTTATGTGGCCCTGTGGTCCGAGTGTCAGCATGCAAACACGTGGCCATAGGTTCGAACCGCCCTCTCGGGATTTCTTTTATTTTTTCCATTTCATTCATTTATTCTTTTAATTTTTAGAATAGTGGAAATTAATATTTTTCTCTTCAAGTAGTAATATTTTGACCAGAATTTACAAAGATTTCAATATTGTATTTTAAAATTCCTCCAAAATAAAGATATTGTAGAAATAAAAGTATAAACTCGGTCAGAGATTTTGGGCATGCGCAGAGTCATCTTTTTTGATATACACATGGCTTTCATGCAGGGATTTGCACCATTATAGAGTATTAATAAAGAAATAAACATGTGGCTTTAAATTCGATCTAACAACGGATCGTAAATGACATTGTGGTCCGAGTGCCAGCATGAAAATCCGTGGCCATAGGTTCGATCGGCCCTCTCGGGATTGCTTTTACTTTTATTTTTTCCATTTCATTGATTTATTTTTTTAAAATTTAGAATAGTGGAAATTAATATTTTTCTCTTCAAGTAGTAATGTTTTGACCAGAATTTACAAAAATTTCAATATTTTATTTTAAAATTCCTCCAAAACAAAGATATTGTAGAATTAAAAGTATAAACTCGGTCAGAGATTTTGGGCATGCGCAGAATCATCCTTTTTGATATACACATGGCTTTCATGCAGGGATTTGCACCATTATAGAGTATAAATAAAGAAATAAACCTGTGGCTTTAAATTCGATCTTCCAAAGGGTCTTATGTGGCCCTGTGGTCCGAGTGTCAGCATGCAAACGCGTTGCCGTAGGTTCGAAGCGCCCTCTCGGAATTCGTTTTGCTGTTATTTATTTTCATTTCATTGATTTATTTTTTTTAATTTTTAGAATAGTGAAAATTAATATTTTTCTCTTCAAATAGTAATATTTTGACCAGAATTTCCAAAGATTTCAATATTTTATTTTAAAATTCCTCCAAAATAAAGATATAGTAGACATGAAAGTATAAACTCGGTGAGAGATTTTGGGAATGCGCAGAGTCATTCTTTTTGGTATACACATGGCTTTCATGCAGGGATTTGCACCATTATAGAGTATAAATAAGGAAATAAACATGTGGCTTTAAATTCGATCTTTCAACGGGTCTTATGTGGCCCTGTGGTCCGAGTGTCAGCATGCAAACACATGGCCGTAGGTTCGAAGCGCCGTATCGGAATTCGTTTTGCTTTTATTTTTTTCCATTTCATTGATTTATTTTTTTAATTTTTAGAGTAGTGGAAATTAATATTTTTTTCTTGAAGTAGTAATATTTTGACCACAATTTACAAAGATTTCAATATTTTATTTTAAAATTCCTCCAAAATAAAGATATAGTAGACATGAAAGAATAAACTCGGTCAGAGATTTTGGGCATGCGCAGTGTCATCCTTTTTGATATACACATGGTTTTCAAGCAGGGATTTGCACCATTATAGAGTATAAATAAAAAAATAAACATGTGACTTTATATTCCATCTGCCAACGGATCGTATGTGGCCTTCTGGTCCGAGTGTCAGCATGCAAATCCGTGGCCATAGGTTCGAACCGCCCTCTCGGGATTGCTTTTACTTTTATTTTTTCCATTTCATTGATTTATTTTTTTAAAATTTAGAATAGTGGAAATTAATATTTTTCTCTTCAAGTAGTAATGTTTTGACCAGAATTTACAAAAATTTCAATATTTTATTTTAAAATTCCTCCAAAACAAAGATATTGTAGAAATAAAAGTATAAACTCGGTCAGAGATTTTGGGCATGCGCAGAATCATCCTTTTTGATATACACATGGCTTTCATGCAGGGATTTGCACCATTATAGAGTATAAATAAAGAAATAAACCTGTGGCTTTAAATTCGATCTTCCAAAGGGTCTTATGTGGCCCTGTGGTCCGAGTGTCAGCATGCAAACGCGTTGCCGTAGGTTCGAAGCGCCCTCTCGGAATTCGTTTTGCTTTTATTTTTTTCCATTTCATTGATTTTTTTTTTTTTTTAAAATTTTTAGAATAGTGGAAATTAATTTTTTTTCTCTTCAAGTAGTAATATTTTGACCAGAATTTACAAAGATTTCAATATTTTATTTTAAAATTCCTCCAAAATAAAGATATTGTAGAAATAAAAGTATAAACTCGGTCAGAGATTTTGGGCATGCGCAGAGTCATCCTTTTTGATATACACATGGCTTTCATGCAGGGATTTGCACCATTATAGAGTATTAATAAAGAAATAAACATGTGGCTTTAAATTCGATCTTCCAACGGGTCTTATGTGGCCCTGTGGTCCGAGTGTCAGCATGCAAACACGTGGCCGTAGGTTCGAAGCGCTAGGTATTCGTTTTGCTGTTATTTATTTTCATTTCATTGATTTATTTTTTTTAATTTTTAGAATAGTGAAAATTAATATTTTTCTCTTGAAGTAGTAATATTTTGACCAGAATTTCCAAAGATTTCAATATTTTATTTTAAAATTCCTCCAAAATAAAGATATAGTAGACATGAAAGTATAAACTCGGTCAGAGATTTTGGGAATGCGCAGAGTCATTCTTTTTGGTATACACATGGCTTTCATGCAGGGATTTGCACCATTATAGAGTATAAATAAGGAAATAAACATGTGGCTTTAAATTCGATCTTTCAACGGGTCTTATGTGGCCCTGTGGTCCGAGTGTCAGCATGCAAACACGTGGCCATAGGTTCGAACCGCCCTCTCGGGATTTCTTTTATTTTTTCCATTTCATTCATTTATTCTTTTAATTTTTAGAATAGTGGAAATTAATATTTTTCTCTTCAAGTAGTAATATTTTGACCAGAATTTACAAAGATTTCAATATTGTATTTTAAAATTCCTCCAAAATAAAGATATTGTAGAAATAAAAGTATAAACTCGGTCAGAGATTTTGGGCATGCGCAGAGTCATCTTTTTTGATATACACATGGCTTTCATGCAGGGATTTGCACCATTATAGAGAATTAATAAAGAAATAAACATGTGGCTTTAAATTCGATCTAACAACGGATCGTAAATGACATTGTGGTCCGAGTGCCAGCATGAAAATCCGTGGCCATAGGTTCGATCGGCCCTCTCGGGATTGCTTTTACTTTTATTTTTTCCATTTCATTGATTTATTTTTTTAAAATTTAGAATAGTGGAAATTAATATTTTTCTCTTCAAGTAGTAATGTTTTGACCAGAATTTACAAAAATTTCAATATTTTATTTTAAAATTCCTCCAAAACAAAGATATTGTAGACATGAAAGTATAAACTCGGTCAGAGATTTTGGGAATGCGCAGAGTCATTCTTTTTGGTATACACATGGCTTTCATGCAGGGATTTGCACCATTATAGAGTATAAATAAGGAAATAAACATGTGGCTTTAAATTCGATCTTTCAACGGGTCTTATGTGGCCCTGTGGTCCGAGTGTCAGCATGCAAACACATGGCCGTAGGTTCGAAGCGCCGTATCGGAATTCGTTTTGCTTTTATTTTTTTCCATTTCATTGATTTATTTTTTTAATTTTTAGAGTAGTGGAAATTAATATTTTTTTCTTGAAGTAGTAATATTTTGACCACAATTTACAAAGATTTCAATATTTTATTTTAAAATTCCTCCAAAATAAAGATATAGTAGACATGAAAGAATAAACTCGGTCAGAGATTTTGGGCATGCGCAGTGTCATCCTTTTTGATATACACATGGTTTTCAAGCAGGGATTTGCACCATTATAGAGTATAAATAAAAAAATAAACATGTGACTTTATATTCCATCTGCCAACGGATCGTATGTGGCCTTCTGGTCCGAGTGTCAGCATGCAAATCCGTGGCCATAGGTTCGAACCGCCCTCTCGGGATTGCTTTTACTTTTATTTTTTCCATTTCATTGATTTATTTTTTTAAAATTTAGAATAGTGGAAATTAATATTTTTCTCTTCAAGTAGTAATGTTTTGACCAGAATTTACAAAAATTTCAATATTTTATTTTAAAATTCCTCCAAAACAAAGATATTGTAGAAATAAAAGTATAAACTCGGTCAGAGATTTTGGGCATGCGCAGAATCATCCTTTTTGATATACACATGGCTTTCATGCAGGGATTTGCACCATTATAGAGTATAAATAAAGAAATAAACCTGTGGCTTTAAATTCGATCTTCCAAAGGGTCTTATGTGGCCCTGTGGTCCGAGTGTCAGCATGCAAACGCGTTGCCGTAGGTTCGAAGCGCCCTCTCGGAATTCGTTTTGCTTTTATTTTTTTCCATTTCATTGATTTTTTTTTTTTTTTTTTAAATTTTTAGAATAGTGGAAATTAATTTTTTTTCTCTTCAAGTAGTAATATTTTGACCAGAATTTACAATGATTTCAATATTTTATTTTAAAATTCCTCCAAAATAAAGATATTTTAGAAATAAAAGTATAAACTCGGTCAGAGATTTTGGGCATGCGCAGAGTCATCCTTTTTGATATACACATGTCTTTCATGCAGGGAATTGCACCATTATAGAGTATTAATAAAGAAATAAACATGTGGCTTTAAATTCGATTTTCCAACGGGTCTTATGTGGCCCTGTGGTCCGAGTGTCAGCATGCAAACACGTGGCCGTACTGTCGAAGCGCTAGGTATTCGTTTTGCTGTTATTTATTTTCATTTCATTGATTTATTTTTTTTAATTTTTAGAATAGTGAAAATTAATATTTTTCTCTTGAAGTAGTAATATTTTGACCAGAATTTCCAAAGATTTCAATATTTTATTTTAAAATTCCTCCAAAATAAAGATATAGTAGACATGAAAGTATAAACTCGGTCAGAGATTTTGGGAATGCGCAGAGTCATTCTTTTTGGTATACACATGGCTTTCATGCCGGGATTTGCACCATTATAGAGTCTAAATAAGGAAATAAACATGTGGCTTTAAATTCGATCTTTCAACGGGTCTTATGTGGCCCTGTGGTCCGAGTGTCAGCATGCAAACACGCGGCCATAGGTTCGAACCGCCCTCTCAGGATTTCTTTTACTTTTATTTTTTCCAATTCATTCATTTAATTTTTAGAATAGTGGAAATTAATATTTTTCTCTTCAAGTATTAATATTTTGACCAGAATTTACAAAGATTTCAATATTTTATTTTAAAATTCCTCCAAAACAAAGATATTGTAGAAATAAAAGTATAAAATCGGTCAGAGATTTTGGGCATGCGCAGAATCATCCTTTTTGATATACACATGGCTTTCATGCAGGGATTTGCACCATTATAGAGTATAAATAAAGAAATAATCATATGGCTTTTAAATTCGATCTCCCAACGGATCGTAAATGGCCTTGTGGTCTGAGTGTCAGCATGCAAACCCGTGGCCGTAGGTTCGATCCGCCCCCTCGGGATTTCTTTCACTATAATTTTTTCAATTTCATTGATTTATTCTTTTAATTTTTATAATAGTGGAAATTAATATTTTTCTCTTCAAGTAGTAATATTTTGACCAGAATTTACAAAGATTTCAATATTTTATTTTAAAATTCCTCCAAAATAAAGATATAGTAGACATGAAAGTATAAACTCGGTCTGAGATTTTGGGCATGCGCAGAGTCATCCTTTTTGGTATACACATGGCTTTCGTGCAGGGATTTGCACCATTATAGAGTATAAATAAAGAAATAATCATATGGCTTTTAAATTCGATCTCCCAACGGATCGTAAATGGCCTTGTGGTCTGAGTGTCAGCATGCAAACCCGTGGCCGTAGGTTCGATCCGTCCCCTCGGGATTACTTTCACTTTTATTTTTTCAATTTCATTGATTTATTCTTTTAATTTTTAGAATAGTTAAAATTAATATTTTTCTTATGAAGTAGTGATGTTTTAACAAAAATTTACAAAGATTTCAATATTTTATTTTAAAATTCCTCCAAAATAAAGATATTGTAAAAATAAAAGTATACACTCGGTCAGAGATTTTGGGCATGCGCAGAATCATCCTTTTTGATATACACATGGCTTTCATGCAGGGATTTGCACCATTATAGAGTATAAATAAAGAAATAAACATGTGGCTTTAAATTCGATCTTCCAAACGGTCTTATGTGGCCCTGTGGTCCGAGTGTCAGCATGCAAACGCGTGGCCGTAGGTTCGAAGCGCCCTCTCGGAATTCGTTTTGCTTTTATTTTTTTCCATTTCATTGATTTTTTTTTTTTAATTTTTAGAATAGTGGTAATTAATTTTTTTTCTCTTCAAGTAGTAATATTTTGACCAGAATTTACAATGATTTCAATATTTTATTTTAAAATTCCTCCAAAATAAAGATATTGTAAAAATAAAAGTATACACTCGGTCAGAGATTTTGGGCATGCGCAGAATCATCCTTTTTGATATACACATGGCTTTCATGCAGGGATTTGCACCATTATAGAGTATAAATAAAGAAATAAACATGTGGCTTTAAATTCGATCTTCCAAACGGTCTTATGTGGCCCTGTGGTCCGAGTGTCAGCATGCAAACACGTGGCCGTAGGTTCGAAGCGCTAGGTATTCGTTTTGCTGTTATTTATTTTCATTTCATTGATTTATTTTTTTTAATTTTTAGAATAGTGAAAATTAATATTTTTCTCTTGAAGTAGTAATATTTTGACCAGAATTTCCAAAGATTTCAATATTTTATTTTAAAATTCCTCCAAAATAAAGATATAGTAGACATGAAAGTATAAACTCGGTCAGAGATTTTGGGAATGCGCAGAGTCATTCTTTTTGGTATACACATGGCTTTCATGCAGGGATTTGCACCATTAGAGTATAAATAAGGAAATAAACATGTGGCTTTAAATTCGATCTTTCAACGGGTCTTATGTGGCCCTGTGGTCCGAGTGTCAGCATGCAAACACGTGGCCATAGGTTCGAACCGCCCTCTCGGGATTTCTTTTACTTTTATTTTTTCCATTTCATTCATTTATTCTTTTAATTTTTAGAATAGTGGAAATTAATATTTTTCTCTTCAAGTAGTAATATTTTGACCAGAATTTACAAAGATTTCAATATTGTATTTTAAAATTCCTCCAAAATAAAGATATTGTAGAAATAAAAGTATAAACTCGGTCAGAGATTTTGGGCATGCGCAGAGTCATCTTTTTTGATATACACATGGCTTTCATGCAGGGATTTGCACCATTATAGAGTATTAATAAAGAAATAAACATGTGGCTTTAAATTCGATCTAACAACGGATCGTAAATGACATTGTGGTCCGAGTGCCAGCATGAAAATCCGTGGCCATAGGTTCGATCGGCCCTCTCGGGATTGCTTTTACTTTTTTTTTTTCCTTTTCATTGATTTATTTTTTTAAAATTTAGAATAGTGGAAATTAATATTTTTCTCTTCAAGTAGTAATGTTTTGACCAGAATTTACAAAAATTTCAATATTTTATTTTAAAATTCCTCCAAAACAAAGATATTGTAGAAATAAAAGTATAAACTCGGTCAGAGATTTTGGGCATGCGCAGAATCATCCTTTTTGATATACACATGGCTTTCATGCAGGGATTTGCACCATTATAGAGTATAAATAAAGAAATAAACATGTGGCTTTAAATTCGATCTTCCAACGGGTCTTATGTGGCCCTGTGGTCCGAGTGTCAGCATGCAAACGCGTTGCCGTAGGTTCGAAGCGCCCTCTCGGAATTCGTTTTGCTTTTATTTTTTTCCATTTCATTGATTTTTTTTTTTTTTTTTAAATTTTTAGAATAGTGGAAATTAATTTTTTTTCTCTTCAAGTAGTAATATTTTGACCAGAATTTACAATGATTTCAATATTTTATTTTAAAATTCCTCCAAAATAAAGATATTTTAGAAATAAAAGTATAAACTCGGTCAGAGATTTTGGGCATGCGCAGAGTCATCCTTTTTGATATACACATGTCTTTCATGCAGGGAATTGCACCATTATAGAGTATTAATAAAGAAATAAACATGTGGCTTTAAATTCGATCTTCCAACGGGTCTTATGTGGCCCTGTGGTCCGAGTGTCAGCATGCAAACACGTGGCCGTAGGTTCGAAGCGCTAGGTATTCGTTTTGCTGTTATTTATTTTCATTTCATTGATTTATTTTTTTTAATTTTTAGAATAGTGAAAATTAATATTTTTCTCTTGAAGTAGTAATATTTTGACCAGAATTTCCAAAGATTTCAATATTTTATTTTAAAATTCCTCCAAAATAAAGATATAGTAGACATGAAAGTATAAACTCGGTCAGAGATTTTGGGAATGCGCAGAGTCATTCTTTTTGGTATACACATGGCTTTCATGCAGGGATTTGCACCATTAGAGTATAAATAAGGAAATAAACATGTGGCTTTAAATTCGATCTTTCAACGGGTCTTATGTGGCCCTGTGGTCCGAGTGTCAGCATGCAAACACGTGGCCATAGGTTCGAACCGCCCTCTCGGGATTTCTTTTACTTTTATTTTTTCCATTTCATTCATTTATTCTTTTAATTTTTAGAATAGTGGAAATTAATATTTTTCTCTTCAAGTAGTAATATTTTGACCAGAATTTACAAAGATTTCAATATTGTATTTTAAAATTCCTCCAAAATAAAGATATTGTAGAAATAAAAGTATAAACTCGGTCCGAGATTTTGGGCATGCGCAGAGTCATCTTTTTTGATATACACATGGCTTTCATGCAGGGATTTGCACCATTATAGAGTATTAATAAAGAAATAAACATGTGGCTTTAAATTCGATCTAACAACGGATCGTAAATGACATTGTGGTCCGAGTGCCAGCATGAAAATCCGTGGCCATAGGTTCGATCGGCCCTCTCGGGATTGCTTTTACTTTTATTTTTTCCTTTTCATTGATTTATTTTTTTAAAATTTAGAATAGTGGAAATTAATATTTTTCTCTTCAAGTAGTAATGTTTTGACCAGAATTTACAAAAATTTCAATATTTTATTTTAAAATTCCTCCAAAACAAAGATATTGTAGAAATAAAAGTATAAACTCGGTCAGAGATTTTGGGCATGCGCAGAATCATCCTTTTTGATATACACATGGCTTTCATGCAGGGATTTGCACCATTATAGAGTATAAATAAAGAAATAAACATGTGGCTTTAAATTCGATCTTCCAACGGGTCTTATGTGGCCCTGTGGTCCGAGTGTCAGCATGCAAACGCGTTGCCGTAGGTTCGAAGCGCCCTCTCGGAATTCGTTTTGCTTTTATTTTTTTCCATTTCATTGATTTTTTTTTTTTTTAAATTTTTAGAATAGTGGAAATTAATTTTTTTTCTCTTCAAGTAGTAATATTTTGACCAGAATTTACAATGATTTCAATATTTTATTTTAAAATTCCTCCAAAATAAAGATATTTTAGAAATAAAAGTATAAACTCGGTCAGATATTTTGGGCATGCGCAGAGTCATCCTTTTTGATATACACATGTCTTTCATGCAGGGAATTGCACCATTATAGAGTATTAATAAAGAAATAAACATGTGGCTTTAAATTCGATCTTCTAACGGGTCTTATGTGGCCCTGTGGTCCGAGTGTCAGCATGCAAACACGTGGCCGTAGGTTCGAAGCGCTAGGTATTCGTTTTGCTGTTATTTATTTTCATTTCATTGATTTATTTTTTTTAATTTTTAGAATAGTGAAAATTAATATTTTTCTCTTGAAGTAGTAATATTTTGACCAGAATTTCCAAAGATTTCAATATTTTATTTTAAAATTCCTCCAAAATAAAGATATAGTAGACATGAAAGTATAAACTCGGTCAGAGATTTTGGGAATGCGCAGAGTCATTCTTTTTGGTATACACATGGCTTTCATGCAGGGATTTGCACCATTATAGAGTATAAATAAGGAAATAAACATGTGGCTTTAAATTCGATCTTTCAACGGGTCTTATGTGGCCCTGTGGTCCGAGTGTCAGCATGCAAACACATGGCCGTAGGTTCGAAGCGCCGTATCGGAATTCGTTTTGCTTTTATTTTTTTCCATTTCATTGATTTATTTTTTTAATTTTTAGAGTAGTGGAAATTAATATTTTTTTCTTGAAGTAGTAATATTTTGACCAGAATTTACAAAGATTTCAATATTTTATTTTAAAATTCCTCCAAAATAAAGATATAGTAGACATGAAAGAATAAACTCGGTCAGAGATTTTGGGCATGCGCAGTGTCATCCTTTTTGATATACACATGGTTTTCAAGCAGGGATTTGCACCATTATAGAGTATAAATAAAAAAATAAACATGTGACTTTATATTCCATCTGCCAACGGATCGTATGTGGCCTTCTGGTCCGAGTGTCAGCATGCAAATCCGTGGCCATAGGTTCGAACCGCCCTCTCGGGATTGCTTTTACTTTTATTTTTTCCATTTCATTGATTTATTTTTTTAAAATTTAGAATAGTGGAAATTAATATTTTTCTCTTCAAGTAGTAATGTTTTGACCAGAATTTACAAAAATTTCAATATTTTATTTTAAAATTCCTCCAAAACAAAGATATTGTAGAAATAAAAGTATAAACTCGGTCAGAGATTTTGGGCATGCGCAGAATCATCCTTTTTGATATACACATGGCTTTCATGCAGGGATTTGCACCATTATAGAGTATAAATAAAGAAATAAACCTGTGGCTTTAAATTCGATCTTCCAAAGGGTCTTATGTGGCCCTGTGGTCCGAGTGTCAGCATGCAAACGCGTTGCCGTAGGTTCGAAGCGCCCTCTCGGAATTCGTTTTGCTTTTATTTTTTTCCATTTCATTGATTTTTTTTTTTTAAATTTTTAGAATAGTGGAAATTAATTTTTTTTCTCTTCAAGTAGTAATATTTTGACCAGAATTTACAATGATTTCAATATTTTATTTTAAAATTCCTCCAAAATAAAGATATTTTAGAAATAAAAGTATAAACTCGGTCAGAGATTTTGGGCATGCGCAGAGTCATCCTTTTTGATATACACATGTCTTTCATGCAGGGAATTGCACCATTATAGAGTATTAATAAAGAAATAAACATGTGGCTTTAAATTCGATCTTCCAACGGGTCTTATGTGGCCCTGTGGTCCGAGTGTCAGCATGCAAACACGTGGCCGTAGGTTCGAAGCGCTAGGTATTCGTTTTGCTGTTATTTATTTTCATTTCATTGATTTATTTTTTTTAATTTTTAGAATAGTGAAAATTAATATTTTTCTCTTGAAGTAGTAATATTTTGACCAGAATTTCCAAAGATTTCAATATTTTATTTTAAAATTCCTCCAAAATAAAGATATAGTAGACATGAAAGTATAAACTCGGTCAGAGATTTTGGGAATGCGCAGAGTCATTCTTTTTGGTATACACATGGCTTTCATGCAGGGATTTGCACCATTATAGAGTATAAATAAGGAAATAAACATGTGGCTTTAAATTCGATCTTTCAACGGGTCTTATGTGGCGCTGTGGTCCGAGTGTCAGCATGCAAACACGTGGCCATAGGTTCGAACAGCCCTCTCGGGATTTCTTTTACTTTTATTTTTTCCAATTCATTCATTTAATTTTTAGAATAGTGGAAATTAATATTTTTCTCTTCAAGTATTAATATTTTGACCAGAATTTACAAAGATTTCAATATTTTATTTTAAAATTCCTCCAAAACAAAGATATTGTAGAAATAAAAGTATAAAATCGGTCAGAGAATTTGGGCATGCGCAGAATCATCCTTTTTGATATACACATGGCTTTCATACAGGGATTTGCACCATTATAGAGTATAAATAAAGAAATAAACATGTGGCTTTAAATTCGATCTTCCAAACGGTCTTATGTGGCCCTGTGGTCCGAGTGTCAGCATGCAAACGCGTGGCCGTAGGTTCGAAGCGCCCTCTCGGAATTCGTTTTGCTTTTATTTTTTTCCATTTCATTGATTTTTTTTTTTAATTTTTAGAATAGCGGTAATTAATTTTTTTTCTCTTCAAGTAGTAATATTTTGACCAGAATTTACAATGATTTCAATATTTTAAAATTCCTCCAAAACAAAGATATTGTAGAAATAAAAGTATAAACTAGGTCAGAGATTTTGGGCATGCGCAGAGTCATCCTTTTTGATATACACATGTCTTTCATGCAGGGATTTGCACCATTATAGAGTATTAATAAAGAAATAATCATGTGGCTTTTAAATTCGATCTCCCAACGGATCGTAAAATGCCTTGTGGTCTGAGTGTCATCATGCAAACCCGTGGCCGTAGGTTCGATCCGCCCCCTCGGGATTTCTTTCACTTTAATTTTTTCAATTTCATTGATTTATTCTTTTAATTTTTATAATAGTGGAAATTAATATTTTTCTCTTCAAGTAGTAATATTTTGACCAGAATTTACAAAGATTTCAATATTTTATTTTAAAATTCCTCCAAAATAAAGATTTTTAGAAATAAAAGTATAAACTCGGTCAGAGATTTTTGGCATGCGCAGAGTCATCCTTTTTGATATACACATGACTTTCATGCAGGGATTTGCACCATTATAGAGTATAAATAAAGAAATAAACATGTGGCTTTAAATTCGATCTTCCAACGGGTCTTATGTGGCACTGTGGTCCGAGTGTCAGCATGCAAACACGTGGCCATAGGTTCGAACCGCCCTCTCGGGATTTCTTTTACTTTTATTTTTTCCATTTCATTCATTTATTCTTTTAATTTTTAGAATAGTGGAAATTAATATTTTTCTCTTCAAGTAGTAATATTTTGACCAGAATTTACAAAGATTTCAATATTGTATTTTAAAATTCCTCCAAAATAAAGATATTGTAGAAATAAAAGTATAAACTCGGTCAGAGATTTTGGGCATGCGCAGAGTCATCCTTTTTGATATACACATGGCTTTCATGCAGGGATTTGCACCATTATAGAGTATTAATAAAGAAATAAACATGCGGCTTTAAATTCGATCTAACAACGGATCGTAAATGACATTGTGGTCCGAGTGCCAGCATGAAAATCCGTGGCCATAGGTTCGATCTGCCCTCTCGGGATTGCTTTTACTTTTATTTTTTCCATTTCATTGATTTATTTTTTTAAAATTTAGAATAGTGGAAATTAATATTTTTCTCTTCAAGTAGTAATGTTTTGACCAGAATTTACAAAAATTTCAATATTTTATTTTAAAATTCCTCCAAAACAAAGATATTGTAGAAATAAAAGTATATACTCGGTCAGAGATTTTGGGCATGCGCAGAATCATCCTTTTTCATATACACATGGCTTTCATGCAGGGATTTGCACCATTATAGAGTATAAATAAAGAAATAAACATGTGGCTTTAAATTCGATCTTCCAAAGGGTCTTATGTGGCCCTGTGGTCCGAGTGTCAGCATGCAAACGCGTGGCCGTAGGTTCGAAGCGCCCTCTCGGAATTCGTTTTGCTTTTATTTTTTTCCATTTCATTGATTTTTTTTTTTAATTTTTAGAATAGTGGAAATTAATTTTTTTTCTCTTCAAGTAGTAATATTTTGACCAGAATTTACAATGATTTCAATATTTTATTTTAAAATTCCTCCAAAACAAAGATATTGTAGAAATAAAAGTATAAACTCGGTCAGAGATTTTGGGCATGCGCAGAGTCATCCTTTTTGATATACACATGTCTTTCATGCAGGGATTTGCACCATTATAGAGTATTAATAAAGAAATAATCATGTGGCTTTTAAATTCGATCTCCCAACGGATCGTAAAATGCCTTGTGGTCTGAGTGTCAGCATGCAAACCCGTGGCCGTAGGTTCGATCCGCCCCCTCGGGATTTCTTTCACTTTAATTTTTTCAATTTCATTGATTTATTCTTTTAATTTTTATAATAGTGAAAATTAATATTTTTCTCTTCAAGTAGTAATATTTTGACCAGAATTTACAAAGATTTCAATATTTTATTTTAAAATTCCTCCAAAATAAAGATTTTTAGAAATAAAAGTATAAACTCGGTCAGAGATTTTTGGCATGCGCAGAGTCATCCTTTTTGATATACACATGACTTTCATGCAGGGATTTGCACCATTATAGAGTATAAATAAAGAAATAAACATGTGGCTTTAAATTCGATCTTCCAACGGGTCTTATGTGGCACTGTGGTCCGAGTGTCAGCATGCAAACACGTGGCCATAGGTTCGAACCGCCCTCTCGGGATTTCTTTTACTTTTATTTTTTCCATTTCATTCATTTATTCTTTTAATTTTTAGAATAGTGGAAATTAATATTTTTCTCTTCAAGTAGTAATATTTTGACCAGAATTTACAAAGATTTCAATATTGTATTTTAAAATTCCTCCAAAATAAAGATATTGTAGTAATAAAAGTATAAACTCGGTCAGAGATTTTGGGCATGCGCAGAGTCATCCTTTTTGATATACACATGGCTTTCATGCAGGGATTTGCACCATTATAGAGTATTAATAAAGAAATAAACATGCGGCTTTAAATTCGATCTAACAACGGATCGTAAATGACATTGTGGTCCGAGTGCCAGCATGAAAATCCGTGGCCATAGGTTCGATCGGCCCTCTCGGGATTGCTTTTACTTTTATTTTTTCCATTTCATTGATTTATTTTTTTAAAATTTAGAATAGTGGAAATTAATATTTTTTCTCTTCAACTAGTAATGTTTTGACCAGAATTTACAAAAATTTCAATATTTTATTTTAAAATTCCTCCAAAACAAAGATATTGTAGAAATAAAAGTATAAACTCGGTCAGAGATTTTGGGCATGCGCAGAATCATCCTTTTTGATATACACATGGCTTTCATGCAGGGATTTGCACCATTATAGAGTATAAATAAAGAAATAAACATGTGGCTTTAAATTCGATCTTCCAACGGGTCTTATGTGGCCCTGTGGTCCGAGTGTCAGCATGCAAACGCGTTGCCGTAGGTTCGAAGCGCCCTCTCGGAATTCGTTTTGCTTTTATTTTTTTCCATTTCATTGATTTTTTTTTTTTTTTAAATTTTTAGAATAGTGGAAATTAATTTTTTTTCTCTTCAAGTAGTAATATTTTGACCAGAATTTACAATGATTTCAATATTTTATTTTAAAATTCCTCCAAAATAAAGATATTTTAGAAATAAAAGTATAAACTCGGTCAGAGATTTTGGGCATGCGCAGAGTCATCCTTTTTGATATACACATGTCTTTCATGCAGGGAATTGCACCATTATAGAGTATTAATAAAGAAATAAACATGTGGCTTTAAATTCGATCTTCTAACGGGTCTTATGTGGCCCTGTGGTCCGAGTGTCAGCATGCAAACACGTGGCCGTAGGTTCGAAGCGCTAGGTATTCGTTTTGCTGTTATTTATTTTCATTTCATTGATTTATTTTTTTTAATTTTTAGAATAGTGAAAATTAATATTTTTCTCTTGAAGTAGTAATATTTTGACCAGAATTTCCAAAGATTTCAATATTTTATTTTAAAATTCCTCCAAAATAAAGATATAGTAGACATGAAAGTATAAACTCGGTCAGAGATTTTGGGAATGCGCAGAGTCATTCTTTTTGGTATACACATGGCTTTCATGCAGGGATTTGCACCATTATAGAGTATAAATAAGGAAATAAACATGTGGCTTTAAATTCGATCTTTCAACGGGTCTTATGTGGCCCTGTGGTCCGAGTGTCAGCATGCAAACACATGGCCGTAGGTTCGAAGCGCCGTATCGGAATTCGTTTTGCTTTTATTTTTTTCCATTTCATTGATTTATTTTTTTAATTTTTAGAGTAGTGGAAATTAATATTTTTTTCTTGAAGTAGTAATATTTTGACCAGAATTTACAAAGATTTCAATATTTTATTTTAAAATTCCTCCAAAATAAAGATATAGTAGACATGAAAGAATAAACTCGGTCAGAGATTTTGGGCATGCGCAGTGTCATCCTTTTTGATATACACATGGTTTTCAAGCAGGGATTTGCACCATTATAGAGTATAAATAAAAAAATAAACATGTGACTTTATATTCCATCTGCCAACGGATCGTATGTGGCCTTCTGGTCCGAGTGTCAGCATGCAAATCCGTGGCCATAGGTTCGAACCGCCCTCTCGGGATTGCTTTTACTTTTATTTTTTCCATTTCATTGATTTATTTTTTTAAAATTTAGAATAGTGGAAATTAATATTTTTCTCTTCAAGTAGTAATGTTTTGACCAGAATTTACAAAAATTTCAATATTTTATTTTAAAATTCCTCCAAAACAAAGATATTGTAGAAATAAAAGTATAAACTCGGTCAGAGATTTTGGGCATGCGCAGAATCATCCTTTTTGATATACACATGGCTTTCATGCAGGGATTTGCACCATTATAGAGTATAAATAAAGAAATAAACCTGTGGCTTTAAATTCGATCTTCCAAAGGGTCTTATGTGGCCCTGTGGTCCGAGTGTCAGCATGCAAACGCGTTGCCGTAGGTTCGAAGCGCCCTCTCGGAATTCGTTTTGCTTTTATTTTTTTCCATTTCATTGATTTTTTTTTTTTTTAAATTTTTAGAATAGTGGAAATTAATTTTTTTTCTCTTCAAGTAGTAATATTTTGACCAGAATTTACAATGATTTCAATATTTTATTTTAAAATTCCTCCAAAATAAAGATATTTTAGAAATAAAAGTATAAACTCGGTCAGAGATTTTGGGCATGCGCAGAGTCATCCTTTTTGATATACACATGTCTTTCATGCAGGGAATTGCACCATTATAGAGTATTAATAAAGAAATAAACATGTGGCTTTAAATTCGATCTTCCAACGGGTCTTATGTGGCCCTGTGGTCCGAGTGTCAGCATGCAAACACGTGGCCGTAGGTTCGAAGCGCTAGGTATTCGTTTTGCTGTTATTTATTTTCATTTCATTGATTTATTTTTTTTAATTTTTAGAATAGTGAAAATTAATATTTTTCTCTTGAAGTAGTAATATTTTGACCAGAATTTCCAAAGATTTCAATATTTTATTTTAAAATTCCTCCAAAATAAAGATATAGTAGACATGAAAGTATAAACTCGGTCAGAGATTTTGGGAATGCGCAGAGTCATTCTTTTTGGTATACACATGGCTTTCATGCAGGGATTTGCACCATTATAGAGTATAAATAAGGAAATAAACATGTGGCTTTAAATTCGATCTTTCAACGGGTCTTATGTGGCCCTGTGGTCCGAGTGTCAGCATGCAAACACGTGGCCATAGGTTCGAACAGCCCTCTCGGGATTTCTTTTACTTTTATTTTTTCCAATTCATTCATTTAATTTTTAGAATAGTGGAAATTAATATTTTTCTCTTCAAGTATTAATATTTTGACCAGAATTTACAAAGATTTCAATATTTTATTTTAAAATTCCTCCAAAACAAAGATATTGTAGAAATAAAAGTATAAAATCGGTCAGAGAATTTGGGCATGCGCAGAATCATCCTTTTTGATATACACATGGCTTTCATACAGGGATTTGCACCATTATAGAGTATAAATAAAGAAATAAACATGTGGCTTTAAATTCGATCTTTCAAACGGTCTTATGTGGCCCTGTGGTCCGAGTGTCAGCATGCAAACGCGTGGCCGTAGGTTCGAAGCGCCCTCTCGGAATTCGTTTTGCTTTTATTTTTTTCCATTTCATTGATTTTTTTTTTTAATTTTTAGAATAGTGGTAATTAATTTTTTTTCTCTTCAAGTAGTAATATTTTGACCAGAATTTACAATGATTTCAATATTTTAAAATTCCTCCAAAACAAAGATATTGTAGAAATAAAAGTATAAACTAGGTCAGAGATTTTGGGCATGCGCAGAGTCATCCTTTTTGATATACACATGTCTTTCATGCAGGGATTTGCACCATTATAGAGTATTAATAAAGAAATAATCATGTGGCTTTTAAATTCGATCTCCCAACGGATCGTAAAATGCCTTGTGGTCTGAGTGTCATCATGCAAACCCGTGGCCGTAGGTTCGATCCGCCCCCTCGGGATTTCTTTCACTTTAATTTTTTCAATTTCATTGATTTATTCTTTTAATTTTTATAATAGTGGAAATTAATATTTTTCTCTTCAAGTAGTAATATTTTGACCAGAATTTACAAAGATTTCAATATTTTATTTTAAAATTCCTCCAAAATAAAGATTTTTAGAAATAAAAGTATAAACTCGGTCAGAGATTTTTGGCATGCGCAGAGTCATCCTTTTTGATATACACATGACTTTCATGCAGGGATTTGCACCATTATAGAGTATAAATAAAGAAATAAACATGTGGCTTTAAATTCGATCTTCCAACGGGTCTTATGTGGCACTGTGGTCCGAGTGTCAGCATGCAAACACGTGGCCATAGGTTCGAACCGCCCTCTCGGGATTTCTTTTACTTTTATTTTTTCCATTTCATTCATTTATTCTTTTAATTTTTAGAATAGTGGAAATTAATATTTTTCTCTTCAAGTAGTAATATTTTGACCAGAATTTACAAAGATTTCAATATTGTATTTTAAAATTCCTCCAAAATAAAGATATTGTAGAAATAAAAGTATAAACTCGGTCAGAGATTTTGGGCATGCGCAGAGTCATCCTTTTTGATATACACATGGCTTTCATGCAGGGATTTGCACCATTATAGAGTATTAATAAAGAAATAAACATGCGGCTTTAAATTCGATCTAACAACGGATCGTAAATGACATTGTGGTCCGAGTGCCAGCATGAAAATCCGTGGCCATAGGTTCGATCTGCCCTCTCGGGATTGCTTTTACTTTTATTTTTTCCATTTCATTGATTTATTTTTTTAAAATTTAGAATAGTGGAAATTAATATTTTTCTCTTCAAGTAGTAATGTTTTGACCAGAATTTACAAAAATTTCAATATTTTATTTTAAAATTCCTCCAAAACAAAGATATTGTAGAAATAAAAGTATATACTCGGTCAGAGATTTTGGGCATGCGCAGAATCATCCTTTTTGATATACACATGGCTTTCATGCAGGGATTTGCACCATTATAGAGTATAAATAAAGAAATAAACATGTGGCTTTAAATTCGATCTTCCAAAGGGTCTTATGTGGCCCTGTGGTCCGAGTGTCAGCATGCAAACGCGTGGCCGTACGTTCGAAGCGCCCTCTCGGAATTCGTTTTGCTTTTATTTTTTTCCATTTCATTGATTTTTTTTTTTAATTTTTAGAATAGTGGAAATTAATTTTTTTTCTCTTCAAGTAGTAATATTTTGACCAGAATTTACAATGATTTCAATATTTTATTTTAAAATTCCTCCAAAACAAAGATATTGTAGAAATAAAAGTATAAACTCGGTCAGAGATTTTGGGCATGCGCAGAGTCATCCTTTTTGATATACACATGTCTTTCATGCAGGGATTTGCACCATTATAGAGTATTAATAAAGAAATAATCATGTGGCTTTTAAATTCGATCTCCCAACGGATCGTAAAATGCCTTGTGGTCTGAGTGTCAGCATGCAAACCCGTGGCCGTAGGTTCGATCCGCCCCCTCGGGATTTCTTTCACTTTAATTTTTTCAATTTCATTGATTTATTCTTTTAATTTTTATAATAGTGAAAATTAATATTTTTCTCTTCAAGTAGTAATATTTTGACCAGAATTTACAAAGATTTCAATATTTTATTTTAAAATTCCTCCAAAATAAAGATTTTTAGAAATAAAAGTATAAACTCGGTCAGAGATTTTTGGCATGCGCAGAGTCATCCTTTTTGATATACACATGACTTTCATGCAGGGATTTGCACCATTATAGAGTATAAATAAAGAAATAAACATGTGGCTTTAAATTCGATCTTCCAACGGGTCTTATGTGGCACTGTGGTCCGAGTGTCAGCATGCAAACACGTGGCCATAGGTTCGAACCGCCCTCTCGGGATTTCTTTTACTTTTATTTTTTCCATTTCATTCATTTATTCTTTTAATTTTTAGAATAGTGGAAATTAATATTTTTCTCTTCAAGTAGTAATATTTTGACCAGAATTTACAAAGATTTCAATATTGTATTTTAAAATTCCTCCAAAATAAAGATATTGTAGTAATAAAAGTATAAACTCGGTCAGAGATTTTGGGCATGCGCAGAGTCATCCTTTTTGATATACACATGGCTTTCATGCAGGGATTTGCACCATTATAGAGTATTAATAAAGAAATAAACATGCGGCTTTAAATTCGATCTAACAACGGACCGTAAATGACATTGTGGTCCGAGTGCCAGCATGAAAATCCGTGGCCATAGGTTCGATCGGCCCTCTCGGGATTGCTTTTACTTTTATTTTTTCCATTTCATTGATTTATTTTTTTAAAATTTAGAATAGTGGAAATTAATATTTTTTCTCTTCAACTAGTAATGTTTTGACCAGAATTTACAAAAATTTCAATATTTTATTTTAAAATTCCTCCAAAACAAAGATATTGTAGAAATAAAAGTATAAACTCGGTCAGAGATTTTGGGCATGCGCAGAATCATCCTTTTTGATATACACATGGCTTTCATGCAGGGATTTGCACCATTATAGAGTATAAATAAAGAAATAAACATGTGGCTTTAAATTCGATCTTCCAAACGGTCTTATGTGGCCCTGTGGTCCGAGTGTCAGCATGCAAACGCGTGGCCGTAGGTTCGAAGCGCCCTCTCGGAATTCGTTTTGCTTTTATTTTTTTCCATTTCATTGATTTTTTTTTTAATTTTTAGAATAGTGGAAATTAATTTTTTTTCTCTTCAAGTAGTAATATTTTGACCAGAATTTACAATGATTTCAATATTTTATTTTAAAATTCCTCCAAAACAAAGATATTGTAGAAATAAAAGTATAAACTCGGTCAGAGATTTTGGGCATGCGCAGAGTCATCCTTTTTGATATACACATGTCTTTCATGCAGGGATTTGCACCATTATAGAGTATTAATAAAGAAATAATCATATGGCTTTTAAATTCGATCTCCCAACGGATCGTAAATGGCCTTCTGGTCTGAGTGTCAGCATGCAAACCCGTGGCCGTAGGTTCGATCCGCCCACATGGGATTTCTTTCACTATAATTTTTTCAATTTCATTGATTTATTCTTTTAATTTTTATAATAGTGGAAATTAATATTTTTCTCTTCAAGTAGTAATATTTTGACTAGAATTTACAAAGATTTCAATATTTTATTTTAAAATTCCTCCAAAATAAAGATATAGTAGACATGAAAGTATAAACTCGGTCTGAGATTTTGGGCATGCGCAGAGTCATTCTTTTTGGTATACACATGGCTTTCATGCAGGGATTTGCACCATTAAAGAGTATAAATAAGGAAATAATCATGTGGCTTTAAATTCGATCTTTCAACGGGTCTCTTGTGGCCCTGTGGTCCGAGTGTCAGCATGCAAACACGTGGCCGTAGGTTCGAAGCGCCTTCTCGGAATTCGTTTTGCTTTTATTTTTTTCCATTTCATTGATTTATTTTTTTAATTTTTAGAATAGTGAAAATTAATATTTTTCTTATGAAGTAGTGATGTTTTGACCAGAATTTACAAAGATTTCAATATTTTATTTTAAAATTCCTCCAAAATAAAGATATAGTAGACATGAAAGAATAAACTCTGTCAGAGATTTTGGGCATGCGCAGAGTCATCCTTTTTGGTATACACATGGCTTTCATGCAGGGATTTGCACCATTATAGAGTATAAATAAAGAAATAAACATGTGGCTTTAAATTCGATCTAACAACGGATCGTAAATCGCCTTGTGGTCCGAGTGTCAGCATGAAAATACGTGGCCATAGGTTCGAACCGCCCTCTCGGGATATCTTTTACTTTTATTTTTTCCATTTCATTGATTTATTTTTTTAAAATTTAGAATAGTGGAAATTAATATTTTTCTCTTCAAGTAGTAATGTTTTGACCAGAATTTACAAAAATTTCAATATTTTATTTTAAAATTCCTCCAAAACAAAGATATTGTAGAAATAAAAGTATAAACTCGGTCAGAGATTTTGGGCATGCGCAGAATCATCCTTTTTGATATACACATGGCTTTCATGCAGGGATTTGCACCATTATAGAGTATAAATAAAGAAATAAACATGTGGCTTTAAATTCGATCTTCCAAAGGGTCTTATGTGGCCCTGTGGTCCGAGTGTCAGCATGCAAACGCGTGGCCGTAGGTTCGAAGCGCCCTCTCGGAATTCGTTTTGCTTTTATTTTTTTCCATTTCATTGATTTTTTTTTTTTTTTTTCATTTTTAGAATAGTGGAAATTAATTTTTTTTCTCTTCAAGTAGTAATATTTTGACCAGAATTTACAATGATTTCAATATTTTATTTTAAAATTCCTCCAAAATAAAGATATTTTAGAAATAAAAGTATAAACTCGGTCAGAGATTTTGGGCATGCGCTGAGTCATCCTTTTTGATATACACATGTCTTTCATGCAGGGATTTGCACCATTATAGAGTATTAATAAAGAAATAATCATGTGGCTTTTAAATTCGATCTCCCAACGGATCGTAAAATGCCTTGTGGTCTGAGTGTCAGCATGCAAACCCGTGGCCGTAGGTTCGATCCGACCCCTCGGGATTTCTTTCACTTTAATTTTTTCCGTTTCGTTGATTTATTCTTTTAATTTTTAGAATAGTGGAAATTTATATTTTTCTCTTCAAGTAGTAATATTTTGACCAGAATTTACAAAGATTTCAATATTTTATTTTAAAATTCCTCCAAAATAAAGATATTGTAGAAATAAAAGTATAAACTCGGTCCGAGATTTTGGGCATGCGCAGAGTCATCCTTTTTGATATACACATGACTTTCATGCAGGGATTTGCACCATTATAGAGTATAAATAAAGAAATAAACATGTGGCTTTAAATTCGATCTTCCAACGGGTCTTATGTGGCCCTGTGGTCCGAGTGTCAGCATGCAAACACGTGGCCGTAGGTTCGACGCGCTCTCTCGGAATTCGTTTTGCTGTTATTTATTTTCATTTCATTGATTTATTTTTTTTAATTTTTAGAATAGTGGAAATTAATATTTTTCGTATCAAGTAGTAATGTTTTGACTAGAATTTACAAAAATTTAAATATTTTATTTTAAAATTCCTCCAAAATAAAGATATTGTAGAAATAAAAGTATAAACTCGGTCCGAGATTTTGGGCATGCGCAGAGTCATCCTTTTTGATATACACATGTCTTTCATGCAGGGATTTGCACCATTATAGAGTATTAATAAAGAAATAAACATGTGGCTTTAAATTCGATCTAACAACGGATCGTAAATGGCATTGTGGTCCGAGTGTCAGCATGAAAATCCGTGGCCATAGGTTCGAACCGCCCTCTCGGGATATCTTTTACTTTTATTTTTTCCATTTCTTTGATTTATTTTTTTAAAATTTAGAATATTGGAAATTAATATTTTTTTCTTCAAGTAGTAATATTTTGACCAGAATTTAAGTAGATTTCAATATTTTATTTTAAAATTCCTCCAAAATAAAGATATAGTAGACATGAAAGTATAAAATCGGTCAGAGATTTTGGGCATGCGCAGAGTCATCCTTTTTGGTATACACATGGCTTTCATGCAGGGATTTGCACCATTAAAGAGTATAAATAAGGAAATAATCATGTGGCTTTAAATTCGATCTTTCAACGGGTCTTATGTGGCCCTGTGGTCCGAGTGTCAGCATGCAAACACGCGGCCGTAGGTTCGAAGCGCCCTCTCGGAATTCGTTTTGCTTTTATTTTTTTCCATTTCATTGATTTATTTTTTTAATTTTTAGAATAGTGGAAATTAATATTTTTTTCTTGAAGTAGTAATATTTTGACCAGAATTTACAAAGATTTCAATATTTTATTTTAAAATTCCTCCAAAATAAAGATATAGTAGACATGAAAGAATAAACTCGGTCAGAGATTTTGGGCATGCGCAGTGTCATCCTTTTTGATATAAACATGGTTTTCAAGCAGGGATTTGCACCATTATAGAGTATAAATAAAAAAATAAACATGTGACTTTATATTCCATCTGCCAACGGATCGTATGTGGCTTTCTGGTCCGAGTGTCAGCATGCAAATCCGTGGCCATAGGTTCGAACCGCCCTCTCGGGATTTCTTTTACTTTTATTTTTTCCATTTCATTCATTTATTCTTTCAATTTTTAGAATAGTGGAAATTAATATTTTTCTCTTCAAGTAGTAATATTTTGACCAGAATTTACAAAGATTTCAATATTGTATTTTAAAATTCCTCCAAAATAAAGATATTGTAGAAATAAAAGTATAAACTCGGTCAGAGATTTTGGGCATGCGCAGAGTCATCCTTTTTGATATACACATGGCTTTCATGCAGGGATTTGCACCATTATAGAGTATTAATAAAGAAATAAACATGTGGCTTTAAATTCGATCTAACAACGGATCGTAAATGACATTGTGGTCCGAGTGCCAGCATGAAAATCCGTGGCCATAGGTTCGAACGGCCCTCTCGGGATTGCTTTTACTTTTATTTTTTCCATTTCATTGATTTATTTTTTTAAAATTTAAAATAGTGGAAATTAATATTTTTCTCTTCAAGTAGTAATGTTTTGACCAGAATTTACGAAAATTTCAATATTTTATTTTAAAATTCCTCCAAAACAAAGATATTGTAGAAATAAAAGTATAAACTCGGTCAGAGATTTTGGGCATGCGCAGAATCATCCTTTTTGATATACACATGGCTTTCATGCAGGGATTTGCACCATTATAGAGTATAAATAAAGAAATAAACATGTGGCTTTAAATTCGATCTTCCAAACGGTCTTATGTGGCCCTGTGGTCCGAGTGTCAGCATGCAAACGCGTGGGAGTAGGTTCGAAGCGCCCTCTCGGAATTCGTTTTGCTTTTATTTTTTTCCATTTCATTGATTTTTTTTTTTAATTTTTAGAATAGTGGAAATTAATTTTTTTTCTCTTCAAGTAGTAATATTTTGACCAGAATTTACAATGATTTCAATATTTTATTTTAAAATTCCTCCAAAACAAAGATATTGTAGAAATAAAAGTATAAACTCGGTCAGAGATTTTGGGCATGCGCAGAGTCATCCTTTTTGATATACACATGTCTTTCATGCAGGGATTTGCACCATTATAGAGTATTAATAAAGAAATAAACATGTGGCTTTAAATTCGATCTAAGAACGGATCGTAAATGACATTGTGGTCCGAGTGCCAGCATGAAAATCCGTGGCCATAGGTTCGAACGGCCCTCTCGGGATTGCTTTTACTTTTATTTTTTCCATTTCATTGATTTATTTTTTTAAAATTTAAAATAGTGGAAATTAATATTTTTCTCTTCAAGTAGTAATGTTTTGACCAGAATTTACGAAAATTTCAATATTTTATTTTAAAATTCCTCCAAAACAAAGATATTGTAGAAATAAAAGTATAAACTCGGTCAGAGATTTTGGGCATGCGCAGAATCATCCTTTTTGATATACACATGGCTTTCATGCAGGGATTTGCACCATTATAGAGTATAAATAAAGAAATAAACATGTGGCTTTAAATTCGATCTTCCAAACGGTCTTATGTGGCCCTGTGGTCCGAGTGTCAGCATGCAAACGCGTGGGAGTAGGTTCGAAGCGCCCTCTCGGAATTCGTTTTGCTTTTATTTTTTTCCATTTCATTGATTTTTTTTTTTAATTTTTAGAATAGTGGAAATTAATTTTTTTTCTCTTCAAGTAGTAATATTTTGACCAGAATTTACAATGATTTCAATATTTTATTTTAAAATTCCTCCAAAACAAAGATATTGTAGAAATAAAAGTATAAACTCGGTCAGAGATTTTGGGCATGCGCAGAGTCATCCTTTTTGATATACACATGTCTTTCATGCAGGGATTTGCACCATTATAGAGTATTAATAAAGAAATAAACATGTGGCTTTAAATTCGATCTAACAACGGATCGTAAATGACATTGTGGTCCGAGTGCCAGCATGAAAATCCGTGGCCATAGGTTCGAACGGCCCTCTCGGGATTGCTTTTACTTTTATTTTTTCCATTTCATTGATTTATTTTTTTAAAATTTAAAATAGTGGAAATTAATATTTTTCTCTTCAAGTAGTAATGTTTTGACCAGAATTTACGAAAATTTCAATATTTTATTTTAAAATTCCTCCAAAACAAAGATATTGTAGAAATAAAAGTATAAACTCGGTCAGAGATTTTGGGCATGCGCAGAATCATCCTTTTTGATATACACATGGCTTTCATGCAGGGATTTGCACCATTATAGAGTATAAATAAAGAAATAAACATGTGGCTTTAAATTCGATCTTCCAAACGGTCTTATGTGGCCCTGTGGTCCGAGTGTCAGCATGCAAACGCGTGGGAGTAGGTTCGAAGCGCCCTCTCGGAATTCGTTTTGCTTTTATTTTTTTCCATTTCATTGATTTTTTTTTTTAATTTTTAGAATAGTGGAAATTAATTTTTTTTCTCTTCAAGTAGTAATATTTTGACCAGAATTTACAATGATTTCAATATTTTATTTTAAAATTCCTCCAAAACAAAGATATTGTAGAAATAAAAGTATAAACTCGGTCAGAGATTTTGGGCATGCGCAGAGTCATCCTTTTTGATATACACATGTCTTTCATGCAGGGATTTGCACCATTATAGAGTATTAATAAAGAAATAATCATGTGGCTTTTAAATTCGATCTCCCAACGGATCGTAAAATGCCTTGTGGTCTGAGTGTCAGCATGCAAACCCGTGGCCGTAGGTTCGATCCGCCCCCTCGGGATTTCTTTCACTTTAATTTTTTCAATTTCATTGATTTATTCTTTTAATTTTTATAATAGTGGAAATTAATATTTTTCTCTTCAAGTAGTAATATTTTGACCAGAATTTACAAAGATTTCAATATTTTATTTTAAAATTCCTCCAAAATAAAGATATTTTAGAAATAAAAGTATAAACTCGGTCAGAGATTTTGGGCATGCGCAGAGTCATCCTTTTTGATATACACATGACTTTCATGCGGGGATTTGCACCATTATAGAGTATAAATAAAGAAATAAACATGTGGCTTTAAATTCGATCTTCCAACGGGTCTTATGTGGCACTGTGGTCCGAGTGTCAGCATGCAAACACGTGGCCATAGGTTCGAACCGCCCTCTCGGGATTTCTTTTACTTTTATTTTTTCCATTTCATTCATTTAATTTTTAGAATAGTGGAAATTAATATTTTTCTCTTCAAGTAGTAATATTTTGACCAGAATTTACAAAGATTTCAATATTTTATTTTAAAATTCCTCCAAAATAAAGATATAGTAGACATGAAAGAATAAACTCTTTCAGAGATTTTGGGCATGCGCAAAGTCATTCTTTTTGGTATACACATGGCTTTCATGCAAGGATTTGCACCATTATAGAGTATAAATAAAGAAATAAACATGTGGCTTTAAATTCGATCTTCCAAAGGGTCTTATGTGGCCCTGTGGTCCGAGTGTCAGCATGCAAACACGTGGCCGTATGTTCGAAGCGCCCTCTCGGAATTCGTTTTGCTTTTATTTTTTTTCCATTTCATTGATTTTCTTTTTTTTTTAATTTTTAGAATAGTGGAAATTAATTTTTTTTCTCTTCAAGTAGTAATATTTTGACCAGAATTTACAATGATTTCAATATTTTATTTTAAAATTCCTCCAAAATAAAGATATTTTAGAAATAAAAGTATTAACTCGGTCAGAGATTATGGGCATGCGCAGAGTCATCCTTTTTGATATACACATGCCTTTCATGCAGGGATTTGCACCCTTATAGAGTATTAATAAAGAAATAATCATATGGCTTTTAAATTCGACCTCCCAACGGATCGTAAATGGCCTTCTGGTCTGAGTGTCAGCATGCAAACCCGTGGCCGTAGGTTCGATCCGCCCACTCGGGATTTCTTTCACTATAATTTTTTCAATTTCATTGATTTATTCTTTTAATTTTTATAATAGTGGAAATTAATATTTTTCTCTTCAAGTAGTAATATTTTGACTAGAATTTACAAAGATTTCAATATTTTATTTTAAAATTCCTCCAAAATAAAGATATAGTAGACATGAAAGAATAAACTCTTTCAGAGATTTTGGGCATGCGCAGAGTCATCCTTTTTGGTATACACATGGCTTTCATGCAGGGATTTGCACCATTAAAGAGTATAAATAAGGAAATAATCATGTGGCTTTAAATTCGATCTTTCAACGGGTCTTATGTGGCCCTGTGGTCCGAGTGTCAGCATGCAAACACGTGGCCGTAGGTTCGAAGCGCCCTCTCGGAATTCGTTTTGCTTTTATTTTTTTCCATTTCATTGATTTTTTTTTAATTTTTAGAATAGTGAAAATTAATATTTTTCTTATGAAGTAGTGATGTTTTGACCAGAATTTACAAAGATTTCAATATTTTATTTTAAAATTCCTCCAAAATAAAGATATTGTAAAAATAAAAGTATACACTCGGTCAGAGATTTTGGGCATGCGCGGATTCATCCTTTTTGATATACACATGGCTTTCATGCAGGGATTTGCACCATTATAGAGTATTAATAAAGAAATAAACATGTGGCTTTAAATTCGATCTCGCAACGGATCGTAAATGGCCTTGTGGTCCGAGTGTCAGCATGCAAACCCGTGGCCGTAGGTTCGATCCGTAATCTCAGAATTTCTTTCGCTTTTATTTTTTCCATTTCATTGATTGGTTTTTTTTTTAATTTTTAGAATAGTGGAAATTAATATTTTTCTTATCAAGTAGTAATGTTTTGACTAGAATTTACAAAGATTTCAATATTTTATTTTAAAATTCCTCCAAAATAAAGATATAGTAGACATGAAAGAATAAACTCTGTCAGAGATTTTGGGCATGCGCAGAGTCATCCTTTTTGGTATACACATGGCTTTCATGCAGGGATTTGCACCATTATAGAGTATAAATAAAGAAATAAACATGTGGCTTTAAATTCGATGTTCCAAAGCGTCTTATGTGGCTCTGTGGTCCGAGTGTCAGCACGCAAACACGTGGCCGTAGGTTCGAAGCGCCCTCTCGGAATTCGTTTTGCTTTTATTTTTTTCCATTTCATTGATTTTTTTTTTTAATTTTTAGAATAGTAGAAATTAATATTTTTCTCTTCAAGTAGTTATATTTTGACCAGAATTTACAAAGATATCAATATTTTATTTTAAAATTCCTCCAAAATAAAGATATTGTAGAAATAAAAGTATAAACTCGGTCAGAGATTTTGGGAATGCGCAGAGTCATCCTTTTTGATATACACATGTCTTTCATGCAGGGATTTGCAGAATTATAGAGTATAAATAAAGAAATAAACTTGTGGCTTTAAATTCGATCTAACGGATCGTATGTGGCCATGTGGTCCGAGCCTCAACATGAAAACTCGTGGTCGTTGGTTCGATCCGCCCTCTCGGGATTTCTTTTACTTTTATTTTTTCCATTTCATTGATTTATTTTTTTAATTTTTGGAATAGTGGAAAATAATATTTTTCTCTTCAAGTAGTAATATTTTGACCAGAATTTACAAAAATTTAAATATTTTATTTTAAAATTCCTCCAAAATAAAGATATTGTAGAAATAAAAGTATAAACTCGGTCAGAGATTTTGGGCATGAGCAGAGTCATCCTTTTTGATATACACATGGCTTTCATGCAGGGATTTGCACCATTATAGAGTATTAATAAAGAAATAAACATCTGGCTTTAAATTCGATCTAACAACGGATCGTAAATCGCCTTGTGGTCCGAGTGTCAGCATGAAAATACGTGGCCATAGGTTCGAACCGCCCTCTCGGGATATCTCTTACTTATATTTTTTCCATTTCATTCATTTATTCTTTTAATTTTTAGAATAGTGGAAATTAATATTTTTCTCTTCAAGTAGTAATATTTTGACCAGAATTTACAAAGATTTCAATATTTTATTTTAAAATTCCTCCAAAATAAAGATATAGTAGACATGAAAATATAAACTCGGTCAGAGATTTTGGCCATGCGAAGAGTCATCCTTCTTGGTATACACATGGCTTTCATGCAGGGATTTGCACCATTATAGAGTATTAATAAAGAAATAAACACGTGGCATTAAATTCGATCTCTCAACGGGTCATATGTGGCCCTGTGGCCCGAGGGTCAGCATGCAAACCCGTGGCCGTAGGTTCGAAGCGCCCTCTCGGAATTCGTTTTGCTTTTATTTTTTTCCATTTCATTGATTTATTTTTTTAATTTTTAGAATAGTGGAAATTAATATTTTTCTTATTAAGTAGTGATGTTTTGACCAGAATTTACAAAGATTTCAATATTTTATTTTAAAATTCCTCCAAAATAAAGATATTGTAAAAATAAAAGTATACACTCGGTCAGAGATTTTGGGCATGCGCGGATTCATCCTTTTTGATATACACATGGCTTTCATGCAGGGATTTGCACCATTATAGAGTATTAATAAAGAAATAAACATGTGGCTTTAAATTCGATCTCGCAACGGATCGTAAATGGCCTTGTGGTCCGAGTGTCAGCTTGCAAACCCGTGGCCGTAGGTTCGATCCGCAATCTCAGAATTTCTTTCGCTTTTATTTTTTCCATTTCATTGATTGGTTTTTTTTTTAATTTTTAGAATAGTGGAAATTAATATTTTTCTTATCAAGTAGTAATGTTTTGACTAGAATTTACAAAGATTTCAATATTTTATTTTAAAATTCCTCCAAAATAAAGATATAGTAGACATGAAAGAATAAACTCTGTCAGAGATTTTGGGCATGCGCAGAGTCATCCTTTTTGGTATACACATGGCTTTCATGCAGGGATTTGCACCCTTATAGAGTATTAATAAAGAAATAATCATATGGCTTTTAAATTCGATCTCCCAACGGATCGTAAATGGCCTTCTGGTCTGAGTGTCAGCATGCAAACCCGTGGCCGTAGGTTCGATCCGCCCACTCGGGATTTCTTTCACTATAATTTTTTCAATTTCATTGATTTATTCTTTTAATTTTTATAATAGTGGAAATTAATATTTTTCTCTTCAAGTAGTAATATTTTGACTAGAATTTACAAAGATTTCAATATTTTATTTTAAAATTCCTCCCAAATAAAGATATAGTAGACATGAAAGTATAAACTCGGTCTGAGATTTTGGGCATGCGCAGAGTCATCCTTTTTGGTATACACATGGCTTTCATGCAGGGATTTGCACCATTCAAGAGTATAAATAAGGAAATAATCATGTGGCTTTAAATTCGATCTTTCAACGGGTCTTATGTGGCCCTGTGGTCCGAGTGTCAGCATGCAAACACGTGGCCGTAGGTTCGAAGCGCCCTCTCGGAATTCGTTTTGCTTTTATTTTTTTCCATTTCATTGATTTATTTTTTTAATTTTTAGAATAGTGAAAATTAATATTTTTCTTATGAAGTAGTGATGTTTTGACCAGAATTTACAAAGATTTCAATATTTTATTTTAAAATTCCTCCAAAATAAAGATATTGTAAAAATAAAAGTATACACTCGGTCAGAGATTTTGGGCATGCGCGGATTCATCCTTTTTGATATACACATGGCTTTCATGCAGGGATTTGCACCATTATAGAGTATTAATAAAGAAATAAACATGTGGCTTTAAATTCGATCTCGCAACGGATCGTAAATGGCCTTGTGGTCCGAGTGTCAGCATGCAAACCCGTGGCCGTAGGTTCGATCCGCAATCTCAGAATTTCTTTCGCTTTTATTTTTTCCATTTCATTGATTGGTTTTTTTTTTTTAATTTTTAGAATAGTGGAAATTAATATTTTTCTTATCAAGTAGTAATGTTTTGACTAGAATTTACAAAGATTTCAATATTTTATTTTAAAATTCCTCCAAAATAAAGATATAGTAGACATGAAAGAATAAACTCTGTCAGAGATTTTGGGCATGCGCAGAGTCATCCTTTTTGGTATACACATGGCTTTCATGCAGGGATTTGCACCATTATAGAGTATAAATAAAGAAATAAACATGTGGCTTTAAATTCGATGTTCCAAAGCGTCTTATGTGGCTCTGTGGTCCGAGTGTCAGCACGCAAACACGTGGCCGTAGGTTCGAAGCGCCCTCTCGGAATTCGTTTTGCTTTTATTTTTTTCCATTTCATTGATTTATTTTTTTAATTTTTAGAATAGTAGAAATTAATATTTTTCTCTTCAAGTAGTTATATTTTGACCAGAATTCACAAAGATATCAATATTTTATTTTAAAATTCCTCCAAAATAAAGATATTGTAGAAATAAAAGTATAAACTCGGTCAGAGATTTTGGGAATGCGCAGAGTCATCCTTTTTGATATACACATGTCTTTCATGCAGGGATTTGCAGAATTATAGAGTATAAATAAAGAAATAAACTTGTGGCTTTAAATTCGATCTAACGGATCGTATGTGGCCATGTGGTCCGAGCCTCAACATGAAAACTCGTGGTCGTTGGTTCGATCTGCCCTCTCGGGATTTCTTTTACTTTTATTTTTTCCATTTCATTGATATATTTTTTTAATTTTTGGAATAGTGGAAAATAATATTTTTCTCTTCAAGTAGTAATATTTTGACCAGAATTTACAAAAATTTAAATATTTTATTTTAAAATTCCTCCAAAATAAAGATATTGTAGAAATAAAAGTATAAACTCGGTCAGAGATTTTGGGCATGAGCAGAGTCATCCTTTTTGATATACACATGGTTTTCATGCAGGGATTTGCACCATTATAGAGTATTAATAAAGAAATAAACATCTGGCTTTAAATTCGATCTAACAACGGATCGAAAATCGCCTTGTGGTCCGAGTGTCAGCATGAAAATACGTGGCCATAGGTTCGAACCGCCCTCTCGGGATATCTTTTACTTATATTTTTTCTATTTCATTGATTTATTCTTTTAATTTTTAGAATAGTGGAAATTAATATTTTTCTCTTCAAGTAGTAATATTTTGACCAGAATTTACAAAGATTTCAATATTTTATTTTAAAATTCCTCCAAAATAAAGATATAGTAGACATGAAAATATAAACTCGGTCAGAGATTTTGGCCATGCGAAGAGTCATCCTTCTTGGTATACACATGGCTTTCATGCAGGGATTTGCACCATTATAGAGTATTAATAAAGAAATAAACACGTGGCATTAAATTCGATCTCTCAACGGGTCATATGTGGCCCTGTGGCCCGAGGGTCAGCATGCAAACCCGTGGCCGTAGGTTCGAAGCGCCCTCTCGGAATTCGTTTTGCTTTTATTTTTTTCCATTTCATTGATTTAATTTTTTAATTTTTAGAATAGTTGAAATTAATATTTTTCTCTTCAAGTAGTAATATTTTGACCAGAATTTACAAAGATTTCAATATTTTATTTTAAAATTCCTCCAAAATAAAGATATTGTAGAAATAAAAGTATAAACTCGGTCAGAAATTTTGGGCTTGCGCAGAGTCATCCTTTTTGATATACACATGGCTTTCATGCAGGGATTTGCACCATTATAGAGTATAAATAAAGAAATAAACATGTGGCTTTAAATTCGATCTTTCAAAGGGTCTTATGTGGCCCTGTGGTCCGAGTGTCAGCATGCAAACGCGTGGCCGTAGGTTCGAAGCGCCCTCTCGGAATTCGTTTTGCTTTTATTTTTTTCCATTTCATTGATTTTTTTTTTTTTAATTTTTAGAATAGTGGAAATTAATTTTTTTTCTCTTCAAGTAGTAATATTTTGACCAGAATTTACAATGATTTCAATATTTTATTTTAAAATTCCTCCAAAATAAAGATATTTCAGAAATAAAAGTATAAACTCGGTCAGAGATTTTGGGCTTCCGCAGAGTCATCCTTTTTGATATACAAATGTCTTTCATGCAGGGATTTGCACCCTTATAGAGTATTAATAAAGAAATAATCATATGGCTTTTAAATTCGATCTCCCAACGGATCGTAAATGGCCTTCTGGTCTGAGTGTCAGCATGCAAACCCGTGGCCGTAGGTTCGATCCGCCCCCTCGGGATTTCTTTCACTTTAATTTTTTCCGTTTCGTTGATTTATTCTTTTAATTTTTAGAATAGTGGAAATTTATATTTTTCTCTTCAAGTAGTAATATTTTGACCATAATTTACAAAGATTTCAATATTTTATTTTAAAATTCCTCCAAAATAAAGATATTGTACAAATAAAAGTATAAACTCGGTCCGAGGTTTTGGGCATGCGCAGAGTCATCCTTTTTGATATACACATGACTTTCATGCAGGGATTTGCACCATTATAGAGTATAAATAAAGAAATAAACATGTGGCTTTAAATTCGATCTTCCAACGGGTCTTATGTGGCCCTGTGGTCCGAGTGTCAGCATGCAAACACGTGGCCGTAGGTTCGACGCGCTCTCTCGGAATTCGTTTTGCTGTTATTTATTTTCATTTTATTGATTTATTTTTTTTTAATTTTTAGAATAGTGGAAATTAATATTTTTCGTATCAAGTAGTAATTTTTGACTAGAATTTACAAAGATTTCAATATTTTATTTTAAAATTCCTCCAAAATAAAGATATTGTAGAAATAAAAGTATAAACTCGGTCAGAAATTTTGGGCTTGCGCAGAGTCATCCTTTTTGATATACACATGGCTTTCATGCAGGGATTTGCACCATTATAGAGTATAAATAAAGAAATAAACATGTGGCTTTAAATTCGATCTTTCAAAGGGTCTTATGTGGCCCTGTGGTCCGAGTGTCAGCATGCAAACGCGTGGCCGTAGGTTCGAAGCGCCCTCTCGGAATTCGTTTTGCTTTTATTTTTTTCCATTTCATTGATTTTTTTTTTTTTAATTTTTAGAATAGTGGAAATTAATTTTTTTTCTCTTCAAGTAGTAATATTTTGACCAGAATTTACAATGATTTCAATATTTTATTTTAAAATTCCTCCAAAATAAAGATATTTCAGAAATAAAAGTATAAACTCGGTCAGAGATTTTGGGCTTCCGCAGAGTCATCCTTTTTGATATACACATGTCTTTCATGCAGGGATTTGCACCCTTATAGAGTATTAATAAAGAAATAATCATATGGCTTTTAAATTCGATCTCCCAACGGATCGTAAATGGCCTTCTGGTCTGAGTGTCAGCATGCAAACCCGTGGCCGTAGGTTCGATCCGCCCCCTCGGGATTTCTTTCACTTTAATTTTTTCCGTTTCGTTGATTTATTCTTTTAATTTTTAGAATAGTGGAAATTTATATTTTTCTCTTCAAGTAGTAATATTTTGACCATAATTTACAAAGATTTCAATATTTTATTTTAAAATTCCTCCAAAATAAAGATATTGTACAAATAAAAGTATAAACTCGGTCCGAGGTTTTGGGCATGCGCAGAGTCATCCTTTTTGATATACACATGACTTTCATGCAGGGATTTGCACCATTATAGAGTATAAATAAAGAAATAAACATGTGGCTTTAAATTCGATCTTCCAACGGGTCTTATGTGGCCCTGTGGTCCGAGTGTCAGCATGCAAACACGTGGCCGTAGGTTCGACGCGCTCTCTCGGAATTCGTTTTGCTGTTATTTATTTTCATTTCATTGATTTATTTTTTTTTAATTTTTAGAATAGTGGAAATTAATATTTTTCGTATCAAGTAGTAATTTTTGACTAGAATTTACAAAGATTTCAATATTTTATTTTAAAATTCCTCCAAAATAAAGATATTGTACAAATAAAAGTATAAACTCGGTCCGAGGTTTTGGGCATGCGCAGAGTCATCCTTTTTGATATACACATGACTTTCATGCAGGGATTTGCACCATTATAGAGTATAAATAAAGAAATAAACATGTGGCTTTAAATTCGATCTTCCAACGGGTCTTATGTGGCCCTGTGGTCCGAGTGTCAGCTTGCAAACCCGTGGCCGTTGGTTCGATCCGCAATCTCAGAATTTCTTTCGCTTTTATTTTTTCCATTTCATTGATTGGTTTTTTTTTTTAATTTTTAGAATAGTGGAAATTAATATTTTTCTTATCAAGTAGTAATGTTTTGACTAGAATTTACAAAGATTTCAATATTTTATTTTAAAATTCCTCCAAAATAAAGATATAGTAGACATGAAAGAATAAACTCTGTCCGAGATTTTGGGCATGCGCAGAGTCATCCTTTTTGGTATACACATGGCTTTCATGCAGGGATTTGCACCCTTATAGAGTATTAATAAAGAAATAATCATATGGCTTTTAAATTCGATCTCCCAACGGATCGTAAATGGCCTTCTGGTCTGAGTGTCAGCATGCAAACCCGTGGCCGTAGGTTCGATCCGCCCACTCGGGATTTCTTTCACTATAATTTTTTCAATTTCATTGATTTATTCTTTTAATTTTTATAATAGTGGAAATTAATATTTTTCTCTTCAAGTAGTAATATTTTGACTAGAATTTACAAAGATTTCAATATTTTATTTTAAAATTCCTCCCAAATAAAGATATAGTAGACATGAAAGTATAAACTCGGTCTGAGATTTTGGGCATGCGCAGAGTCATCCTTTTTGGTATACACATGGCTTTCATGCAGGGATTTGCACCATTCAAGAGTATAAATAAGGAAATAATCATGTGGCTTTAAATTCGATCTTTCAACGGGTCTTATGTGGCCCTGTGGTCCGAGTGTCAGCATGCAAACACGTGGCCGTAGGTTCGAAGCGCCCTCTCGGAATTCGTTTTGCTTTTATTTTTTTCCATTTCATTGATTTATTTTTTTAATTTTTAGAATAGTGAAAATTAATATTTTTCTTATGAAGTAGTGATGTTTTGACCAGAATTTACAAAGATTTCAATATTTTATTTTAAAATTCCTCCAAAATAAAGATATTGTAAAAATAAAAGTATACACTCGGTCAGAGATTTTGGGCATGCGCGGATTCATCCTTTTTGATATACACATGGCTTTCATGCAGGGATTTGCACCATTATAGAGTATTAATAAAGAAATAAACATGTGGCTTTAAATTCGATCTCGCAACGGATCGTAAATGGCCTTGTGGTCCGAGTGTCAGCATGCAAACCCGTGGCCGTAGGTTCGATCCGCAATCTCAGAATTTCTTTCGCTTTTATTTTTTCCATTTCATTGATTGGTTTTTTTTTTTTAATTTTTAGAATAGTGGAAATTAATATTTTTCTTATCAAGTAGTAATGTTTTGACTAGAATTTACAAAGATTTCTATATTTTATTTTAAAATTCCTCCAAAATAAAGATATAGTAGACATGAAAGAATAAACTCTGTCAGAGATTTTGGGCATGCGCAGAGTCATCCTTTTTGGTATACACATGGCTTTCATGCAGGGATTTGCACCATTATAGAGTATAAATAAAGAAATAAACATGTGGCTTTAAATTCGATGTTCCAAAGCGTCTTATGTGGCTCTGTGGTCCGAGTGTCAGCACGCAAACACGTGGCCGTAGGTTCGAAGCGCCCTCTCGGAATTCGTTTTGCTTTTATTTTTTTCCATTTCATTGATTTATTTTTTTAATTTTTAGAATAGTAGAAATTAATATTTTTCTCTTCAAGTAGTTATATTTTGACCAGAATTCACAAAGATATCAATATTTTATTTTAAAATTCCTCCAAAATAAAGATATTGTAGAAATAAAAGTATAAACTCGGTCAGAGATTTTGGGAATGCGCAGAGTCATCCTTTTTGATATACACATGTCTTTCATGCAGGGATTTGCAGAATTATAGAGTATAAATAAAGAAATAAACTTGTGGCTTTAAATTCGATCTAACGGATCGTATGTGGCCATGTGGTCCGAGCCTCAACATGAAAACTCGTGGTCGTTGGTTCGATCTGCCCTCTCGGGATTTCTTTTACTTTTATTTTTTCCATTTCATTGATATATTTTTTTAATTTTTGGAATAGTGGAAAATAATATTTTTCTCTTCAAGTAGTAATATTTTGACCAGAATTTACAAAAATTTAAATATTTTATTTTAAAATTCCTCCAAAATAAAGATATTGTAGAAATAAAAGTATAAACTCGGTCAGAGATTTTGGGCATGAGCAGAGTCATCCTTTTTGATATACACATGGTTTTCATGCAGGGATTTGCACCATTATAGAGTATTAATAAAGAAATAAACATCTGGCTTTAAATTCGATCTAACAACGGATCGTAAATCGCCTTGTGGTCCGAGTGTCAGCATGAAAATACGTGGCCATAGGTTCGAACCGCCCTCTCGGGATATCTTTTACTTATATTTTTTCCATTTCATTGATTTATTCTTTTAATTTTTAGAATAGTGGAAATTAATATTTTTCTCTTCAAGTAGTAATATTTTGACCAGAATTTACAAAGATTTCAATATTTTATTTTAAAATTCCTCCAAAATAAAGATATAGTAGACATGAAAATATAAACTCGGTCAGAGATTTTGGCCATGCGAAGAGTCATCCTTCTTTGTATACACATGGCTTTCATGCAGGGATTTGCACCATTATAGAGTATTAATAAAGAAATAAACACGTGGCATTAAATTCGATCTCTCAACGGGTCATATGTGGCCCTGTGGCCCGAGGGTCAGCATGCAAACCCGTGGCCGTAGGTTCGAAGCGCCCTCTCGGAATTCGTTTTGCTTTTATTTTTTTCCATTTCATTGATTTAATTTTTAGAATAGTTGAAATTAATATTTTTCTCTTCAAGTAGTAATATTTTGACCAGAATTTACAAAGATTTCAATATTTTATTTTAAAATTCCTCCAAAATAAAGATATTGCAGAAATAAAAGTATAAACTCGGTCAGAAATTTTGGGCTTGCGCAGAGTCATCCTTTTTGATATACACATGGCTTTCATGCAGGGATTTGCACCATTATAGAGTATAAATAAAGAAATAAACATGTGGCTTTAAATTCGATCTTCCAAAGGGTCTTAAGTGGCCCTGTGGTCCGAGTGTCAGCATGCAAACGCGTGGCCGTAGGTTCGAAGCGCCCTCTCGGAATTCGTTTTGCTTTTATTTTTTTCCATTTCATTGATTTTTTTTTTTTAATTTTTAGAATAGTGGAAATTAATTTTTTTTCTCTTCAAGTAGTAATATTTTGACCAGAATTTACAATGATTTCAATATTTTATTTTAAAATTCCTCCAAAATAAAGATATTTTAGAAATAAAAGTATAAACTCGGTCAGAGATTTTGGGCTTCCGCAGAGTCATCCTTTTTGATATACACATGTCTTTCATGCAGGGATTTGCACCCTTATAGAGTATTAATAAAGAAATAATCATACGGCTTTTAAATTCGATCTCCCAACGGATCGTAAATGGCCTTCTGGTCTGAGTGTCAGCATGCAAACCCGTGGCCGTAGGTTCGATCCGCCCCCTCCGGATTTCTTTCACTTTAATTTTTTCCGTTTCGTTGATTTATTCTTTTAATTTTTAGAATAGTGGAAATTTATATTTTTCTCTTCAAGTAGTAATATTTTGAACAGAATTTACAAAGATTTCAATATTTTATTTTAAAATTCCTCCAAAATAAAGATATTGTAGAAATAAAAGTATAAACTCGGTCCGAGGTTTTGGGCATGCGCAGAGTCATCCTTTTTGATATACACATGACTTTCATGCAGGGATTTGCACCATTATAGAGTATAAATAAAGAAATAAACATGTGGCTTTAAATTCGATCTTCCAACGGGTCTTATGTGGCCCTGTGGTCCGAGTGTCAGCATGCAAACACGTGGCCGTAGGTTCGACGCGCTCTCTCGGAATTCGTTTTGCTGTTATTTATTTTCATTTCATTGATTTATTTTTTTTAATTTTTAGAATAGTGGAAATTAATATTTTTCTTATGAAGTAGTGATGTTTTGACCAGAATTTACAAAGATTTCAATATTTTATTTTAAAATTCCTCCAAAATAAAGATATTGTAAAAATAAAAGTATACACTCGGTCAGAGATTTTGGGCATGAGCAGAGTCATCCTTTTTGATATACACATGGCTTTCATGCAGGGATTTGCACCATTATAGAGTATTAATAAAGAAATAAACATCTGGCTTTAAATTCGATCTAACAACGGATCGTAAATCGCCTTGTGGTCCGAGTGTCAGCATGAAAATACGTGGCCATAGGTTCGAACCGCCCTCTCGGGATATCTTTTACTTATATTTTTTCCATTTCATTGATTTATTCTTTTAATTTTTAGAATAGTGGAAATTAATATTTTTCTCTTCAAGTAGTAATATTTTGACCAGAATTTACAAAGATTTCAATATTTTATTTTAAAATTCCTCCAAAATAAAGATATAGTAGACATGAAAATATAAACTCGGTCAGAGATTTTGGCCATGCGAAGAGTCATCCTTCTTGGTATACACATGGCTTTCATGCAGGGATTTGCACCATTATAGAGTATTAATAAATAAATAAACACGTGGCATTAAATTCGATCTCTCAACGGGTCATATGTGGCCCTGTGGCCCGAGGGTCAGCATGCAAACACGTGGCCGTAGGTTCGACGCGCTCTCTCGGAATTCGTTTTGCTGTTATTTATTTTCATTTCATTGATTTATTTTTTTTAATTTTTAGAATAGTGGAAATTAATATTTTTCTCTTCAAGTAGTAATATTTTGACCAGAATTTACAAAGATTTCAATATTTTATTTTAAAATTCCTCCAAAACAAAGATATAGTAGACATGAAAGTATAAACTCGGTCTGAGATTTTGGGCATGCGCAGAGTCATCCTTTTTGGTATACACATGGCTTTCATGCAGGGATTTGCACCATTATAGAGTATAAATAAAGAAATAAACATGTGGCTTTAAATTCGATCTTCCAACGGGTCTTATTTGGCCCTGTGGTCCGAGTGTCAGCATGCAAACACGTGGCCGTAGGTTCGACGCGCTCTCTCGGAATTCGTTTTGCTGTTATTTATTTTCATTTCATTGATTTATTTTTTTTAATTTTTAGAATAGTGGAAATTAATATTTTTTGTATCAAGTAGTAATTTTTGACTAGAATTTACAAAAATTTAAATATTTTATTTTAAAATTCCTCCAAAATAAAGAAATTGTAGAAATAAAAGTATAAACTCGGTCCGAGATTTTGGGCATGCGCAGAGTCATCCTTTTTGATATACACATGTCTTTCATGCAGGGATTTGCACCATTATAGAGTATTAATAAAGAAATAAACATGTGGCTTTAAATTCGATCTAACAACGGATCGTAAATGGCATTGTGGTCCGAGTGTCAGCATGAAAATCCGTGGCCATAAGTTCGAACCGCCCTCTCGGGATATCTTTAACTTTATTTTTTCCGTTTCGTTGATTTATTCTTTTAATATTTAGAATAGTGGTAATTTATATTTTTCTCGTCAAGTAGTAATATTTTAACCAGAATTTACAAAGATTTCAATATTTTATTTTAAAATTCCTCCAAAATAAAGATATTGTAGAAATAAAAGTATAAACTCGGTCCGAGGTTTTGGGCATGCGCAGAGTCATCCTTTTTGATATACACATGGCTTTCATGCAGGGATTTGCACCATTATAGAGTATTAATAAAGAAATAAACACGTGGCATTAAATTCGATCTCTCAACGGGTCATATGTGGCCCTGTGGCCCGAGGGTCAGCATGCAAACCCGTGGCCGTAGGTTCGAAGCGCCCTCTCGGAATTCGTTTTGCTTTTATTTTTTTCCATTTCATTGATTTAATTTTTTAATTTTTAGAATAGTTGAAATTAATATTTTTCTCTTCAAGTAGTAATATTTTGACCAGAATTTACAAAGATTTCAATATTTTATTTTAAAATTCCTCCAAAATAAAGATATTGTAGAAATAAAAGTATAAACTCGGTCAGAAATTTTGGGCTTGCGCAGAGTCATCCTTTTTGATATACACATGGCTTTCATGCAGGGATTTGCACCATTATAGAGTATAAATAAAGAAATAAACATGTGGCTTTAAATTCGATCTTTCAAAGGGTCTTATGTGGCCCTGTGGTCCGAGTGTCAGCATGCAAACGCGTGGCCGTAGGTTCGAAGCGCCCTCTCGGAATTCGTTTTGCTTTTATTTTTTTCCATTTCATTGATTTTTTTTTTTTAATTTTTAGAATAGTGGAAATTAATTTTTTTTCTCTTCAAGTAGTAATATTTTGACCAGAATTTACAATGATTTCAATATTTTATTTTAAAATTCCTCCAAAATAAAGATATTTCAGAAATAAAAGTATAAACTCGGTCAGAGATTTTGGGCTTCCGCAGAGTCATCCTTTTTGATATACACATGTCTTTCATGCAGGGATTTGCACCCTTATAGAGTATTAATAAAGAAATAATCATATGGCTTTTAAATTCGATCTCCCAACGGATCGTAAATGGCCTTCTGGTCTGAGTGTCAGCATGCAAACCCGTGGCCGTAGGTTCGATCCGCCCCCTCGGGATTTCTTTCACTTTAATTTTTTCCGTTTCGTTGATTTATTCTTTTAATTTTTAGAATAGTGGAAATTTATATTTTTCTCTTCAAGTAGTAATATTTTGACCAGAATTTACAAAGATTTCAATATTTTATTTTAAAATTCCTCCAAAATAAAGATATTGTACAAATAAAAGTATAAACTCGGTCCGAGGTTTTGGGCATGCGCAGAGTCATCCTTTTTGATATACACATGACTTTCATGCAGGGATTTGCACCATTATAGAGTATAAATAAAGAAATAAACATGTGGCTTTAAATTCGATCTTCCAACGGGTCTTATGTGGCCCTGTGGTCCGAGTGTCAGCATGCAAACACGTGGCCGTAGGTTCGACGCGCTCTCTCGGAATTCGTTTTGCTGTTATTTATTTTCATTTCATTGATTTATTTTTTTTTAATTTTTAGAATAGTGGAAATTAATATTTTTCGTATCAAGTAGTAATTTTTGACTAGAATTTACAAAAATTTAAATATTTTATTTTAAAATTCCTCCAAAATAAAGATATTGTAGAAATAAAAGTATAAACTCGGTCCGAGATTTTGGGCATGCGCAGAGTCATCCTTTTTGATATACACATGTCTTTCATGCAGGGATTTGCACCATTATAGAGTATTAATAAAGAAATAAACATGTGGCTTTAAATTCGATCTAACAACGGATAGTAAATGGCATTGTGGTCCGAGTGTCAGGATGAAAATCCGTGGCCATAGGTTCGAACCGCCCTCTCGGGATATCTTTTACTTTTATTTTTTCCGTTTCGTTGATTTATTCTTTTAATATTTAGAATAGTGGTAATTTATATTTTTCTCGTCAAGTAGTAATATTTTAACCAGAATTTACAAAGATTTCAATATTTTATTTTAAAATTCCTCCAAAATAAAGATATTGTAGAAATAAAAGTATAAACTCGGTCAGAGATTTTGGGCATGCGCAGAGTCATCCTTTTTGATATACACATGACTTTCATGCAGGGATTTGCACCATTATAGAGTATAAATAAAGAAATAAACATGTGGCTTTAAATTCGATCTTCCAACGGGTCTTATGTGGCCCTGTGGTCCGAGTGTCAGCATGCAAACACGTGGCCGTAGGTTCGAAGCGCTCTCTCGGAATTCGTTTTGCTGTTATTTATTTTCATTTCATTGATTTATTTTTTTTAATTTTTAGAATAGTGGAAATTAATATTTTTCTCTTTAAGTAGTAATATTTTGACCAGAATTTACAAAGATTTCAATATTTTATTTTAAAATTCCTCCAAAACAAAGATATAGTAGACATGAAAGTATAAACTCGGTCAGAGATTTTGGGCATGCGCGGATTCATCCTTTTTGATATACACATGGCTTTCATGCAGGGATTTGCACCATTATAGAGTATTAATAAAGAAATAAACAGGTGGCTTTAAATTCGATCTCGCAACGGATCGTAAATGGCCTTGTGGTCCGAGTGTCAGCTTGCAAACCCGTGGCCGTAGGTTCGATCCGCAATCTCAGAATTTCTTTCGCTTTTATTTTTTCCATTTCATTGATTGGTTTTTTTTTTAATTTTTAGAATAGTGGAAATTAATATTTTTCTTATCAAGTAGTAATGTTTTGACTAGAATTTACAAAGATTTCAATATTTTATTTTAAAATTCCTCCAAAATAAAGATATAGTAGACATGAAAGAATAAACTCTGTCAGAGATTTTGGGCATGCGCAGAGTCATCCTTTTTGGTATACACATGGCTTTCATGCAGGGATTTGCACCCTTATAGAGTATTAATAAAGAAATAATCATATGGCTTTTAAATTCGATCTCCCAACGGATCGTAAATGGCCTTCTGGTCTGAGTGTCAGCATGCAAACCCGTGGCCGTAGGTTCGATCCGCCCACTCGGGATTTCTTTCACTATAATTTTTTCAATTTCATTGATTTATTCTTTTAATTTTTATAATAGTGGAAATTAATATTTTTCTCTTCAAGTAGTAATATTTTGACTAGAATTTACAAAGATTTCAATATTTTATTTTAAAATTCCTCCCAAATAAAGATATAGTAGACATGAAAGTATAAACTCGGTCTGAGATTTTGGGCATGCGCAGAGTCATCCTTTTTGGTATACACATGGCTTTCATGCAGGGATTTGCACCATTCAAGAGTATAAATAAGGAAATAATCATGTGGCTTTAAATTCGATCTTTCAACGGGTCTTATGTGGCCCTGTGGTCCGAGTGTCAGCATGCAAACACGTGGCCGTAGGTTCGAAGCGCCCTCTCGGAATTCGTTTTGCTTTTATTTTTTTCCATTTCATTGATTTATTTTTTTAATTTTTAGAATAGTGAAAATTAATATTTTTCTTATGAAGTAGTGATGTTTTGACCAGAATTTACAAAGATTTCAATATTTTATTTTAAAATTCCTCCAAAATAAAGATATTGTAAAAATAAAAGTATACACTCGGTCAGAGATTTTGGGCATGCGCGGATTCATCCTTTTTGATATACACATGGCTTTCATGCAGGGATTTGCACCATTATAGAGTATTAATAAAGAAATAAACATGTGGCTTTAAATTCGATCTCGCAACGGATCGTAAATGGCCTTGTGGTCCGAGTGTCAGCATGCAAACCCGTGGCCGTAGGTTCGATCCGCAATCTCAGAATTTCTTTCGCTTTTATTTTTTCCATTTCATTGATTGGTTTTTTTTTTTTAATTTTTAGAATAGTGGAAATTAATATTTTTCTTATCAAGTAGTAATGTTTTGACTAGAATTTACAAAGATTTCAATATTTTATTTTAAAATTCCTCCAAAATAAAGATATAGTAGACATGAAAGAATAAACTCTGTCAGAGATTTTGGGCATGCGCAGAGTCATCCTTTTTGGTATACACATGGCTTTCATGCAGGGATTTGCACCATTATAGAGTATAAATAAAGAAATAAACATGTGGCTTTAAATTCGATGTTCCAAAGCGTCTTATGTGGCTCTGTGGTCCGAGTGTCAGCACGCAAACACGTGGCCGTAGGTTCGAAGCGCCCTCTCGGAATTCGTTTTGCTTTTATTTTTTTCCATTTCATTGATTTATTTTTTTAATTTTTAGAATAGTAGAAATTAATATTTTTCTCTTCAAGTAGTTATATTTTGACCAGAATTCACAAAGATATCAATATTTTATTTTAAAATTCCTCCAAAATAAAGATATTGTAGAAATAAAAGTATAAACTCGGTCAGAGATTTTGGGAATGCGCAGAGTCATCCTTTTTGATATACACATGTCTTTCATGCAGGGATTTGCAGAATTATAGAGTATAAATAAAGAAATAAACTTGTGGCTTTAAATTCGATCTAACGGATCGTATGTGGCCATGTGGTCCGAGCCTCAACATGAAAACTCGTGGTCGTTGGTTCGATCTGCCCTCTCGGGATTTCTTTTACTTTTATTTTTTCCATTTCATTGATATATTTTTTTAATTTTTGGAATAGTGGAAAATAATATTTTTCTCTTCAAGTAGTAATATTTTGACCAGAATTTACAAAAATTTAAATATTTTATTTTAAAATTCCTCCAAAATAAAGATATTGTAGAAATAAAAGTATAAACTCGGTCAGAGATTTTGGGCATGAGCAGAGTCATCCTTTTTGATATACACATGGTTTTCATGCAGGGATTTGCACCATTATAGAGTATTAATAAAGAAATAAACATCTGGCTTTAAATTCGATCTAACAACGGATCGTAAATCGCCTTGTGGTCCGAGTGTCAGCATGAAAATACGTGGCCATAGGTTCGAACCGCCCTCTCGGGATATCTTTTACTTATATTTTTTCCATTTCATTGATTTATTCTTTTAATTTTTAGAATAGTGGAAATTAATATTTTTCTCTTCAAGTAGTAATATTTTGACCAGAATTTACAAAGATTTCAATATTTTATTTTAAAATTCCTCCAAAATAAAGATATAGTAGACATGAAAATATAAACTCGGTCAGAGATTTTGGCCATGCGAAGAGTCATCCTTCTTGGTATACACATGGCTTTCATGCAGGGATTTGCACCATTATAGAGTATTAATAAAGAAATAAACACGTGGCATTAAATTCGATCTCTCAACGGGTCATATGTGGCCCTGTGGCCCGAGGGTCAGCATGCAAACCCGTGGCCGTAGGTTCGAAGCGCCCTCTCGGAATTCGTTTTGCTTTTATTTTTTTCCATTTCATTGATTTAATTTTTTAATTTTTAGAATAGTTGAAATTAATATTTTTCTCTTCAAGTAGTAATATTTTGACCAGAATTTACAAAGATTTCAATATTTTATTTTAAAATTCCTCCAAAATAAAGATATTGTAGAAATAAAAGTATAAACTCGGTCAGAAATTTTGGGCTTGCGCAGAGTCATCCTTTTTGATATACACATGGCTTTCATGCAGGGATTTGCACCATTATAGAGTATAAATAAAGAAATAAACATGTGGCTTTAAATTCGATCTTTCAAAGGGTCTTATGTGGCCCTGTGGTCCGAGTGTCAGCATGCAAACGCGTGGCCGTAGGTTCGAAGCGCCCTCTCGGAATTCGTTTTGCTTTTATTTTTTTCCATTTCATTGATTTTTTTTTTTTAATTTTTAGAATAGTGGAAATTAATTTTTTTTCTCTTCAAGTAGTAATATTTTGACCAGAATTTACAATGATTTCAATATTTTATTTTAAAATTCCTCCAAAATAAAGATATTTCAGAAATAAAAGTATAAACTCGGTCAGAGATTTTGGGCTTCCGCAGAGTCATCCTTTTTGATATACACATGTCTTTCATGCAGGGATTTGCACCCTTATAGAGTATTAATAAAGAAATAATCATATGGCTTTTAAATTCGATCTCCCAACGGATCGTAAATGGCCTTCTGGTCTGAGTGTCAGCATGCAAACCCGTGGCCGTAGGTTCGATCCGCCCCCTCGGGATTTCTTTCACTTTAATTTTTTCCGTTTCGTTGATTTATTCTTTTAATTTTTAGAATAGTGGAAATTTATATTTTTCTCTTCAAGTAGTAATATTTTGACCAGAATTTACAAAGATTTCAATATTTTATTTTAAAATTCCTCCAAAATAAAGATATTGTACAAATAAAAGTATAAACTCGGTCCGAGGTTTTGGGCATGCGCAGAGTCATCCTTTTTGATATACACATGACTTTCATGCAGGGATTTGCACCATTATAGAGTATAAATAAAGAAATAAACATGTGGCTTTAAATTCGATCTTCCAACGGGTCTTATGTGGCCCTGTGGTCCGAGTGTCAGCATGCAAACACGTGGCCGTAGGTTCGACGCGCTCTCTCGGAATTCGTTTTGCTGTTATTTATTTTCATTTCATTGATTTATTTTTTTTTAATTTTTAGAATAGTGGAAATTAATATTTTTCGTATCAAGTAGTAATTTTTGACTAGAATTTACAAAAATTTAAATATTTTATTTTAAAATTCCTCCAAAATAAAGATATTGTAGAAATAAAAGTATAAACTCGGTCCGAGATTTTGGACATGCGCAGAGTCATCCTTTTTGATATACACATGTCTTTCATGCAGGGATTTGCACCATTATAGAGTATTAATAAAGATTAAACATGTGGCTTTAAATTCGATCTAACAACGGATAGTAAATGGCATTGTGGTCCGAGTGTCAGGATGAAAATCCGTGGCCATAGGTTCGAACCGCCCTCTCGGGATATCTTTTACTTTTATTTTTTCCGTTTCGTTGATTTATTCTTTTAATATTTAGAATAGTGGTAATTTATATTTTTCTCGTCAAGTAGTAATATTTTAACCAGAATTTACAAAGATTTCAATATTTTATTTTAAAATTCCTCCAAAATAAAGATATTGTAGAAATAAAAGTATAAACTCGGTCAGAGATTTTGGGCATGCGCAGAGTCATCCTTTTTGATATACACATGACTTTCATGCAGGGATTTGCACCATTATAGAGTATAAATAAAGAAATAAACATGTGGCTTTAAATTCGATCTTCCAACGGGTCTTATGTGGCCCTGTGGTCCGAGTGTCAGCATGCAAACACGTGGCCGTAGGTTCGAAGCGCTCTCTCGGAATTCGTTTTGCTGTTATTTATTTTCATTTCATTGATTTATTTTTTTTAATTTTTAGAATAGTGGAAATTAATATTTTTCTCTTCAAGTAGTAATATTTTGACCAGAATTTACAAAGATTTCAATATTTTATTTTAAAATTCCTCCAAAACAAAGATATAGTAGACATGAAAGTATAAACTCGGTCTGAGATTTTGGGCATGCGCAGAGTCATCCTTTTTGGTATACACATGGCTTTCATGCAGGGATTTGCACCATTAAAGAGTATAAATAAGGAAATAATCATGTGGCTTTAAATTCGATCTTTCAACGGGTCTTATGTGGCCCTGTGGTCCGAGTGTCAGCATGCAAACACGTGGCCGTAGGTTCGAAGCGCCCTCTCGGAATTCGTTTTGCTTTTATTTTTTTCCATTTCATTGATTTATTTTTTTAATTTTTAGAATAGTGGAAATTAATATTTTTCTTATTAAGTAGTGATGTTTTGACCAGAATTTACAAAGATTTCAATATTTTATTTTAAAATTCCTCCAAAATAAAGATATTGTAAAAATAAAAGTATACACTCGGTCAGAGATTTTGGGCATGCGCGGATTCATCCTTTTTGATATACACATGGCTTTCATGCAGGGATTTGCACCATTATAGAGTATTAATAAAGAAATAAACATGTGGCTTTAAATTCGATCTCGCAACGGATCGTAAATGGCCTTGTGGTCCGAGTGTCAGCTTGCAAACCCGTGGCCGTAGGTTCGATCCGCAATCTCAGAATTTCTTTCGCTTTTATTTTTTCCATTTCATTGATTGGTTTTTTTTTTTAATTTTTAGAATAGTGGAAATTAATATTTTTCTTATCAAGTAGTAATGTTTTGACTAGAATTTACAAAGATTTCAATATTTTATTTTAAAATTCCTCCAAAATAAAGATATAGTAGACATGAAAGAATAAACTCTGTCAGAGATTTTGGGCATGCGCAGAGTCATCCTTTTTGGTATACACATGGCTTTCATGCAGGGATTTGCACCATTATAGAGTATAAATAAAGAAATAAACATGTGGCTTTAAATTCGATGTTCCAAAGCGTCTTATGTGGCTCTGTGGTCCGAGTGTCAGCACGCAAACACGTGGCCGTAGGTTCGAAGCGCCCTCTCGGAATTCGTTTTGCTTTTATTTTTTTCCATTTCATTGATTTATTTTTTTAATTTTTAGAATAGTAGAAATTAATATTTTTCTCTTCAAGTAGTTATATTTTGACCAGAATTCACAAAGATATCAATATTTTATTTTAAAATTCCTCCAAAATAAAGATATTGTAGAAATAAAAGTATAAACTCGGTCAGAGATTTTGGGAATGCGCAGAGTCATCCTTTTTGATATACACATGTCTTTCATGCAGGGATTTGCAGAATTATAGAGTATAAATAAAGAAATAAACTTGTGGCTTTAAATTCGATCTAACGGATCGTATGTGGCCATGTGGTCCGAGCCTCAACATGAAAACTCGTGGTCGTTGGTTCGATCTGCCCTCTCGGGATTTCTTTTACTTTTATTTTTTCCATTTCATTGATATATTTTTTTAATTTTTGGAATAGTGGAAAATAATATTTTTCTCTTCAAGTAGTAATATTTTGACCAGAATTTACAAAAATTTAAATATTTTATTTTAAAATTCCTCCAAAATAAAGATATTGTAGAAATAAAAGTATAAACTCGGTCAGAGATTTTGGGCATGAGCAGAGTCATCCTTTTTGATATACACATGGTTTTCATGCAGGGATTTGCACCATTATAGAGTATTAATAAAGAAATAAACATCTGGCTTTAAATTCGATCTAACAACGGATCGTAAATCGCCTTGTGGTCCGAGTGTCAGCATGAAAATACGTGGCCATAGGTTCGAACCGCCCTCTCGGGATATCTTTTACTTATATTTTTTCCATTTCATTGATTTATTCTTTTAATTTTTAGAATAGTGGAAATTAATATTTTTCTCTTCAAGTAGTAATATTTTGACCAGAATTTACAAAGATTTCAATATTTTATTTTAAAATTCCTCCAAAATAAAGATATAGTAGACATGAAAATATAAACTCGGTCAGAGATTTTGGCCATGCGAAGAGTCATCCTTCTTGGTATACACATGGCTTTCATGCAGGGATTTGCACCATTATAGAGTATTAATAAAGAAATAAACACGTGGCATTAAATTCGATCTCTCAACGGGTCATATGTGGCCCTGTGGCCCGAGGGTCAGCATGCAAACCCGTGGCCGTAGGTTCGAAGCGCCCTCTCGGAATTCGTTTTGCTTTTATTTTTTTCCATTTCATTGATTTTTTTTTTTAATTTTTAGAATAGTGGAAATTAATTTTTTTTCTCTTCAAGTAGTAATATTTTGACCAGAATTTACAATGATTTCAATATTTTATTTTAAAATTCCTCCAAAATAAAGATATTTTAGAAATAAAAGTATAAACTCGGTCAGAGATTTTGGGCTTCCGCAGAGTCATCCTTTTTGATATACACATGTCTTTCATGCAGGGATTTGCACCCTTATAGAGTATTAATAAAGAAATAATCATACGGCTTTTAAATTCGATCTCCCAACGGATCGTAAATGGCCTTCTGGTCTGAGTGTCAGCATGCAAACCCGTGGCCGTAGGTTCGATCCGCCCCCTCCGGATTTCTTTCACTTTAATTTTTTCCGTTTCGTTGATTTATTCTTTTAATTTTTAGAATAGTGGAAATTTATATTTTTCTCTTCAAGTAGTAATATTTTGAACAGAATTTACAAAGATTTCAATATTTTATTTTAAAATTCCTCCAAAATAAAGATATTGTAGAAATAAAAGTATAAACTCGGTCCGAGGTTTTGGGCATGCGCAGAGTCATCCTTTTTGATATACACATGACTTTCATGCAGGGATTTGCACCATTATAGAGTATAAATAAAGAAATAAACATGTGGCTTTAAATTCGATCTTCCAACGGGTCTTATGTGGCCCTGTGGTCCGAGTGTCAGCATGCAAACACGTGGCCGTAGGTTCGACGCGCTCTCTCGGAATTCGTTTTGCTGTTATTTATTTTCATTTCATTGATTTATTTTTTTTAATTTTTAGAATAGTGGAAATTAATATTTTTCTTATGAAGTAGTGATGTTTTGACCAGAATTTACAAAGATTTCAATATTTTATTTTAAAATTCCTCCAAAATAAAGATATTGTAAAAATAAAAGTATACACTCGGTCAGAGATTTTGGGCATGAGCAGAGTCATCCTTTTTGATATACACATGGCTTTCATGCAGGGATTTGCACCATTATAGAGTATTAATAAAGAAATAAACATCTGGCTTTAAATTCGATCTAACAACGGATCGTAAATCGCCTTGTGGTCCGAGTGTCAGCATGAAAATACGTGGCCATAGGTTCGAACCGCCCTCTCGGGATATCTTTTACTTATATTTTTTCCATTTCATTGATTTATTCTTTTAATTTTTAGAATAGTGGAAATTAATATTTTTCTCTTCAAGTAGTAATATTTTGACCAGAATTTACAAAGATTTCAATATTTTATTTTAAAATTCCTCCAAAATAAAGATATAGTAGACATGAAAATATAAACTCGGTCAGAGATTTTGGCCATGCGAAGAGTCATCCTTCTTGGTATACACATGGCTTTCATGCAGGGATTTGCACCATTATAGAGTATTAATAAAGAAATAAACACGTGGCATTAAATTCGATCTCTCAACGGGTCATATGTGGCCCTGTGGCCCGAGGGTCAGCATGCAAACCCGTGGCCGTAGGTTCGAAGCGCCCTCTCGGAATTCGTTTTGCTTTTATTTTTTTCCATTTCATTGATTTTTTTTTTTAATTTTTAGAATAGTGGAAATTAATTTTTTTTCTCTTCAAGTAGTAATATTTTGACCAGAATTTACAATGATTTCAATATTTTATTTTAAAATTCCTCCAAAATAAAGATATTTTAGAAATAAAAGTATAAACTCGGTCAGAGATTTTGGGCTTCCGCAGAGTCATCCTTTTTGATATACACATGTCTTTCATGCAGGGATTTGCACCCTTATAGAGTATTAATAAAGAAATAATCATACGGCTTTTAAATTCGATCTCCCAACGGATCGTAAATGGCCTTCTGGTCTGAGTGTCAGCATGCAAACCCGTGGCCGTAGGTTCGATCCGCCCCCTCCGGATTTCTTTCACTTTAATTTTTTCCGTTTCGTTGATTTATTCTTTTAATTTTTAGAATAGTGGAAATTTATATTTTTCTCTTCAAGTAGTAATATTTTGAACAGAATTTACAAAGATTTCAATATTTTATTTTAAAATTCCTCCAAAATAAAGATATTGTAGAAATAAAAGTATAAACTCGGTCCGAGGTTTTGGGCATGCGCAGAGTCATCCTTTTTGATATACACATGACTTTCATGCAGGGATTTGCACCATTATAGAGTATAAATAAAGAAATAAACATGTGGCTTTAAATTCGATCTTCCAACGGGTCTTATGTGGCCCTGTGGTCCGAGTGTCAGCATGCAAACACGTGGCCGTAGGTTCGACGCGCTCTCTCGGAATTCGTTTTGCTGTTATTTATTTTCATTTCATTGATTTATTTTTTTTAATTTTTAGAATAGTGGAAATTAATATTTTTCTTATGAAGTAGTGATGTTTTGACCAGAATTTACAAAGATTTCAATATTTTATTTTAAAATTCCTCCAAAATAAAGATATTGTAAAAATAAAAGTATACACTCGGTCAGAGATTTTGGGCATGAGCAGAGTCATCCTTTTTGATATACACATGGCTTTCATGCAGGGATTTGCACCATTATAGAGTATTAATAAAGAAATAAACATCTGGCTTTAAATTCGATCTAACAACGGATCGTAAATCGCCTTGTGGTCCGAGTGTCAGCATGAAAATACGTGGCCATAGGTTCGAACCGCCCTCTCGGGATATCTTTTACTTATATTTTTTCCATTTCATTGATTTATTCTTTTAATTTTTAGAATAGTGGAAATTAATATTTTTCTCTTCAAGTAGTAATATTTTGACCAGAATTTACAAAGATTTCAATATTTTATTTTAAAATTCCTCCAAAATAAAGATATAGTAGACATGAAAATATAAACTCGGTCAGAGATTTTGGCCATGCGAAGAGTCATCCTTCTTGGTATACACATGGCTTTCATGCAGGGATTTGCACCATTATAGAGTATTAATAAAGAAATAAACACGTGGCATTAAATTCGATCTCTCAACGGGTCATATGTGGCCCTGTGGCCCGAGGGTCAGCATGCAAACACGTGGCCGTAGGTTCGACGCGCTCTCTCGGAATTCGTTTTGCTGTTATTTATTTTCATTTCATTGATTTATTTTTTTTAATTTTTAGAATAGTGGAAATTAATATTTTTCGTATCAAGTAGTAATTTTTGACTAGAATTTACAAAAATTTAAATATTTTATTTTAAAATTCCTCCAAAATAAAGAAATTGTAGAAATAAAAGTATAAACTCGGTCCGAGATTTTGGGCATGCGCAGAGTCATCCTTTTTGATATACACATGTCTTTCATGCAGGGATTTGCACCATTATAGAGTATTAATAAAGAAATAAACATGTGGCTTTAAATTCGATCTAACAACGGATCGTAAATGGCATTGTGGTCCGAGTGTCAGCATGAAAATCCGTGGCCATAAGTTCGAACCGCCCTCTCGGGATATCTTTAACTTTATTTTTTCCGTTTCGTTGATTTATTCTTTTAATATTTAGAATAGTGGTAATTTATATTTTTCTCGTCAAGTAGTAATATTTTAACCAGAATTTACAAAGATTTCAATATTTCATTTTAAAATTCCTCCAAAATAAAGATATTGTAGAAATAAAAGTATAAACTCGGTCCGAGGTTTTGGGCATGCGCAGAGTCATCCTTTTTGATATACACATGACTTTCATGCAGGGATTTGCACCATTATAGAGTATAAATAAAGAAATAAACATGTGGCTTTAAATTCGATCTTCCAACGGGTCTTATGTGGCCCTGTGGTCCGAGTGTCAGCATGCAAACACGTGGCCGTAGGTTCGACGCGCTCTCTCGGAATTCGTTTTGCTGTTATTTATTTTCATTTCATTGATTTATTTTTTTTAATTTTTAGAATAGTGGAAATTAATATTTTTCTCTTCAAGTAGTAATATTTTGACCAGAATTTACAAAGATTTCAATATTTTATTTTAAAATTCCTCCAAAACAAAGATATAGTAGACATGAAAGTATAAACTCGGTCTGAGATTCTGGGCATGCGCAGAGTCATCCTTTTTGGTATACACATGGCTTTCATGCAGGGATTTGCACCATTAAAGAGTATAAATAAGGAAATAATCATGTGGCTTTAAATTCGATCTTTCAACGGGTCTTATGTGGCCCTGTGGTCCGAGTGTCAGCATGCAAACACGTGGCCGTAGGTTCGAAGCGCCCTCTCGGAATTCGTTTTGCTTTTATTTTTTTCCATTTCATTGATTTATTTTTTTTAATTTTTAGAATAGTGGAAATTAATATTTTTCTTATGAAGTAGTTATATTTTGACCAGAATTTACAAAGATATCAATATTTTATTTTAAAATTCCTCCAAAATAAAGATATTGTAGAAATAAAAGTATAAACTCGGTCAGAGATTTTGGGAATGCGCAGAGTCATCCTTTTTGATATACACATGTCTTTCATGCAGGGATTTGCAGAATTATAGAGTATAAATAAAGAAATAAACTTGTGGCTTTAAATTCGATCTAACGGATCGTATGTGGCCATGTGGTCCGAGCCTCAACATGAAAACTCGTGGTCGTTGGTTCGATCCGCCCTCTCGGGATTTCTTTTACTTTTATTTTTTCCATTTCATTGATTTATTTTTTTAATTTTTGGAATAGTGGAAAATAATATTTTTCTCTTCAAGTAGTAATATTTTGACCAGAATTTACAAAAATTTAAATATTTTATTTTAAAATTCCTCCAAAATAAAGATATTGTAGAAATAAAAGTATAAACTCGGTCAGAGATTTTGGGCATGAGCAGAGTCATCCTTTTTGATATACACATGGCTTTCATGCAGGGATTTGCACCATTATAGAGTATTAATAAAGAAATAAACATCTGGCTTTAAATTCGATCTAACAACGGATCGTAAATCGCCTTGTGGTCTGAGTGTCAGCATGCAAACCCGTGGCCGTAGGTTCGATCCGCCCCCTCGGGATTTCTTTCACTTTAATTTTTTCCATTTCATTGATTTATTCTTTTAATTTTTAGAATAGTGGAAATTAATATTTTTCTCTTCAAGTAGTAATATTTTGACCAGAATTTACAAAGATTTCAATATTTTATTTTAAAATTCCTCCAAAATAAAGATATAGTAGACATGAAAATATAAACTCGGTCAGAGATTTTGGCCATGCGAAGAGTCATCCTTCTTGGTATACACATGGCTTTCATGCAGGGATTTGCACCATTATAGAGTATTAATAAAGAAATAAACACGTGGCATTAAATTCGATCTCTCAACTGGTCATATGTGGCCCTGTGGCCCGAGGGTCAGCATGCAAACCCGTGGCCGTAGGTTCGAAGCGCCCTCTCGGAATTCGTTTTGCTTTTATTTTTTTCCATTTCATTGATTTAATTTTTTAATTTTTAGAATAGTTGAAATTAATATTTTTCTCTTCAAGTAGTAATATTTTAACCAGAATTTACAAAGATTTCAATATTTTATTTTAAAATTCCTCCAAAATAAAGATATTTTAGAAATAAAAGTATAAACTCGGTCAGAGATTTTGGGCTTCCGCAGAGTCATCCTTTTTGATATACACATGTCTTTCATGCAGGGATTTGCACTCTTATAGAGTATTAATAAAGAAATAATCATATGGCTTTTAAATTCGATCTCCCAACGGATCGTAAATGGCCTTCTGGTCTGAGTGTCAGCATGCAAACCCGTGGCCGTAGGTTCGATCCGCCCCCTCGGGATTTCTTTCACTTTAATTTTTTCCGTTTCGTTGATTTATTCTTTTAATTTTTAGAATAGTGGAAATTTATATTTTTCTCTTCAAGTAGTAATATTTTGACCAGAATTTACAAAGATTTCAATATTTTATTTTAAAATTCCTCCAAAATAAAGATATTGTAGAAATAAAAGTATAAACTCGGTCCGAGGTTTTGGGCATGCGCAGAGTCATCCTTTTTGATATACACATGACTTTCATGCAGGGATTTGCACCATTATAGAGTATAAATAAAGAAATAAACATGTGGCTTTAAATTCGATCTTCCAACGGGTCTTATTTGGCCCTGTGGTCCGAGTGTCAGCATGCAAACACGTGGCCGTAGGTTCGACGCGCTCTCTCGGAATTCGTTTTGCTGTTATTTATTTTCATTTCATTGATTTATTTTTTTTAATTTTTAGAATAGTGGAAATTAATATTTTTCGTATCAAGTAGTAATTTTTGACTAGAATTTACAAAAATTTAAATATTTTATTTTAAAATTCCTCCAAAATAAAGATATTGTAGAAATAAAAGTATAAACTCGGTCCGAGATTTTGGGCATGCGCAGAGTCATCCTTTTTGATATACACATGTCTTTCATGCAGGGATTTGCACCATTATAGAGTATTAATAAAGAAATAAACATGTGGCTTTAAATTCGATCTTCCAACGGGTCTTATTTGGCCCTGTGGTCCGAGTGTCAGCATGCAAACACGTGGCCGTAGGTTCGACGCGCTCTCTCGGAATTCGTTTTGCTGTTATTTATTTTCATTTCATTGATTTATTTTTTTTAATTTTTAGAATAGTGGAAATTAATATTTTTCGTATCAAGTAGTAATTTTTGACTAGAATTTACAAAAATTTAAATATTTTATTTTAAAATTCCTCCAAAATAAAGAAATTGTAGAAATAAAAGTATAAACTCGGTCCGAGATTTTGGGCATGCGCAGAGTCATCCTTTTTGATATACACATGTCTTTCATGCAGGGATTTGCACCATTATAGAGTATTAATAAAGAAATAAACATGTGGCTTTAAATTCGATCTAACAACGGATCGTAAATGGCATTGTGGTCCGAGTGTCAGCATGAAAATCCGTGGCCATAAGTTCGAACCGCCCTCTCGGGATATCTTTAACTTTATTTTTTCCGTTTCGTTGATTTATTCTTTTAATATTTAGAATAGTGGTAATTTATATTTTTCTCGTCAAGTAGTAATATTTTAACCAGAATTTACAAAGATTTCAATATTTTATTTTAAAATTCCTCCAAAATAAAGATATTGTAGAAATAAAAGTATAAACTCGGTCCGAGGTTTTGGGCATGCGCAGAGTCATCCTTTTTGATATACACATGACTATCATGCAGGGATTTGCACCATTATAGAGTATAAATAAAGAAATAAACATGTGGCTTTAAATTCGATCTTCCAACGGGTCTTATGTGGCCCTGTGGTCCGAGTGTCAGCATGCAAACACGTGGCCGTAGGTTCGACGCGCTCTCTCGGAATTCGTTTTGCTGTTATTTATTTTCATTTCATTGATTTATTTTTTTTAATTTTTAGAATAGTGGAAATTAATATTTTTCGTATCAAGTAGTAATTTTTGACTAGAATTTACAAAAATTTAAATATTTTATTTTAAAATTCCTCCAAAATAAAGATATTGTAGAAATAAAAGTATAAACTCGGTCCGAGATTTTGGGCATGCGCAGAGTCATCCTTTTTGATATACACATGTCTTTCATGCAGGGATTTGCACCATTATAGAGTATTAATAAAGAAATAAACATGTGGCTTTAAATTCGATCTAACAACGGATCGTAAATGGCATTGTGGTCCGAGTGTCAGCATGAAAATCCGTGGCCATAGGTTCGAACCGCCCTCTCGGGATATCTTTAACTTTATTTTTTCCGTTTCGTTGATTTATTCTTTTAATATTTAGAATAGTGGTAATTTATATTTTTCTCGTCAAGTAGTAATATTTTAACCAGAATTTACAAAGATTTCAATATTTTATTTTAAAATTCCTCCAAAATAAAGATATTGTAGAAATAAAAGTATAAACTCGGTCCGAGGTTTTGGGCATGCGCAGAGTCATCCTTTTTGATATACACATGACTTTCATGCAGGGATTTGCACCATTATAGAGTATAAATAAAGAAATAAACATGTGGCTTTAAATTCGATCTTCCAACGGGTCTTATGTGGCCCTGTGGTCCGAGTGTCAGCATGCAAACACGTGGCCGTAGGTTCGACGCGCTCTCTCGGAATTCGTTTTGCTGTTATTTATTTTCATTTCATTGATTTATTTTTTTTAATTTTTAGAATAGTGGAAATTAATATTTTTCTCTTCAAGTAGTAATATTTTGACCAGAATTTACAAAGATTTCAATATTTTATTTTAAAATTCCTCCAAAACAAAGATATAGTAGACATGAAAGTATAAACTCGGTCTGAGATTCTGGGCATGCGCAGAGTCATCCTTTTTGGTATACACATGGCTTTCATGCAGGGATTTGCACTATTAAAGAGTATAAATAAGGAAATAATCATGTGGCTTTAAATTCGATCTTTCAACGGGTCTTATGTGGCCCTGTGGTCCGAGTGTCAGCATGCAAACACGTGGCCGTAGGTTCGAAGCGCCCTCTCGGAATTCGTTTTGCTTTTATTTTTTTCCATTTCATTGATTTATTTTTTTAATTTTTAGAATAGTGGAAATTAATATTTTTCTTATGAAGTAGTTATATTTTGACCAGAATTTACAAAGATATCAATATTTTATTTTAAAATTCCTCCAAAATAAAGATATTGTAGAAATAAAAGTATAAACTCGGTCAGAGATTTTGGGAATGCGCAGAGTCATCCTTTTTGATATACACATGTCTTTCATGCAGGGATTTGCAGAATTATAGAGTATAAATAAAGAAATAAACTTGTGGCTTTAAATTCGATCTAACGGATCGTATGTGGCCATGTGGTCCGAGCCTCAACATGAAAACTCGTGGTCGTTGGTTCGATCCGCCCTCTCGGGATTTCTTTTACTTTTATTTTTTTCATTTCATTGATTTATTTTTTTAATTTTTGGAATAGTGGAAAATAATATTTTTCTCTTCAAGTAGTAATATTTTGACCAGAATTTACAAAAATTTAAATATTTTATTTTAAAATTCCTCCAAAATAAAGATATTGTAGAAATAAAAGTATAAACTCGGTCAGAGATTTTGGGCATGAGCAGAGTCATCCTTTTTGATATACACATGGCTTTCATGCAGGGATTTGCACCATTATAGAGTATTAATAAAGAAATAAACATCTGGCTTTAAATTCGATCTAACAACGGATCGTAAATCGCCTTGTGGTCCGAGTGTCAGCATGAAAATACGTGGCCATAGGTTCGATCCGCCCCCTCGGGATTTCTTTCACTTTCATTTTTTCCGTTTCGTTGATTTATTCTTTTAATTTTTAGAATAGTGGAAATTCATATTTTTCTCTTCAAGTAGTAATATTTTGACCAGAATTTACAAAGATTTCAATATTTTATTTTAAAATTCCTCCAAAATAAAGATATTGTAGAAATAAAAGTATAAACTCGGTCCGAGGTTTTGGGCATGCGCAGAGTCATCCTTTTTGATATACACATGACTTTCATGCAGGGATTTGCACCATTATAGAGTATAAATAAAGAAATAAACATGTGGCTTTAAATTCGATCTTCCATCGGGTCTTATGTGGCCCTGTGGTCCGAGTGTCAGCATGCAAACACGTGGCCGTAGGTTCGACGCGCTCTCTCGGAATTCGTTTTGCTGTTATTTATTTTCATTTCATTGATTTATTTTTTTTAATTTTTAGAATAGTGGTAATTAATATTTTTCGTATCAAGTAGTAATTTTTGACTAGAATTTACAAAAATTTAAATATTTTATTTTAAAATTCCTCCAAAATAAAGATATTGTAGAAATAAAAGTATAAACTCGGTCCGAGATTTTGGGCATGCGCAGAGTCATCCTTTTTGATATACACATGTCTTTCATGCAGGGATTTGCACCATTATAGAGTATTAATAAAGAAATAAACATGTGGCTTTAAATTCGATCTAACAACGGATCGTAAATGGCATTGTGGTCCGAGTGTCAGGATGAAAATCCGTGGCCATAGGTTCGAAACGCCCTCTCGGGATATCTTTTACTTTTATTTTTTCCGTTTCGTTGATTTATTCTTTTAATATTTAGAATAGTGGAAATTTATATTTTTCTCGTCAAGTAGTAATATTTTGACCAGAATTTACAAAGATTTCAATATTTTATTTTAAAATTCCTCCAAAATAAAGATATTGTAGAAATAAAAGTATAAACTCGGTCAGAGATTTTGGGCATGCGCAGAGTCATCCTTTTTGATATACACATGACTTTCATGCAGGGATTTGCACCATTCAAGAGTATAAATAAGGAAATAATCATGTGGCTTTAAATTCGATCTTTCAACGGGTCTTATGTGGCCCTGTGGTCCGAGTGTCAGCATGCAAACACGTGGCCGTAGGTTCGAAGCGCCCTCTCGGAATTCGTTTTGCTTTTATTTTTTCCATTTCATTGATTTATTTTTTTAATTTTTAGAATACTGGAAATTAATATTTTTTCTTGAAGTATTAATATTTTGACCAGAATTTACAAAGATTTCAATATTTTATTTTAAAATTCCTCTAAAATAAAGATATAGTAGACATGAAAGAATAAACTCGGTCAGAGATTTTGGGCATGCGCAGTGTCATCCTTTTTGATATACACATGGTTTTCAAGCAGGGATTTGCACCATTATAGAGTATAAATAAAAAAATAAACATGTGACTTTATATTCCATCTGCCAACGGATCGTAAATGACATTGTGGTCCGAGTGCCAGCATGAAAATCCGTGGCCATAGGTTCGATCGGCCCTCTCGGGATTGCTTTTACTTTTATTTTTCCCATTTCATTGATTTATTTTTTTAAAATTTAGAATAGTGGAAATTAATATTTTTCTCTTCAAGTAGTAATGTTTTGACCAGAATTTACAAAAATTTCAATATTTTATTTTAAAATTCCTCCAAAACAAAGATATTGTAGAAATAAAAGTATAAACTCGGTCCGAGATTTTGGGCATGCGCAGAATCATCCTTTTTGATATACACATGGCTTTCATGCAGGGATTTGCACCATTATAGAGTATTAATAAAGAAATAATCATGTGGCTTTAAAATTCGATCTCCCAACGGATCGTAAATGGCCTTGTGGTCTGAGTGTCAGCATGCAAACCCGTGGCCGTAGGTTCGATCCGCCCCCTCGGGATTTCTTTCACTTTTATTTTTTCAATTTCATTGATTTATTCTTTTAATTTTTATAATAGTGGAAATTAATATTTTTCTCTTCAAGTAGTAATATTTTGACTAGAATTTACAAAGATTTCAATATTTTATTTTAAAATTCCTCCAAAATAAAGATATAGTAGACATGAAAGAATAAACTCTGTCAGAGATTTTGGGCATGCGCAGACTCATCCTTTTTAATATGCACATGGTTTTCAAGCAGGGATTTGCACCATTATAGAGTATAAATAAAGAAATAAACATGTGACTTTACATTCGATCTCCCAACGGATCGTATGTGGCCTTGTGGTCCGAGCCTCAACATGAAAACTCGTGGTCGTAGGTTCGATCCGCCCTCTCGTGATTTCTTTTACTTCTATTTTTTCCATTTCATTGATTTATTTTTTTATTTTTTAGAATAGTGAAAATAATATTTTTCTCTTCAAGTAGTAATATTTTGACCAGAATTTACAAAAATTTCAATATTTTATTTTAAAATTCCTCCAAAATAAAGATATTGTAGAAATAAAAGTATAAACTCGGTCAGAGAATTTGGGCATGCGCAGAATCATCCTTTTTGATATACGTATGTCTTTCTTTCAGGGATTTGCACCATTATAGAGAATTAATAAAGAAATAAACATGTGGCTTTAAATTCGATTTCGCAACGCATCGTAAATGGCCTTGTGGTCCGAGTGTCAGCATACAAACCCGTGGCCGTAGGTTCGATCCGCCCTCTCGGGATTTCTTTCACTTTTATTTTTTCCATTTCATTGATTTATTTTTTTAATTTTTCGAATAGAGGAAATTAATATTTTTCTCTTCAAGTAGTAATATTTTGACCAGAATTTACAAAAGTTTCAATATTTTATTTTAAAATTCCTCCAAAATAAAGATGTTGTAGAAATAAAAGTATAAACTCGGTCAGAGATTTTGGGCATGCGCAGAGTCATCCTTTTTGGTATACACATGGCTTTCATGCTGGGATTTACACCATTATAGAGTATAAATAAAGAAATAAACATGTGGCTTTAAATTCGATCTCCCAACGGATCGTATGTGGGCTTGTGGTCCGAGTGTCAGCATGCAAACAAATGGCCGTCTGTTCGAAGCGCTCCATCGGAATTCGTTTTGCTTTTATTTTTTTCCATTTCATTGATTTATTTTTTTAATTTTTAGACTAGTGAAAATTAATATTTTTCTCTTCAAGTAGTAATATTTTGACCAGAATTTACAAAGATTTCAATATTTTATTTTAAAATTCCTCCAAAATAAAGATATTGTAGAAATAAAAGTGTAAACTCGGTCCGAGACTTTGGGCATGCGCAGAGTCATCCTTTTTGATATACACATGGCTCTCATGCAGGGATTTGCACCATTATAGAGTATTAATAAAGAAATAAACACGTGGCATTAAATTCGATTTCCCAACGGATCCTATGTGGCCTTGTGGTCCGAGTGTCAGCATGCAAACACGTGGCCGTCGGTTCGAAGCGCTCTCTCGGAATTCGTTTTGCTTTAATTTTTTTCCATTTCATTGATTTATTTTTTTAATTTTTAGAATAGTGGAAATTAATATTTTTCTTATCAAGTAGTAATGTTTTGATCAGAATTTACAAAGATTTCAATATTTGATTTTAACATTCCTCCAAAATAAAGATATAGTAGACATGAAAATATAAACTCGGCCAGAGATTTTGGCCATGCGAAGAGTCATCCTTTTTGATATACACATGGCTTTCATGCAGGGATTTGCACCATTATAGAGTATTAATAAAGAAATAAACACGTGGCATTAAATTCGATCTCTCAACCGGTCATATGTGGCCCTGTGGCCCGAGGGTCAGCATGCAAACCCGTGGCCGTAGGTTCGAAGCGCCCTCTCGGAATTCGTTTTGCTTTTATTTTTTTCCATTTCATTGATTTATTTTTTTAATTTTTAGAATAGTTGAAATTAATATTTTTCTCTTCAAGTAGTAATATTTTGACCAGAATTTACAAAGATTTCAATATTTTATTTTAAAATTCCTCCAAAATAAAGATATTGTAGAAATAAAAGTATAAACTCGGTCAGAGAATTTGGGCATGCGCAGAATCATCCTTTTTGATATACACATGGCTTTCTTTCAGGGATTTGCACCATTATAGAGTATTAATAAAGAAATAAACATGTGGCTTTAAATTCGATCTCGCAACGGATCGTATGTGGCCTTGTGGTACGAGCCTCAACATGAAAACTCGTGGTCGTAGGCTCTATCCGCCCTCTTTCGATTTCTTTTACTTTTATTTTTTCCATTTTATTGATTTATTTTTTTAATTTTTAGAATAGTGAAAATTAATATTTTTCTCTTCAAGTAGTAATATTTTGACCAGAATTTACAAAAATTTCAATATTTTATTTTAAAATTCCTCCAAAATAAAGATGTTGTAGAAATAAAAGTATAAACTCGGTCAGAGATTTTGGGCATGCGCAGAGTCATCCTTTTTGATATACACATGGCTTTCATGCAGGGATTTGCACCATTATAGAGTATTAATAAAGAAATAAACACGTGGCTTTAAATTCGATCTCCCAACGGATCGTATGTGGCCTTGTGGTCCGAGTGCCAGCATGCAAACCAGTGGCCGTAGGCTCGATCCGCCCTCTCGGGATTTCTTTTACATTTATTTTTTCCATTTTATTTATTTATTTTTTTTAATTTTTAGAATAGTGGAAATTAATATTTTTCTCTTCAAGTAGTAATATTTTGACCAGAATTTACAAAGATTTCAATATTTTATTTTAAAATTCCTCCAAAATAAAGATATTGTAGAAATAAAAGTATAAACTCGGTCAGAGATTTTGGCCATGCGAAGAGTCATCCTTTTTGATATACACATGGCTTTCATGCAGGGATTTGCACCATTATAGAGTATTAATAAAGAAATAAACACGTGGCTTTAAATTCGATCTCCCAACGGATCGTATGTGGCCTTGTGGTCCGAGTGCCAGCATGCAAACCAGTGGCCGTAGGCTCGATCCGCCCTCTCGGGATTTCTTTTACATTTATTTTTTCCATTTTATTTATTTATTTTTTTTAATTTTTAGAATAGTGGAAATTAATATTTTTCTCTTCAAGTAGTAATATTTTGACCAGAATTTACAAAGATTTAAATATTTCATTTTAAAATTCCTCCAAAATAAAGATATTGTAGAAATAAAAGTATAAACTCGGTCCGAGATTTTGGGCATGCGCAGAGTCATCCTTTTTGATATACACATGGCTTTCATGCAGGGATTTGCACGATTATAAATTATAAATAAAGAAATAAACATGTGGCTTTAAATTCAATCTCCCAACGGATCGTATGTGGCCTTGTGGTCCGAGCCTCAGAACTAAATACGTAAAATGCACTGTTAATATGCTCATTGTTATCTTCTGATTATTACTTGCCTGAACATAGGCACTTCGAAAAAAATTCCTGTTTTCATACCTCAATAAAAAGCGTTTGTATTTTTCGGCTTTTATTTTTCTTTTCAATTAGCATTATAAAACTATACTTTGTCTTTTGAATAAATGCCTTAACCATCGACCCGTATGTCATATGGGCATCATCGCTTTCGTCATTTTCAAAACATTGTAAATCACTTTAATTCAACACAAATATGGCGCATAAACCACAAAACCCTCTTATATTTTATTTCAATTGAATTTAAAAGACAGTAGTGACGGAAAGTGACACATAATTAAATCATAAAAGAAAAAAAAAAAACGTGAAATGATTAAATTGCACTGCCAAAAGAAATTAATTTTCAAAATATGTTTTTTGAAGACATGGACACAAAAATTCCTTTGAAATTATTCAAAAGGATTTTTACTCAGGTATTCGTTTTAACAATGTGTGAATTATAAAGGAGAAAATATCAAAATAAGAAGAAGAATATGCAATGAAAACAATAAAAAAGGAAATAAAACTGGCGATGCTGATGACACATCGTATGGTTTAGGAAGGTCATTGGAATTGTTGCTGCAAAATCGGTTCGTGATTTTAGGCTTCATAATCGGATTGTTTTAAACATCTGTTTTCTTATTACTTTTATTTTGCTGTGATATGAAATACTTGCTGTGATTGCTTGCAATGTTGTGGTTTTAACCTTCGATTGGGCGCAACTAATTTGTGAGATGAAGTCACGAAAAAAGTGTTTTGGAACAATTTCATGATTTGTTCAAATTGATCAATAAAAACAGCAAGGAAAAATTAAATTGTTATCTAAAAGCCTAAATATACTCAAATGTAAGTGAAAAGTTCTTTTTAATATGTTTTTTTAACATACATTCAAAAATTGCATTAATTGAGTACATTAATCTCTTAGATGAATTGCGCCCGACGGAAGGTTAATTGAAAAACTAAGCATTTCCGCTTTTGTATTGGCGGCATTGATGAAAATGAATCGCAGTTCTATTGGAAGAAACATCTATATGAGGAATAAAAAAAATGTTTACATTGCTTTAGCTTATAAATTTCGGTAGACTCTCGTTTTTCATTTTAGATTTTTCTAGAAATCGTTTGCTTTGCAATAAGAGTGAGAAAGTAATCGTTTGAGTTGAAATAGCTTGGTGTACTCCACGACGATCCGCCTACCCGAAAGAATTTAAGACCTTCAGTTCGTCAAAAAGCTATATTGCAAATCAAAATGTAGTTTATTACTTGCTCCATTTAAAAACTGATTCATCTTTTGATACAAAGGAAATTAAATTTCCAAGAAGAATATTAAACTTCTCTGCCATTTCTAAATATCTAATTTATTTATTTATTTGAAAGAATAACAACGTCCCAGTATTCATAATATCTGTACGCTTGAATCTAGAATTTAACTTTCTTCGGCTCTCAGCTTTTCATTAGTAAATGAAAATCTGGTAATGGTACAGTTCATGAAGGAATACGGAAGCAAGAAAATGCGATTCATTTTTCATTCTAAACGATTGCAGCCTTTAGTACCTACACTAAAAAATTGGTTCATAGGCGATGATTTCAAGGACCATGTGATTTTAAATGTTCTCTTTTCTAAATTCGTAAATTCTTAGAAAGAGAGTTCTTTACTTCTTTTCTAAATTCATAAATTCTTCATAAATTCTTTTATTTCGTGAAATCGCGTTGAATCTTTTAAACTTAAGGAATTAAGTTAATAGCATTCATAAATTGAAAATTTGTTATGATTCATATTTCTTATGATGTTAAAAGCTTATATACTAAAAGCATTTTACAACTGCCTTTACTAATTAGTTAAATTCCCAGTTGCAGTTATTGCATGTGTAATTGCTGATTTCCATACAAAAATTTTAAGAAGAAAGAATAAAAATGATTAATTTGTTTATTTATTAAAAAAAAAAGATTTTTTTTGTATATTTTTTTGTTTTTGTTCATTTTGGATACAGGAAAAAAAATTGATATGTCACTATAACCGATCATTTGTTTGTTATGGTGATGATGTCGTGTCCGCGTTACAACGGAAAGAGGAGTGCAGTAGCTTATGAGGGTAAAGACCCATAAGCATCCGAGGGCAGAAGTCTGACTTCCAGCTCATATGAAGATGGCAACTCACACACTTGCTCGCACAACCCCTTTTTACAGGGGGGCTCTTTCACACACCTCATAGATAGAACACAGGGAAGAGAACCACCATGCCGGAACCAGGACGCGAATCCGGGACGCCCGGACCACGGGGAAGACGCGCTACCCTAGACCAGATGTCCAGCTCGTATCGTGTAAATGACAGCCTGAAAATATTATCACATTTTGCACTGTACAGACGTACAGGCGCCAGTTTATAATATTGATAACAATTTGAGGATCTCTGCTTGTAATAAGAACTTTTTTTGCTGAAAACAGACCTAAAAAGAACAAAAGTTATTTGAAGTAAAATAGAATTTGGTCCTTATCGTTGGCACAATTTTTTTCCCGCTTATTTCAATGATTTTGACTAATGAAAAGGTGCCAAAATGATGGTTGCTTTAAAATGTTCTCATCATCATTTCTGATTCTAGTGTGAAAGAGTGATCTTTCGATATTCTTAAAATCTTTATACATTGTTCTATTTAACCAAAATTTGACAAAGAAAAATTGATTATTAAAAAAATTATGTTGAAAATATATGGATAAGTAAGCCATTTGATTGCTTCTAATTAATATGCAAAATAATCATTAAAAATAATAAGATTGTAAAGCCTATAAAATTCATCAATTAGAAGTATAATTTTTTCTTAATTTCATTAAAAAATTCTTTAATATGTACGAATCATTTGTTTAATAGTTTTTTTCCTTCCATTTTTGCAGTAAAATTTGTTTTAATGAGAATTTAGTTTTTAATTTATTTGAATATTTCTCGTATTATTTGTACAAAAAAAATTGTACAAATAGTATAAGTTTGTACTTCTGTGAAATATTCTTCTGTTTGCCTGGAATATCTCCTCTTTCATTCCGATACAAGCCTGTAACAGCCTTTAATCCATTTTTCAGAGTTTTTTTAATGGATAACATTTTTGAATGAATGTATTGTTTCAAATGTTGAAACGATATTGGTATTTGAAGTCAATTCACTGCATGACACTCGGCTTTTGATATGGCTAGATTCGAACATATGTCTAAAGACAAGTGATCCAAATTTCTACTTGGATTAAATGAGTATAACTTAAATATATGTATGCATTTTTTCTGCAAATGAATTATATTTATTTTGAATTTTAATACGTTTGTAATTTTTATTATTGGAGTTCATGATTTTATGAGATGTAGAAAATTTCTAAGTTAGACAATTGATTCTACAAATGTGAATGATTGAATGTTATCCATTAGACCATAATTATTTTAATTGGTTTCATTCGTGTCATTAAAGTGCGTCGAATCATTTCTTAGGTTTAGAAATATTTTCTAATACTAATATTACAAACAAACTGTAATGATGTGTCCGCTTCATTTTGGTGGCATTAAAAACTATGAAATAACTGAATTGATGAAATTTTTATGCTTTTAAGGATTTTAAATTTGGAAAGCCCTGAACTCGAATATAAACGCATGTGCACAAAATGCATCGCTCTAAGAGAAGAGCTCCGATAACAAACCAAATGTTAACCACAAAGAACCATCCTTCCAATAACTTAAACATTCGAAACTCCGATTAAACAAAACGCAGAGATCATAACTCTGGACTGTGGACTAAAGAGGGATTGCAGAGTGTTTTGTCTTCAGTATCTTGCCGTGCCCATCTCCAAAACCAAAAGGCAGCTGACTTTTTTCATAAAGTATACAAATTCGTTACGGGAAAATTCCCGTTTGATATCGTTTACTAATTCCCGAGGTTTGTTTTCACATTGGAGCGATTTGAAAATGGCTAGGAAAAAACATCAGCGTTTGCAAAAGATTGCAAAGTTCTAGCATTCGAATATTATCGTCTGAAGATTTTCACTTCAAGATTCTGTTTCATATCTGTGAAGTTTACAAAATAAAAAAGTGAAGTTATACTATCATTAAGTTAGAATAAAGATGAATCGAATATTTACGTTTCTAATGGCGCTATGACGTCATGGGACTCATCTCCATTAGTAAGGTTCCTGTACAAAACAAACAGAATTCAAATAAGACAATCAAAATAACACGGCTTTAATTGTAAACAATTTGGAGAAATCAAAGACATGAAAATATTAAAAAACACTTTTCTGAAATAAAATATAAACAGTACTCTATGCTGGTTATATTTGATTGACTGGTAACACATATAAGTACATACTCTGAGCCGACTAGTAATACATATAATATTTAAATAAATGTCTTTATCAATTATTATCCGAAGATTTTCGCATTCATTGTCGGATTTCCAAATTTTCGGAATCTGGATAACATTAAATGAGCAGATTTTATTGTCTGTGGGTATGTTTTGTCTCATTGAACGGGGGAACGGATGTTTAAAAATACACGACAAAGCATTTTTTTTTCATCTGGCGAGCCATTTTTAAATTTGAATAATTGTTTAAATTAATTGTTAATTAATTAAATAATGCGAAATAAGCAAGAAGCTGGTTGACTATGAAGGTGAAATGGTTCAAACAAAAACACGAACACGAACACGACAAAAAAAGAACAGGATGGCACGGCATTCAAGTTTGCACAAAATATTCTTGAAGTAGAAGTTCGTGTCTATAAATACTTTAACCATTAAATAAAAGTTAGAAAATTTAATGAAATGAAACATTTTTTTACTTAATACGTTGTTGAAATCATTCTGATATCTTATAATGGAGCGAATTAATTTCTAGAAATGTATTGATTTACCAATAAGAAAGTAAAGATTTTTAATCGAACTGCCTGAGACCTTTCTTATCTTATCTCATTCGCCGTTGGCTCTTAGTAATGATAGCTCCCGAGATGTACGGCTGAAAAGGAAGGCGAAAGAGGCTAGCTTTCTTTTATCAATATATTGCAAATGAGCTCATCAATCTTAAAAAAGATCCATATCTTCAGAAAGCTAGCTTTTATTGTATTCTTAAAAATCAAAAGTTCGCCACTTGTATGCCACGTGCCAACAAAATGATCAAAACAGTTTAATCATCTTAGTTGTATTTGCATTCTTTTTTACTTTCTCGTTTACGAGGTATAAAAAAATGTATTGCGATCGTCGAAAAATTCGAACGCGCGATTTTGACGAATCTCCATGTTTTAGGGCTCCCTGAGTTCGAAAAATACATTTAAAAAAAAGGTCCGTCCATTTGTAACAAAGATAACTCAAAAACACTTAGAGTTAAATGGATGAAATGTGTCATATGACTGTTAGACTAAATGCGTAGATTTCTATGAAATTTTGAGCAAAATCTGTCCAAAGGAGTCTGTCTGTCTGTTCGGTCGCTCGAAATAAAGACAATGATATGGATTCAATTCCGTACACATATTTATCACGCAAAGTGAAAGCACCTACAAATTCTAAGCCAAATTCAATGACGCATTGAGCATAAACCTGATAGCTCAAAAATACACTGATGTAAATGTATCTAATTTGTAAATGTATAATAATAAATAAAATAAAAACACTGAATTTCCACCAAAAGTCAATATTTCATAACTATAGTACGCCAATGCCATCAAGGCATTCTCAAGTCATACCTTTTATATAGAGAGTATGCGAGAAAATGTTGGGAAGACCACTCCTGCTGTTTAATTTTCATGCGGGCGAGTCCTCTTTACCAACATGAAAAGGTACACATATTTCCTAGATACGCTATTATAAAATCTTTACATCTTAAGTGAGGAACGACTGAACTTGATTTATGTTTATTGTTAACTAGCCGCCTTTGGCGACCAGCCGGTTCGCCAATCTTAATGTTCGTTAAAATTTTAATAATTAAATATTTTATGCAATTCCAACTTTAATAGATTCTTCAGCAAAATATTTTAAAACTTCAAATTTTTATAGTCATATAATTCACTCATAATATTATAAAGGCCTTCAGTCATAACGTGATATGTAGCTCTCTAATTTTCTGTTACCCCTCGTCGAATTTATGCTTTAAATTAAAGTGTAAATGATTAATCTGCAATTAATATAATAATATTTTTTACTGAAACAAAGCATTTTTTTTAATAATATGATTACTGATAATAGAGTCACTGAGCGTTTAAACTTTATGGGCACTAAAGAATATCTTTCTTAATTTATGTAATATCTCAAGAATTTGTCAACAAAATTTCTCAGATTCATCATGAACAGATCGATTAATGAACAATGTTTAATTTTAAATGCATCAAACACTAAGAAAATAAAATGAATCGTTTAAAATAATCGGTCTAAAACAGGTTTAAAAAGACTACTTAAAACTATAAGCATATACAAAAAATATATAACTAACATAAATACAATTTATTTACAAAAGCATGCAACTAACCTAAAAATAATTTAAATCATCCGTTGATAACGGTTGTCATGGCAACAATCAGAATGCGCATGCGTGAATTTTTTTCGCCAGCTCCGGTAACGCAAACGCGTGAATTTTTCTACGCCAGTTGGGGTAACGCTATGCAGATTATACATTTTTAATTTCCTTTATTCTGTGTTATTTTAATTCAAAAGTACTTCAGAATGAATCTGAAACATGGATTAATTAACAGTGTTTAATTTTAAATGCATAAAACATTAAGAAAATAAACAGAATCGTTTGAAATAATCCGCCGAAAAATATTAACCCTAGCCTCATTACTGTTGGGAGAAAAAGAAATTGAAGCCTTACTCATTTGGCGGTGGGGAAAATGGAAGTTTTTTTGGCGGAAAGTTGGCGGTGGGGAAAATGGAAAATTTTTTGGCGGGAAAGTTAGTTTTTAATTAATAATTAAAATTCTAATTAAAATTTCAAAAAAAGGGACCCCAGGTGCACATTTCCGATCTCTAAGGTATACATGTACCAAATTTGATAGCTGTATGTCAAATGACCTGTCCTGTAGAGCGCCACACACACACACACACACACACACACACACACACACACACACACACACACACACATTGAGCTTTATTATAAGTATAGATATAGATAAACGATACGATAATAATCCTTTAATACAAATGATCCAATTACTTCAAAAGTTAGAGCTGATTTGCGCCAAAGTAATTTTACGCGCCAATTGAGGGAAAAAAAGCATTTGGTAAATGATGACAGCTTGGCATTTAGGTTGCGTTTAAGAGTTTAATTATAAAAAGTAGATTGCAGTTGGGTAGAGAGTTAGAAATTAATATATAAAATCATTTTAAAGAGCTTTTATTTTTAAAAAATGGAGCTTAAAACATAGGGACAAAATAAAATGAACAAAAAATTGGAAAAATAAAAGAAATGAAATTGCCAGTATTCCAACCGTAATATTTACAATTGTAATACAAAATTGTAGGAACAATAAGAGAATTAAAAAAATTGAAATTTTGATATATAAAAGTAAGAGGTCAGTTTCATATTCATTTCATCCCATCGTTGTAGTCTGCCCAAAATTTGTTTAGAAAACTCCAAATATATAAATTTCTGACAAATCTCACAGCCAAATCCCATATTTGTAGTGTGTTTGTCATTTTCGGTGATTTTCCTCTTTTTCACCTGATGACGGCATGTCTTCTTGTCTTTAAAATATAATTTTTTTTGATGATCGCTCAACGCATTCTTTCATTTCTAGCTTCGTAGATATTTTCTTCTAAGAAGTTTTTCTTTATTATTTATCGAATGAATAGTTGTTGATTGCAGCCGCATTATATTTAAAACACTTAATTAAAAAAAAAAAGGAGATACAGCAAAAACTTCCGTCAACAGTCGGTCGCGTGTATGTTTGAAATTAGCTAAACCGTTAACTAAACCGTTAACTAAAACATCGTTAACGGTTTGTCGAAAGGAGTCTCAAGAATAGTTTAAGTCATATTTTGAGACAGATTTCGTAATTTTGAACCGTGGTTAGACGACAACGACAGCCATTTGGGTCAGACCCCCTCCCCCCATTTGTTCATTCCCCTCATTCGTACCATACTATACACGGTAAAAGTATGCCAAATTTAATCCATCTAGCATTTTAAGATTTGTATGTATCGTTGTCATTTGCACTCGGATAAACAAACTAAAAATCTTTCTCGGAATGGATTTCAATCAAAATTTGATAGAAATTTACAGATATGGTATAAAGACAGTATATCAAACCTGATACAAATAAATTCAAAGCGTTTTTGAATTTTTCTATATACAAACAGACAAAAAAAAATGTTTTAGACTTAAGAAGGTCTGATGATTACTCTTTGTGTATTTCGTATAAGAAAAATTAATTACCATATCCTAAAGCTTTCACATAGTTTAAAACCTGATGTTAATCTTGGAAATAAATTTTCTATGCTTTCAATCTTCAAGTAGGATTAAATTTTGAAGCTATACATTTAATATATATCCGAAATTTATTTCATCTGCTTCTGCAATTCAAATAAATAAATAAATAAAATAGCTTACTTTCAACCTCCTTGAAATCTAAATAATAATTCGAACTTCCATACTTTTTTGATATAATTCATTATCAAGATTTCTTGAAAGTTCAGTTCAAAATTTCAAGGAATTTTGAACAATGAAGAATTAAATAATAACGAAGGAAAATGATCCATTCCTATGATTTAATAAGTAATATTGAAATTTCAGCATTGTGTTACACGGATTCTATTATTTAAAAGTAAATGTAGCGATTTTCCTTTTTTCCAATATATAAATATGATCAGAATTAGGATTTTTTTGTTGTTGCGGGTGTGTAATTATTGTACCTCATTAAATACAGTAATCAGTTTTAAACCTCGTGAACATAAAAATAAGTTTCTCTTTAAATGTAAAACAATTTCATTTAAATGACTATACAGTTCTGATCATTCTGTTTTCAAAACGAGTTTTATCCCGACCAATCCGATTTTCATTCTAAAATCTGTTTCACATGTGTTAAAGATATATATATATATATATATATTTATATATATTACGGCTAGGTATTTAAAATATTTAGAATCAGCCGTTTGACATTAGAATAACCCGAGTGGAATGATGACAAATAAAAGTCTCAAAAGATTCGATCTGACAAAAGAAAGGTTTAAATCAAACGCAGGTTATTAAATGGGGAAAAAAACACGTGATGAAATATTTACAGTTATGATGAACAACTTAATACATGGATTGTCATTACATGACCTAAAACAGCATTTAACCTCTCTCACCCGAACAACCCAGAACAAACATAACAATACGTATTTATACCATGACTAAAATCTTATATTTACATATTAGCTACGGTTATCGTGTTGACTAAGTGCCAGATACTGATTAAACAGTTATATGTTTGATGTCAAGTGAAGTGATTTGCCCAAACTAATGACTCACAATAGCAGGTTCAAAATGCTTTGCATCATTTTAGAATAAAGTACGTGAGACAAAAGTATTAGGAATTTAAAATTATGAAATAACCTTAATGCCGAAATTTCCTAACAACATGTAAATATTCACTTAATTAAAAAAAAAACAACTATAAATGAATGAACGCATCTTGTCCTAAATGGAAATTATTCATCGAAAACACCAATCCTTTTTGATTGGATGGAAAAATGTAACTACATTTTCATCTTCCTCCAGAGACATTTGCTAATTTTTCGAATAAATTATGCTAATCTGTGTTTTGTCGTCATATGCGCTCGCGCATTCCCGTTTCTTCCCGAACTTCCGCGCTGTTTCTCAGTTTCATTTCGTCCTTGAATCGGCGCGGGTGTTCTGCTCGTTGTGTTAAAATTTTAATATCGCTAGCATTCAAAGGAGAATCATTATTGGAGAACTTTTGTGAGCACAATTTTATCTATGGGTCTTTTACCTAATCATCACTCCATGTTACGAGAACGCTCCGCTTTGTTGTACCTTTTTTACTGAACTTTAGAAACCAGAACATGGACTGAATAGCATCAGCAAAACTGTCTAACTGATAACTGGCTGAAACTTCAATTCGTTTTTTGTGCGCGCACTTGTGTTTGTGGATGATGTGTTTCTCTACTTCCAGGATAACAGGGGATAACAGCCATTGATGCTATAAATCCCAGTATCTTACTTCTTTCATATTTATTGCTAGCGTTCGAAGGAATCGTATTGGATGAGTTTTACGAGTACAATTTCGATTGCTTTCGCTGCTTTTATCTTGGATTTTTGGTTCATCTTAAAAACGTCAGAAAAAATGTCTTTTTAAATGAAGTCTTTAAGAAAACAAGTTAAAACTAGTCTTTCAAGAAAAACTGAGGAAATGTGGTACACATTCTGCCGAGGGAGCATCTACCAGTTCTATATATTACGGTAAGTTGATATTTATTGTAATATATTTAGTTAGTTATTTGTTTAGAATTTTTGTATATAATTTTAATGAATCAGCATTAAAGAAAGATAACTTTTAATAATACAGTAAAGCGCCATTTTTATACCCTTTTTTTCAAGGGACTGAAATATTTATTAAATAAAACGATGTGTAATCAAAATTTTAGTAAACTTTGATTTTATTGTGTTATGCTAATAATGTAATTTCAATTTTAAATAAATTTAAAATCTTTAAGTTAGTGCGTTATCAAAAATAATCATTAAATTTTAAAATTAAACATTTATCACATAAGTCAGAAAATGTTCTACAATTGTTCATCCTTGGTATTATATATTTTATTTTTTGTGATCTTTATATGCATGTAAATAGTTGCTGATTGCCTATAAGTGTTAAAAGCAGCATGAAGCGATTTAAATTCATTTTGACAAAGTAATCTCAAAGCGTTTCGAGTCTACTGCATCGTTAAAGAAAAGTGAAAATTAAATTCTTTAGCATTGTATGTAGGAATATTATATAATTTCTCATTTAATTTATCAATTGTGAATAATTCCGATGCCTTCATATCGGTATTACAGTTGCAATACTCTTGAAAATGTAACAAATGAAGCGAGTATGTAATGAAACAATCTATAAACGGAAGCAGCATGTAAACGGAAAACGTATAAATGGTGCTTTACCGTAATTTTAGTAGAAACTTATTTACGTACTGCATGTTAAAAAGTAGCACTTAATTTCTTCAGAATTAGTTGAAATAAATAGGTTCGTAATTTCTTAAGTTTATAATTTATTTATCATTTAATTGCAACAGTAAAGTTTTATTTTCGCACGATGATACAAATTAAATATAAAGCAAATCAACAGTTTCTTATCTGTGAATTACTATCTCTATATTTTAATTATCTTGGAATGTGATTTTCTTGTTACCCTTGTTAGTCAACGTTTTAATTAAAACTCGCCAACAATCAGCAAAATAATATATGTTAGTTACTATATTTGGCTATTTTTCACTTTTAAATAAATGCAGTTTGGCGATTTTGCCGTATTTAGTTTCTGTAGCTAGAGTTCTTATTAAAGAACTTATACCAGAAACCAACCATCACACCTTTGAATTTTAATTGTTTGTAAACTATCTCGAAGAATGTGTATTTTGTTTGGAACGATGAGTATATAAATTAGTTGTGATCGTTTTTGTATCGTAAAAAAATTCGTATAGGAGCTTTTATCTGAAAAGTTTGACCAAATCTGAAAGGTTTTTTTTTTTTTTTTTTTTATTGATTTTTGATTATTGATTTTCGATATCAATCGTAAAAAAAATTATTTCATTGCGATACGAGAATTCTTAATTTTGTTAGTGATTTTTTTTTTAAATCGTATGAAACTTGTAAAGGAAATATTTGAACTCGGAGTCGATAAGTAATGCGTGAAAGGTGAGAAAATTAAATTGTAATTTTCTTTTTTGTATATAATTATTTGAAGTAAATCCAGTTTTGAAATTGGATTAATCAAAAAAAAAATTGGATTTGGGCAAAATATCCAAATCCTATGTTTAAATTTGAATTGTATAATTCAAAGTATGCTTTTCAAAGACCTCTTTTGTACTGCATTTTAATGAATTACAGGCCCATTTCTGTTATGCTGGTATGTAACCTACAATAGGTTTATCAGCTGAAATCGCAATAAGTCGCAGCGAAAGTTCAATACTTAACTTCTAAGCTGTTATAATATGCATACACTTCTAATTGGAAAAATGATTTAAATAACAAAGAAATATAGTCTATGAAGTTAGCCAATAAATATACTGTTCAAAAATGATGAAATCAGAATGTTTTATGTGCTCTTTTAATTATTTAAATTATACAATAGTATATTATATATTTCAATATTTGATTGACTTTAGATTACTTATTTCGCATATAAAATCTGCCAATAATTGGCGGATCTTAAATTCAGTTAATAATAATTGAATTCGTAATTCGTTATGTTTTCGTCGTTGAGTGTTTGGTTTAGTTGTGGAATGCTTTTTTTTACTTTAAAATATTAAGAATATTTTTCTAAATATGATGGAAGTAGAACCAGGAAACTAAAAAGAAATTAGATATCCTCCCCCCCCCCCCAGCATTACGTTTATTGATTCAAACTTCATAAGAATATCATTCTTTGCATCATTTAAATTATACAGTTAACCTGCGATTCAACTATAAACCGCGTTAATATAATTTTTAATGAGATTGATAAATAAATCTGTTGAATGGAAAAGTGTACAGTTCGATGGAATTGTAAATGAATCAATAATTAAAGGAAATATGAAATTAATTTATTTCAAAGCTAAATGAATTTTTATTCACTTTAAAAAAATTATATTTTGTTAAACGAAGATAATCAATTTCACTAATAATTCTAATATGACATTTGAACTTTCTGACTAAGAAGCGGACGAGGAGTTGTCATTTAATGACAGCAATTTTTTTTTTTTTTTTGATTAGACAATATTTAATTTTTAGCGTCTTTTAATTGTCAAATTCCTGAGTAGGGAGAGAAACACTCGCAAATGACCAATAGGAAAAAGCTGGCCCTGTGGCATCAAAAAAGTATTTTCTTTAAATTGATCTGACCAAGCATTTATTTTAGCGATCTGCACGCAATGCCAGTCACCCTCCCCCTCCCCCTCTCCTGAGCTGTCTGGAAAAGCTAAAACTCCGCCAATTTTATTTTCTAACGTTTGAGTACAATTCAATTGTTGTTAAAACAATTTCATTATGAAATTGTTTTAAAAACACGGATATACAAGTTTATTAAATATACTGTAGTTCTTTCATGATCTCATTTTAATGAGTAATGCATGGAAAAATTTTGATATTTAAAGGAACTATATCAAATAGTAGAGAAGTGAAAAAAACGGTATTATGATTTCAGTCAATTGTGATTTAAGAAAAGAATTTACTGATTAATTTTAGAATGTTGAGAATTTAAATCGGGATAAATTATTTGTTAATTTTTTGCTTTTTTTGAGTTTACTGTTTTCTCTTTGCCCTAGATTTACACATTTGTTACGTATCGATCAACAGTAAAAAAAATTTTAAGTAAAATCGTCTGAAGTATATTTCCAATTTTTTTATGCTCAGAATATGGCCACTTTGTTTATACGTATAACTGATTATGATTTAGATTTGTTTAAATTGCTGCATCAAAAAGCAGATGTTATTTTTTCCCTCTTTGAAAAAAAAAATTAGAATGACATGCGTATTTTACAACTCGGAACACAATATTTTAGACTCTGAAATTTCCATGTGTGCCTGAACAGATGTCAGCAATTTCAGCCCTTCCTTGTTATCTTGCGTTCATTTAGAAATCACAAAAGTGGTTTTATTTGGTCTTTACTGTGAATATCCAATACACTTTTGTGCAGCTGTTAGCTGGAGCACATAGTTTATAAAATAACAATTCGTGCCGGAAAGTTTGACTCGTCTATCTTTCATGTTGAGCAAAAAAAGAAAAACCAAACAAATCGAACATCTGCACAGCATCGCGCGTCTAAAAGAATTGTTAATGAGATGCAGTTGGGGATGTGTACATTGCAAAAAGAAACTTTGACCTGCAGTTCGGCACAAATGAATTTTCTGCAAATGTAATCCAAATGAAGTGGCACCCTCAAACTTTGCATTTATCTAAATGAGGCTACAATCTTTCATTTTTGAGGAAAAAATGCAGTTAATCTGTCGATTAGAGATTCATTTCTATTTACCAACTCGGTAAAGACTGCTCTCATGTCGCGAGCACTCACATTCATATGTAGTCTATATATCTGGTGAATAAAAATTAGTGTATAAAATTAAGCCCAAATAAATTAACGTAAGAAGAGCAATATGCAAAATATTTTTAGAAATAAGCTAATTAAATGATCCAATTTCTCTATGCAAATATAGATAATTTCGACAAATATTTAATTTCATTAAAGCAAAATGTAACAAATAATTTTCTATTGCTTTTCATATTTTTTCCCGTGGCCTTCGCTCTCTTCTAGCACAAAGCTGTTACATTTTTATGAAAATGATCGCATCTTGATGAAATATATTTATTAGCAATATTGTTATGTTATACTATTTGGTCATTCCTTCAAAATTGCATACCCTCCAACAGCTATGGAATTTCCGAATCTGCTACGGAATTGAGGTGAAAACTACAGAGTTTCGGATATGTAGTGGAAAAACTGTAAAAAAAGTACCCTCTGCCCGGATTCCACTTCTCAATGCTGGGGGTTTAGTGAAAAAAAAAGCATTTGTTTTTTTAAAAAAAGTGAAAAAAATTAAATTTTTTTTGGAGGCGCTCCTTATTACAAAATGTGTACGGCAGTTTATTATGATGTTAAACTGAGCGATGGTTACTTTAAAAAAGGTTCAAGTACTTATTATTTTATTTAAAAAATTTTAATGTTTGACAAATAGTGTTAATTTGTTTGTTCAAATAAATCTTTGTGTGAATTTTTTAAAGTTTTTCACTTATTTATAGTCAATAATAAATGTCTGTTAAGTAATTTTGAGTAATGTTTTAATTAAAATTCTTCGAAAATATCTATTCAATATTTTATGGATATATTTGTAAGAAGTGCTACTGATGTCTGTGTAACTAATGTAGGAAGATATATAATTGTCCTTAATCTGTGGATATTTAAAAGATGAATGGGAGAATTTTTCTGACACTTTTCAAAAACTTAGACTTTATATATCTTTAACATAACTTATGAATGAGCAAGTAAAAAACAGAACTGTGCATTTTGTGATATATTTTCGTTTCGTTATATTATTTGGAAGCACAATGCCTTCTTTTATAATTTATATCATAACTTTTTAAGGACTTTTTAGAAGAAAAGGTGAAAATGTTTTTAATAATCTATTTTGTAGAGTTTCAACTATATAACTATTTCAAACTTTCTGCGTATTATTTAAAAAAAATCTTGAAACAGGTAATTTTATATATTCATTTTTTTATTACCTGCATTGTTAATAGAAAATACCACTCATTCCTTCGGTCAAAGGATGTTGACGCTATTTGTATCAAAGTTTTGAAGGAATGTAAATAATAGTTACTGAATAGAACTGTCATTTTATCCTGTCATTTTACCATTTTTTTATGAAGAAAAGGTGCAACTTTTTTCATCTATTTGATATATACATATAATGTGAGAATTACTAAAGTAAGAGCAAAGTTAAAATGAAAAGCTAAAATAAGTTTAATTCCTATTAATTTCTTGTTATAAACATAATTTACCAAGAAGGGGGGCCTCAAAATAATTGAGCGCCTGTGGCCTCAAGTTGTCAAAATCCGCCGCTACCAGCATGCGAGAACGTTTGGGGGAGAACCCTCCTTTTAGTTTAATTCCTGAATGTATGCGACTATTTATATTTGGAATTGACTTTGAAATATGTCGGATATTTGAATTCTCTGATCTTGTGTGTTTTTACGATGTTTTGGATTTTGCTGAATTTTAAGTTATAAAACATTTATTATCAGATAGTAGGCAAAGGCAATTTGATGTATTAAATGAAACATCTGTTATAAAATTGTTTTTCAAAAGAAGCGAGGTTTTTATACTGCTCTATTAATGAATTATTTTCGCAAAAAAATGCAACACAGCATATTTTTAATTTTTATTCTTTGTGTGATCGCATATTAAAAATTATAGTGAATCAGAAATAAATATATATTGTATCGCTGTATCATATTTTTTAATGTAACATTGGAATGCAAATCTCTCTTATTTGATGGAAACATGAAAGAAATGACGCTTTTGCTACGAGGTTAATTTGTTTTGAAAGTATTTTATGAACAGAGGAAAAAAATGTTATTAAAATACCTTTCTGTATATTTTGTCATTTTTATTTAAAATTTTTAATTGTCGAAGATGAATGCTCACAAATTAGTTTTGGAGTATATTTTTATTTCTTTTTAATTTATTGAAATTGAAGTTTCTCTGAGTGCCCTTGGAATGCGGGATATTTTATCCGACACAATTCCGTTCATACTAGGAGTTTGTTTCATCGGTCGGTCTTCTGGAAATGGCACAACCAGTGCGGCGTCAGCAATTTCCTACCAACATTTAGACGGCGCACGACCAGTGCTGCGTCTGAATGAAACTGAAGTAAGATCAGATACTTTCTGTAATGGCTGAATTTCAGTTGAAGTTAAAAAGAATTCATGTTTGCATTTCAGGTTCATAAAATTAAATTTCTCACTTTAACATTATCCAGCAAAATGAGAACTGTTTCACTCTTTCACGAAATTTCAAGATATCCTAGCCGGGTCTGATAATATTTGATCTGATGCTTACAAAATGCAGCGAATAATTGAATTTTTATAATATAAATGCATCGAAAAAATGGAATTTTTCTCGGGTCATTTTGGAACGGGTTTTCTAGCCTTTTTGAGTCATGCTATTTGCTACGATTATTTTTAAATGGATCCTTATGCAATCTCTATAACAATTCAAAACAATTTCACAGTTCTAATTCTTGATCTCATTTTTCCCTGAAATTCTAAATACCTCGCAATTTTTAATATAAACCGATCCATGTGTAAACAGTTTTCGTTTTCATTTTTTCTTCAAAAATTTATCCAAAATCCATATATAGGTCGAAATAAAAATAATGAAATACTGTCGTTCAAACTTGTCATTATGGAAGCGAAAATATTGCCAATCGGGGAGAAAAAGGTGGAATATTTCCGAAAAAGTCTTTAATAAATTACGCCAGACACCAATGACCATTTCGGTTCCTATCAATTTATATCCCGAAGTTATTCATCTTTCCCATCTATTTATTGGCTTGTATGTGATCTATCCTTTGTCAGTCTTATTTTTTATACCCTCTTGTTTGAGAGCTGAGAGGGAAGGAATTCTTGCACAACAAACGACAGGTGATAGCATTTGCCACGTGGTCCAACTTCGTAATGGCTCGTCAAGTTCTCTCTGAATCCTCCACCCGAACGCAATAAATCAGCAACAATATACAATTTTGAAATTGCCTCATTTTCAAATCAGTCGGAATGGCCTCCTCGGAACTTTCTCGCATATTTTATGTTGAAGGCGTCTTCCGCTCTTACCGCATGAAATGGTGGCCCTTGTGCAACACCGCGAATGCCTTGCATGACTCTTTGGCGTGGATTTAGAATTTTTTCTGATTCTGTCGTTTGATCCTTGGCGATGAATCCCTGCGATTTAATAGATATCCGAAATTTGAATGTGTGTTTTAGACGCGTTGTTTCCATCTGATGGATACCAAAATTTGACACAGAATTTAAATTTTATTAAAAAAAATTCGCATACACAAACTAGAAAGGCAACTCCCTGTTATCTGGCTCCAAATTTGATAGATATCTAGATTTTAGATGCCAAATCTGTGTTCGAAATCCTACCCATCTAGCTTTTTTGTTTTATAGTTATCGTAATAACTTATATATAATTAACAGACAGGCGAACAACTTCCTCTCATTAGATATTGCTCAGTTTTATAGAAACTGAATTGGGTGTGAAGCCCATATTCCAAATCTCATCCATCAAGCATGGAGAGTTTTCGAATTGCCTTTGTCACAGACACGAACAGACATAATTCTAAAAAAACTTTTTGAAGTAGATGCATCTCCATGTTTTAAATCTCTACAGAATTTCGAACTTGGATTTTTTGACAATTACAATACTTTCTCTATACTTCATATAAGAGGAAGAAAAATAATTCGTTTTTTTTTAAAATTCATCATTTTTCTTAAATTTAAGAAATATCTGTAGTATTAGAAAACATTCCAAAAATGTTCCGATTGTATATGAAACTATAACTAATACATTCTTTCAGTTTTGATAGATTTTATGTAAAACCTTTGCAGTTTAAATTTTATATCTAACTTTGAAAGAATTTAGGGATCACAAATTTGCTTTAAATTTAGTACTATGCTTCTTTTTCCACGGATTCTTGACCAACTCATTTCTCTTACACTTGATAAAATATAAAGTTTAAAACTTCAGGAAATAAATTGTCATCTTCAAATCTTTTTGCATGTTGCAATATTGGCTTAGTTTTAAAAATTATAAAAGTGGATTATAAGTAAGGTGTGAATAATTTTACGAGTACTTTAGGAAATAATAGCTACATTCATGACTTGAATCCTACGTTGATACTCGCTGATATCGTGATTTCAAATGAACAGCAGCTGGATGCAGAGTGCAGTTACTTTTTTTTTTTTAGTGCAGGATGTTTCAAATTTGGGAAAATAATAAATAAAATCGACTTCTAGTTTCAACTTCTTGTCATGAATAAGTATATTATATTACAGATGTTTCAGAATTCAGAGATGATACAAGGAACTTCTTTTATCTACTGCAGTGGAAGTACAGATTTTATCTTTAAAATGTATCTTGCTACATGCTAATATAACAGTTTCTCATTCTTCAGGCTTCACTTTTTTTTTTCGTTTGAAAGCTGAATTTTTTTTAAAAAAATTATCTTCAAAATTGATTTATAGTTTCCGAACGTCCATTTTATATATACTGAATTCCTATAATACTGAATTGATCTTCTGGTACATTTTAACGATTACTGCTGTATTGGAATAATGTGTAGAAAAAAAACGAATAAATATAAGCAATTGCAATGAATTTTCTTAGAACTGAACGTATTCGTTAATGGTATTTAAAAAAAAAAAGTCCCATTTTAGCTGATGAACTGAGCTGTTAGAGGCGACCATCTCATTTTCCCGCTTTAGACTAGGTTGCTACGAAAGGTGGTGGTAAAGTCTCGATTCCGTGACTGGAGGGTTTCAAGTTAGATAACTGATTAAGTGAACTGTCTATCATGTATTGAATACCAACCGTCATTGACGGATTCGCTGAGATAGATTCGCTAAAATTTTGAGTTATTTTGTGTAATTTGGTCTGATGGCTTCTTGCTCTAAAGCGAGAAAATGATGATCGCCTCTAACGGCTCAATTCTATCATCTGCTAAACAGTAAGCTTTTTTTCAACTTTTTTAAAATCGTATATTTCATACTATTATAGAAGCTTTGTCACTCTGTTAATTGTCCTCTGTATTTCTGTAATTTTCAACCTTCTTCAGTAAAATTTGAACTTCAAATTGAATAAGAAGTGATTAAACTAAAATGAATAGATAAACAATTAAATAGTACAAAAACAATTTTGCTGAAACCATACGTGTTTGTTAAAAATGAGCACAGAAAACGGAATAGTTCAGCCTTGGAATTTTATGTGCCTTACAAAATATTTTTTGTGATTTATGCAATATCACAAAGAATAGTTCAATAAAAATTTCAGATTCACCATAAAATTCAGTGTTTAGCTTGATTTTTAGAAGATCTTTAATAACGCAAACAATATTTTATCTTTTCTGTCAGTAATTGTACTTCTGTAAAAAAAATTATGAAATCTAAATTTTATGCAATCCTTTCATTGTAAGGAATCATTCAGTGAAATATTCTGGACAGTTCCGAATTTAAAAACCACACAAAGAAAACATTTATACAAACTTCTGCGACCAAATGTGTCCGAATTATTAAGGCTTTGAATATCGCAAATTTTGGGCAATAAGCCATTTCAAAATTTTAGATTTATCACTCTTGCGGAAATTCTGGGCACCGTTTGTCTTATTTTCTTTGATACGATAATCTAAATTCGCGTTTTTTTTATGAAATTTTAATATTCGAATTTTTATAACTCAGTTAAGGTAAGTCGCATTTAAGTTGTCCAAAATTTATTTAACCCTTTCTAGGACCGTGGGAAGTATGCTTCCCACCAAATTTATGTAGGTTGGCATAAGTTCTGACAAATTTTTTTTAGAAAGACTGAAATTTAGATGCTTTAGTTGTTTATTTTACACAATGTGTCTTGATTTGAGGCTTATTTATTAATTAACCAAGTTAATTAATCAAATTAAATTTAATAAGCTAAATGAATCCCTTTTCTTATTCTAATTTCAAGCCTAAAAATATTTTAACATAATATGAATAGAAAAAAAAATGGTTCTTTAAAGGGTTAAAATGTTAGTGTCCGAAAAATATTTTACTAAATATAACTGATAGGACCGACAGTCTATATAAAAATAGAAAATTCGTCTGACCCTTTATTGATTTAACTACGTAAAATGGTATTTTTTACATTTATACTATTTTTCCCTATTGGATATATAATATGGTTCTTACTGTTTAGAAATTAGCTGTTGGGGCCTCAATTAGAGTGGGCAACGCACGCATGCGTATGTGATATGTACACACAATATAAACCATGTTTACCTTATATCCTACATATTAGTAAATTAATAATTTACAGAAGATTTTTCTTGATTTTTTTCGAAAACAGGTTTCAGGTTTATTTTATTTCTTACAACCTCGTGCTGAAACTTATTTTTCTGGTTTAGTTTTGCAGCAAGAGTTAATATTTTATTTTTTTTACTTCTGTCAGTGTTATGGCAACACATCGATAAAAGCTCATTCTTCCTATGCATGCGTAACTTATTGATTATTTCTATGTGGGGTGAAATAAGTTGTTGAAAAATATGCTTAAAATATTTGTTACGAATTGCTTAAAAATAGTTAATTTTAGGTAGAAAATGCTTGGAAAATCATTTAAAAAAGATTTGTTGAATTATAGGAGGGTATAAAAAAATTTGTTGTATTTGTAAGAGTTTCGGAAATCATCGTAGGGAAACCACGAATATGCCGTTCTATGTTTTATTACCTAAAATTCTAAAATAAATAAAAACATCGCCCTTGGGTGCACAGATTTCCATCCTCCACTTTTTTTTTCTCAAAATGGTTTAGCCTATAGAACGTCAAAACATATACACGCCTTTTATTATAAGTAAAAATGATACCTGTTTAATTCTCAGTCTAATTCAATATCTCCGCCCTGTTTTCTTGCAGAAAGTTGAAAAGGTAGATACTTTTGTTGATTACTATACTTTATTAACAAAAGCTTAAAAATAATCAAAAGATGTTTAATCAAAATTTTTGCAATTCGTTTTGGGAGCTTTTCCTTGAAGGGTTTAAGCATCATTTTTATGTGAAACGTGAAGGACCTGAAAAAAGAATATTAAATTTTTCGATACCAGTAATGTTGGGCAGATCACATTTCAAGTTTTTTACTATCATCTTTCCAATCTTTTACCCTGTTGTCTGTTGTAAAAACGGTAACCTAAACTGTAGCTTCTAAATAATATCAAAAAAAATATTTATAGTGTGAAATTTGATACCGCGAGATTCATTTGAGGTAGATATAAATGTGTACAAACAGCTCGTGATCGTCCAAGTTTCATGCACGCTTTTTTATTTTTCATATTTGATGTTATTCTGTTTTAAAAACTTTTATTTACTGTTTTTATTTCATGTAAGTTAAGCATAACAGTTCGCATTTAAAAATGTTTATCCAAAATCAAATGCATTTTTACTGATATAATTCGTCATTTCAGGCATGGAATTTTTCAAGTTGGCCTATTTTCCCTTCGCTCATCATCGACCAGTTACATGTTCATCTTTTCGCCAATGTAAGTGTTCTTCCAGTTTTATTTATTGAAAAGAAATTTTTAATTTCTTCCCGAAGGATTTGGTCAAATGCAATTTGTTTTCGTAACGAAACGCAGTTATTCAAATATATTTGGTATTTAATGAAATAATGCCTGTTATGGCCTCTAAGAAAGAGATAATTGCTTTCAAACAGGGTATTGAAATAATTAAACAATCAAGAGGAAGTTTAGGATATTGGCTTTCTTTCCGGAAAGTTCTTTTATGTGGGATCAGTAGTAATTATTTTATTTAAGTTGCTATAGTCTAATGGCTGAATGAATTTTTTGGATGGAAGGATAGCACGTTTTTGATCCGAAATTCGTTATGGTTGTGAAATGTCACCTTTCGGGTTTGGCCTAGTTAATCAATTCTACTCGCTACTTAAATTGTCTTTTGTATGTACCATGCACCATTTTGAACTGACTTGTTAGCCTGAAGTATAGCAATTTCCATTGACTATTTTTCATAACGATGTGCTATCACAGCGATAATCGTTTGGATTTGAATTATAATTATTAATGCAATAAATAAAGCAGTATTTCCCTCGCACAGACAATACTGAATAGTCTCTTCTGTTTTCTTCATAAGAGCCTGCATCTTCCAAACGTAGGCAAAAGTTAGAGAGGGCGGCGGCGGGACTTCAAAGGTCATGGCAAAGTCAGCAAGCAGGAATGAAAACAACATTCGTATGTAACAACAAAATATATCAATTTTTGTATTTCGTTCTAAAATTTTTAAAAAATGAATGAGTTATAATTGTTTCGGTAAAAGTGAAGGTAATGTGCCCCTTGCTGAACTAAAGATGCCAAGTCGCCAATAAAGATGGCGGACAAAATAAACAAACACTTCTGTGAAACAGTTATGGTTACCACTTTATGCATTAAAATTAATTTCTTTAGTGATAAGTATTGTAATTTTTATTTTAATCTGAGATTTATTTAATCTGTGTCTGAGATTTTTATTCAAATTTTTTTTAACCTTTGGGATCACTATCGCTGCTTATTTTAACAATTTTGAAGAAGTTTTTCAAACCGGCTGCGCTAGTCTGTTGTGTAAAGAGCAAAATTTAGAGCACGCGATGCCTGTCTGCATCTGAAAAAGGCACCGGGCAGAATTTTTTAAATTAAAAAAAAAATCCTACGGCTTCACTAGTTGCGGGAGCGGGAACCTAGTAGCTTTGCTAGCATATTGAACATAAGGACACTGTGTGGATAACAGGGACAGTACATACATCCTTTCCTAACTTCATCAACTTAAATATATTTCACTCGCCCTTCATCCATTCTGCAGATTCAAAATACTTAATGCTATCCCATTCACCAGACATCTATTTTTGCACAATTACCAATACAACAAATAAGGAAACAAATAGTTAGAGCACCAAAAGAATTACGAGAACTACGAAGAATTCCGTTGCAGATTTTTAAACAAAGAATGCAGACGATTTCGTAAAGAATTCAGATGATTTTTTAAAGCGCATTCTGACAATTAAAAATTGCAAAAGAATACAAATTTTCTGTTCGTATTCACATTAAATATAAAATTGCAGTGTCTTATTAGTTGTAAAAAAGTTCTTAATTATAATAAACAACAAAATTAAGATCTTTAACCGATATTAGTTTTAATTTAACATTTTTCATAAAATAGTTGTAGTTCATGTACAACTCAACCATTAAAAAGTAGTAAACAAAACGGCATTAGGGTTGCTAGAAGAGTGTTCCGTTCGGTTGCCATATTGGCGACAAACTCGGGGACACATTTATCTTCACATTAACCATTGTTTCTTTTCATATATATGAAAAGAAACAATGGTTAATCAACTGGATTCAACTCAAAGAATCAATGGTTAATCAACAATGGTTATATATAATTTCGTCTAAAATTTAATAAATCTACAAATTTATTTGGCCACGTACCAAATTTCAACCATCTAGTTCAATGAATTTTTGAATTAGTGCTCGCAGATACAGAGAATTCCAGAAATTTATTTTTCGAACTCTGGGAGATTTATCAGAATTTCGATATCGAAATTTTTGGCATTGCAATATTTTCAATGTATGTTATATATATGTATTATATAAAAAAAAGGCCAATTCGTTAATTTAAAAAAAAATCGCCCAATCTCATCGGAAATCGGCGATGAAACTGACACAGCAAATGTGTCTAACTTTATTGGAAACACATTCGCGCTTTTCAGAGCAAAATTCACGAGCTTGCTGAAGAACAAAAGGTAGCAGATTAAAAATTTTGAAATCGTGAACATTTTAGGATTATTCGGCGCGAAACTGTCCATATCGCTAGTTAACGCCAAATTGTTAAATGAGCGCCAAAACCAGTTGTGACTTAGAAAATGGGGAAATCATTATTTTGATTTAAAAATTTGATATTCTGATGGGATTAGCGAAGCTTGCGACACAGACTTAAAGCAGTGAAAGTCTAATTATGTACACTTTTTTTCACGACTCTTTCAAATTGAAACGAGAGATTTGTCTTAAAAGAAAGGAATTCATATATCATATGCTGTAAATCGTGTTAATTTTTTTTCTAAGTTAATTTCCAAGTAGGAACTATCAGTATATTTCGAATATAAAAAGGAATATTATGTCCCAAATGATGCAATCGGTTTATAGTCAGTAAAGTGTAATCACACACTTTATTTGTTTTTTTTTTTATCCGATATGTGTGAAATTTTTTATAATTTTTTCATAATGTTTTAATATTGTCTTTTGGTTTGAAATATTCAGTTTTTATAAATTTAAAGTTAAATAATTTATACGATGGAGATAACGAAAGTCTATTTTCCTACAATTCCAAATGACAATGTCTGTTGTATTTAATCCTCTAGTATCTTCACGAACCGCGGCATTAATTTAAAAAATAAAAATAGAAACTTTTGTATATGTTTTGTTTAATTAATACTCAACAATAAGTTTAGTTCAAAAAATTTTGAATTCTGATAGAATAACATTTTTGAAGGGAAATTTATACGCAGTAGATCACCTAGAAGTTGTCTGATGATTTTAATATTAGTCGGTTTTCTTTTGTAAATAAAGCAATTAAGAAATTTCAGAATTAAAATGAATAAAAATTGTATTTCATGGATGTACGTTGATGAAAGTAAGTATTGATAATGTGCTCGTGACCAAATGACCTGAAATACTATTTATGTTGTAAGGTAAGTACTTTGAATTGCTTCATTAGATATGTGTATATAATGCGTTTTTATAACCCTTTGCTTTCCTCTTGTCACTGTGATGATGGGTTATAACACACTACATTAGTTTTCTTATTTGACATGATTAATTAAACTATCGCTTGCAAATTTAATTCGTTAAAATATCTTTTTTTTAAAATTTATTCTTATGTTTCGGAGCTACCGAATTGTCTTACATTTGACGCAAATTTTAGAGTTTTCAAGTTTTGTAATCAGACGAGAAACGTCTGAATTGAAGCTGTTTAATCGAAAAGAAATTAATTATCGCTTTTATTTGCTTTTTCTGTCGAGATGCATGTGTTAGATATTCAGTATAAATTTTCAGGCCGTGAGCTGAATTTTCAGTTAGACTCGAACAGTGAGTAAATAAATATATGGTATTCTTGTAAAGAAATATTTAGGACTACTTTCCCCCCTTCCTTTGTCACCTGATTTAAGTCGTTTGGAAGTTTTGATTCGGTACATTTCAAAATGTCTCATAAGCTAGATAACCACTTGATGATAATTTTTTTAAATATTAAGGATCACGCAACGTGTAAACGAGAGAGCCGTTTTCCGTTGTTCGCGCCCTCGAATTCTAGATGCTATTCTATCTTTTCGAGTTCTGCTGTTCCTATTGTTGGAGTTTTACCGGTATACGGTCTCAAATATAATTTGAAACTGAAAAACAATTAAGAAACTCGGTTGTATGTAAAAATATAAGATGGAAAGAACGTCGTATTAATAGAACCGGATTATGCGTGGCTGTAATTGGGGGACCCCAAGTAAAAGCAGTTAAAAAAAAAAATCCAAAATGAATTTTTAATAAATATCAGTGACGGTGAACTGGTTCGATCTTGGACAAAAACATTTTGCTTTTCATTTCCATTGATCTGTATGAGATGACCACACTCTTATGTTTGACTGGATCCAGCACTGTTAGTTGGTGGAATGATCAATAATTTTTTTCTAAAGAAACTGTGTGAGGGCGCGAACTTTATTAAAATAACTATTTTTGAGCAAAGTTTCGTTGTTGTATTTTCAAAATCTGAAATGGGGGAAAGATAAGAGCTGCTTTTTAAAAGTCAGAAAGATTTAATTTTTTTAACTCTTGAAGATTTCACAATTTGCATTGGTAAAAAGCAATTTCGTATTTTAAAGTGAAATTCAAAATTGTAAAGCAGCGAAAAAAATGCTCATGGATCATTTTAATTTTTGCAATATCTTGTTCTCTAAAAAGTAGTATTTTTTTCTCTCGAGTAAAAGACTCGTTTTCCCTCAATTGTCAGTGAACATTCGGTTTTCATCATTCATTGCTATTTCGTTTAAACATTAAATTTGTGTTCAATAAAAATGATTCAAAATAGCAAAACCAAACTCCTAGTCGCAGCCACCATACGATTGCCTCTTCTCGCCCTCCATTTTCGAGAAATACTGTGAGATAAAACATGTGCTGAAACCCCAGCCTGAACAACTGGACCGATTTAACAATTTGTTTTGCTGCTTTGCAAGTGTAGCGAATATCAATAAGTTATTTCAACGTATCCAAGTCAGTGTAATTTTTAAAAATTTACTAAATTAATGTGATTTGTAATCCAAGTGACTGCCGAATGTGGCTGATTTCCTTTAAAAATTGAACTTGTAAGCCCCTCTTTGGCTCAGTTTCGAATTCGATACCCCCATATTGTTTACCTCCCCCCCAAAAAAAACTATGATCGGTCAATGCTAGGAAAATATATATCACCGTAAAAATAGGAGGTAAATAATATAACAAATATAAAAAATGCGTAATAAAGAATTTACAAATATAGATGACACACACATACACAATCTAATCGAAATTAGTTGAGTAACCATTGAAATAGATGACTCGCAGAGGACATTGAAAAAGTCTCGGTTTAAAAAGCGAATGTAAGAAAAGAATGGAAATGATTAAGTGATTGTAAAGCAGTCACATTACATGAAAAACAAAAGTATAGAATTTTCTTAATAGAAGGTAATCATTTAAATTCGCACTTCTTTTAAACAATTCGCGTTATATCAAGTGGCCATCAGAAAGCAAAGGGTAAACAGTTGTCATTAAGTGTAAATACATTTATAGTGTATATCTAGTTAAAAAAATATACATTGCGAATGCGAACATTTTAATGCGGTTCCTTAACTGCACATGAGCAAGTATGAGGAAATTCTCCCTCTAATCAATTTCACGATCCTACAAGTGTCGCTCCACCGTTCTTCTCGTTTCGTTGGAGGGACTTTCCTCGACGGGGCATTCTTCGAAAAGGGCACGACGGTCGCTCATTGTTGGCCAAACAAGGATTCGTCTTTTTGCTACTCGGTTTACCAAATGGGAGGGGATGAAAATTTAGTATTTCACAAAGATGGAAAAATTGAAAAGGCATATTTTTACAGTGACGTTGAACTACAGTCCTAGATCAGAATTTCAACTAAAGAATGGGGACATATATGCCCCCATTCCTTAAGATCCATAGTCGAAAGGTTAAATCAATTTTAACTCAATATCTGCTGGCGATAACAACTGCATTCCTGCTTTAAAAAAATCATAAGTTAAATTTTGAAAGTCATGAGTTCTGCGAACCTTTGTATAACTTGAATTTTACCAAAGTAGGATTTGCATACGCAATCTTGAATAATCTATTCCTCGTTTAACAAGAGTAGTTTATCGAGAAAAAAAATATTCAAAATAACCTTGATTTAAGACATGGCTCAAGTTCCTCGGCAGATTTTCTTTAAAGACATTCATTTGAAGGGGAAAAAGGTATAAATGCGGTAACTTGAATTAAAATTTGTTGAGAATGAAATTCAAAAATGATAAAGGTTTGTTTTTTTTAGATTTTATAACAAATATTAAAATATAAAAATTTTATTAAAATTTTTAAACAAAAAAATATAATTAAAGAAGAACTAGAAGTCAATAGTTTAAACACGCCATATTTTTCCAACGCAACTGCAAATCTATTTTGTTGTTATTACTAACGCTTGGCGTTTCGAATTCATTTTAAGGTTAAACAATAAATGTAGTTTCACAGAGTTAAGCTATGAGCAATTGTTATAACCCAGTGTGGAATTAGATTTCATTGCCGTATTCGTGAGGGAAAAAATCAGGAAGTCCTTTCTTCTGTGAATATTAGGGAATATTACATAAGTGAGAAACTATAAATGAACTGAAAATGACAAGTGCACCTATAATCACAGTGCGGCTGAAAGTGCAGATTTTTACCCCTCCCCCCCTTTCGGAATAAAATATTTTCTATTTTATTACAGCATGCTCAGCCTATTAAAGACTGTTAAGTCACCGATTTTAAATCTATGTATATTAAAATATGTAAACTTCATTTAAGTTTTCAATAACCATCAACTAACAACGAATTTCATTTTGGTGTACAATTCTTCCTGAAAAATTGAAACACACCACAAAAATGTAAAGCTGAGTGACTACTTTAGAGATAAAATTATAGGGTTTATTTTTCGAAAATACTTGTTCTATGACCCTTTCGTCTAATTATTGCCTTGTATGATGGCGCACTCATTCCGTGGAATGCAGAAGTGAAAATGCAACAAAATTCTTTTCTTATAGTTGGCAGATATTGAGTTAAATTTGAATTGTTTCGTATACATGGTTGATTAAAATGGTATTATATTATTCACTAATAAAAACTTTAACTGTCCCATTTCTGGTTGAAAGCGTACTCTACATACTTTTTATTCAAAAATTAAAAGCACCCATTCCGAAGATTATATTGTATACTAAAGGTTCATTGGACGTTTGATAATTCTGCTCTTTGTAATGGCTATTCTCCTGCCTCCAATTTGCGCAGATTAGAGTCAACGAAATCATTTTATCCCTGGAGAGCAGTATATTTTGCATACAGTTTAAAAGCAATAATTAAATGCTGCTTGAGTTTTCACGCATTAGAGCCTTTGCCTTTTCCTTCGATTATTCTACGAATTGAATGACTCAATTTCAAATTAATTCAGAGGTTTATAGATGTAAAATCGCCCACTCGAGTTTTTTCACATTTAGAAATAAAAATAATAAACTATTTTAGTTATTGAAGTTCAGCTTGCCGAATCGACCCTTGAGGCGTAAACTTGTTTAAGACGTACCCATTTAATCCATCCAGTTCAAATCTAGCATACATGAGATGCAGCAACTGTTAAATGGATGAAGTTCGTGTGAATGTAGAATCAAAATGGGCGCTTTTGTAAATTGTGAAAATACCTTGCACATTGTATGCAAAATTTTAAACACTTAAGACCACAATTCTGTCTGAATCTGTGTCAATAATGGTCTCGAAACGCTTAATATAACCGTGAGCTTAAAGGACTCCTGGTATTTTTATAGAGAAAGAGCGTTAGCAAATGAAGACTTCAATAAAATGCAGTTTATACTATGAAAGTGAGAGCAGAAATAAGTAAATATCAACGACGCTCTTTTAAAATAATTAGTAATAATTTTAAAATTATATAAACAATATTTAGTCCTTTGATAAAGTTTCAACCAAGTGATTCTGGAATTTCCTACAAATAGAATATGTCGAATTTTATGTTGAAAAGAAATTTGGCCCTATCGTTCTTGTAAACATTCAGACGTCTTAATATTTCTTTGAATCAATAATAAAATTTGTATTCTGATCATGACTATAGTTCACATATGCTGCTTGCTTTAGTGATTGTATAATTGTCCTTTTTGACTTTGTTTCTCACGCTGAGGAGTTCTTCAAAAGTTCTCAATTCCTCGCGTTTATTTGCTGCTCTGATAGATGTTGCTGAGAATTGTGGAGTGTTTCAGAAATTTTGGATCGAAAAGTTTTGAAAGCGCATCATTCATCGTTAAATCAAAGAAAGTGTTCCAAACGTTTTTGTTTAAGGCAACATGGCTAACTCAAAGAGATTGTCTAACATAAAATAGAAATTTAAAGGTAATGGGTAGGAAAAATTCGCCAATTTTATAGAAAGTTGCATATTTTCCAAAATATTTTAAGGGTTTTCGTTTTTGAAGATGAAATAAATCACGCACAAATTTGAATTTTTAAATTTTTTGGTAAAAAGAAAATGTTTTTGTTCGCCTTGTAACTTGAAAAAATTTCGATAAAAAGGTTCATAATTGTCTTTTCTTTTTTCACATTTCCAATGTAAAAGAAGTACTAAATTCTTTTGTAAAAAAAAAAAAAAACTGGTAAGAAAGTCACCTTTGAAGATCTTGTGAAACTTTACGTGTGTTTGTTGAAAAAACACGTTGTTTCCTCTTTTTCTACTATCCGATCAAGATCTAAGGCTAAATGGTGTCCTTCTCACCAAATAGACAATTAGAAATCCTGATGAAATGTAACGGATTAAGATATAAACAATAAATGTATTTTAAATTATTGAATTTATAATCATCAAATACTGCATTGTAAAAAACTAGGAAAGAGGAAAGCAAGTATCAACGATAAATGCAGATTCGACGTTGGTAAATGATCGTTGTAAATCTTAAAACGTTCAAGAACATTTCTGGAAAATATTTTTTTTTTTGGGTTACTGTATTCTTGAATTTCTATAGAAAATATTTCCTGAGATCCTGTATTCTTGTACATTTAAAGAAAATATTTATTACCAATGCTTTTCGTGGAAGGTCGATATCGTAAATCAGAAAGAACGGTCAAAGTGTAAGGGATTATAAATTTTAAAGTCCATTGTACATTGAAATTCTTGCACAACGAGTTGAAAACAGGAAAATTATTTCGCATCATTTAATGTGTTTTGATAATTCAATTTACATTAATGATATGGTAAAACTGCCAGTGTATTTTTCAACTAATTTGCAAATTTGGCGTGATTTAGTAATATATGAAACTCAGAAGTTCAATAGGGAAATGTATTTTTCTTTCGTGAAAACCAGCAATTTGACTATTTTCAAACCCACCAACACGGGCGGAGCGAAAAGACGTTTCATCATTATTTAATAACATCTATAGATTTATTCCAAATCTGATGGTTTTGACAGTCTCGGTTATTTTATTCAAAATGTTAAATATTTTTAAATTATCCGTAAAATGTATAGAAACTAACCAAATTGTATCTGTACTTCATCCAATCAGTATCGAGTAATCAGTCATGCTTTGCCTTTCTGGTATTTTGTTTCTAAAATCTCTTGATTTTATTATACTTACTCTTTGGATTTTTTTTCTTTTGCCGATTTATTCTGCGTCCTGGAGTCTTGGTAACATGGCTGTTTCGATAACGACGAATTTCAAGAAAAACTTTTATTTCTGTATTCTGATATCAATAGGTTATCATTTTACATGTTTACATCGCTATTTACGCATCGTCATTCGTAAATGGTTTTGTTTAGCTATTACTTGCTTATATTTATTTATTCCATTGGCTGTTAATTGCTTTTCCGAAAGTATAATCTTGAGCTCAAAAGTAGTTTTCTCTCTTTTACCTTTAATCTAGGAGGTTTACTGTCTAGAATTATTTACTGTTTTTCAATATGTCGCTTAAAAAGTGGAAAATCTCATTACTGAATAAATATTTATATATAAAACGTTAATGTACATAGCACAAAAAATCCTTTTATTACTTATTGTCTCGTGGCAATAATTCAACATAAACAAATGTCTAGCCGTTCTGAAGCCAAATCTCAAGTAGTCCTGAAAGCTGAGCGACGCGCAAATTAATGGACCCGCAAAATGTTACGAGAAATGATCTGGGCAAGGTCCGCCGTATCTTCAAAAAGTTCCAATTCATTAGAAGAAAGAAGATATATCAAAAATCAAAGAAGTGTCGAACAGAAAGATGGAGCGAGCGTGAAATTAGTCGTAATTATAGGCAAATGGCTAATAGCTATGACTTATGGAAGATATGGTGATCGATTTTCATAAGTATTATCTCACAAAAATTATCTTAGCTCTCAAATTTTTCTTGATGATATCCCTTTTTTTCCGCTCATGTTTTCTTTATTTTTGGTACTTTAAATTTAATACGCAAACTATTACGAGATAATGATACGTTATCATTCAAAAAATATTCAGTTGCGTACTTTTGCCAGTATTGAAATTTTTTTAAAAATGCTTTATGTGGACCGTAACTCCGAAGTAGAATTTCGCTTCAGTTTTCATTTAAAATATACATCTCAAATTGTTACACATACAAATTTAACAGAATGGTAAAATGAAAGATTTTTTTCAGTTTGTCGACATAACATTTTTAAAATGCATTATTAAAATTTAATTCACAAAAAGTCGATCTGAGCAAACAAGCGGGTCGTCAAAGGCGGCTAGTTAATTATTTGTTCTTACTAAGGAAAGATTGTGCTTTCAGAGGAAGGATCAAAATCCAATTATTCAAAAGTAACTTTCTGCTTTTCTCATAGCAACAAGAATCTTTATTCAGTAGATAATGAATTCATATTTTATATAAATTATGGCATATTAAACGCGAAGCAATAAACTTGTGATACTGAAAGTTTATCTTAAAAGTAACGACTTCTTCGAGATCTTCCCAAAATGAATGCCCTAGTACCTATTCACGTTTATTTTCGGTGCTCAAATGATTTAGGTTAAAAGATTGGTTCGGGGTGCTATTTCCAATTTCTTTATTACTTCTATGCAAAATGTATCAGTGTGAAATTTTTTAAATGGAAAAATCCGCTATATGTATTTTGCTTCCTACTAAGAAAAAGTGCATTTTGCGAATAGGCAAGATAGTATTTGTATGAAAATATTTTCTGAGAAAAGTTCCCCGTGATATGTTTTGCCACTGCAAAGTATGTCTACTCAATGTTATCTCAACATCCAACTGTCTGATTTACAAGGGATAAAATAAGCATCCTTCATTACATAACAATTGAGGATAGCAAAATGTGTGTGTGGAATTGAATTTTTTTTTTTTTTTTTCAATTGATATGTTTCTTCTCGAGCAGTGGAATAGTTTCTTGAAATTAGTTTTAAATCTACTGAATAAATGTTGCTGTTAAAAGTAACGTGAAAGCATGATTAAATTTTGATTTGCGTTAGAATAAAACAATTTATTGATTGGCCTTAAATACTGTGCTCATTGAATTCGGAATAAACACTTTTATGTACTGTACTCGAAATTATAGAATATTTTATCCGAAATGAAGGAGATTCGAATGGAGCTCTCGTTTCCCGAATTTTAATCTAAAAAGCGCCGTGATGCAATCTGTTGGAGATAGATTTTTCACTTGTGAAACATTCAGCGAAGTATATTTAATGAGATTCTTTTTTAATTTTTAAAATTCTACAAAAATATTTATTTTGAAATCTGATACTTAATGGAAACTAGGAAATTAAGATTCTGTACTTATTTTCTGAAATAGCTCTTTACCTAAACAGTTTTTGAGGAAAACAAGACAATAACTGAGAGAGCGGAAATTTGGATGCAAAAATAGGCAGATTTTTTAAATAAAGTTTTGTCTCACTTAGCATTAAGTGAGAATGCCAGCGAACTTTGAATCTCGAATTTTGCAAGATCCGTCTGTTTTCATTCGTATAAAATACTATTGCTTGCTCTTATTTCTCTGATATGGGATTTTGTAAACTGTTTCGTATTCTGTAAATTTAAATTCATATATTCCATCGAAATAGTGCGTGATCTTTTTTATTACATTATGCCATATTGCTCTTTCGAAGAATTATAAAATTGCCTCCCACCGCTACTGTCCTAAATATAAGTTTAGACCATCCGTTAGTTTTAAAGGGACGCAATATTGGAAGGAAATAAAGAAAACTTCTCAAATAACGATATTTTTAGCATATTTCTATTTACATTTGAACACATGTCTTTTAGTATTTCAAAAGTTAGATTTTTATATATTTGACAAATGAAAAGTATTTGCAAATGACATTTGAAATGGATTTTTTTCTTTCCATTTAGGTTTTTTAATTTTTTTTTTCATATTTTTATATTACAATTGCTGAAGTTTTATCATATTCAAGAGAGGGCTTTCAAATTTATACACGCTTTTATTGCTATGTACATGATAAAATGCGCATTACAATCACTTAAATAAGACTTCATTAGCTTATGTTTCTAGAAATAACGATGTACCTCCATTTTCATCTCTAAATATTCATTTTTCATTGTAAATCGGAGTGAAAAATGTAAATGCATGGCTAAGTTCAGACACTGCTTTGTTATATATTTTTCTAAACCTGCTAGTAAAATTTAAAATGATAATATTCATAATGAATATTTACAAGAATTAAGAGTATAAATAGAAAAGCTATGAAAGTTTAATTTTAAAAAAAAATTAATCTAGAACAGTGGATTAGGATTTTCTTTTCAAGTTAATGTAGAGTTTTAATAATATTCGAAGCAAAAAAAAAAAAAAAATGTTAAATATCGTATTCACTTAAATTAAAGAGATCTGTAGAAAAAGAGTGCTGCTTATTTTTCGATAAGAATGTCTGATGAATTTGTAGATTCAAATGCATTTCATCATAGACATTTAAAAGCCACACTCGAATGCTGACACATTCTGATCTTTCAAAGCATTACAAAAATTAATAGTAGACATATTTTTTCAATAAAAATAGATCAGCAAGAGTAACGTGGGAATATCGCTTTTTGGTGATGAATTCTGATGTCCAGTCCCACACGAAAAAAATATTCTTGTTCTAAATTTGAAATTTAGTGCAGATACAAGAAAAAAGAACATCAACTTTTTTAACTATTAAAAGCAAATGCATGAAGCATCTTCTGATCTTGCGAAAATAAGATAGGGTGAAAACTGTTTCAAATTCCTTTGATTAACTGTGTTTTCGTTTAAGTATTGCTTTTTGGATATTTCATATTCGGAACATAATATAAATATATCGTAATTACAATATTAAAATTTTATTTCACCTTTCGGAATTCTTCCTTGGGTTTTTTTTTTCCTGAAAGCATTTGAGAATTGAGTCTTTAGAAAACTGCACAATCTATTTAAATGAAGCAGGCGTAACTAACTCATCTCTCTTCTGTAAATGCAATAAAACTATCTCTGATATATCAGAAAAATGGCATTCATTTGGAACAATTTTAGCAAAAATCAGTCATCTGCCTATGGATTTTAATTATTTTAAAAGCCTTAATTTTTTCAATGTATTCTTGCAGGTTTCTTTTCATTGTTTTTGTATTTTAAACGAAAAGGCTTTTATTTATGTAAATTTTAGTTAAAACTTCCTTTTAAAAATAAATTTTAAAAATTTTCAGTGTGGTTCTGAAGAGCCTAATTTTCGGTAGCTTCCAACAATAAAATCTCTTGTGTATGTTTGTCATTAATAGCTCAATAAGAAGGGGAGGTAGCAGTGATTACATTTCATCAAAAAATACTTTTAAAAAATCATTTTTTTTTTTTAATTTTCCATTTCAAGTTTATTACAATAAGTTTAGGATGTTCTAATCATTTTACGTAGTTGTAAAGAAGATATTTAACATGTTATAAAATATTAATGATATCGTCAAATAATGATGCATTCTTCTCTTTGGAATGATTCTCCCGTGACGGATCTTTATCAGATAAATTTGTAAGTCGCATTTGCTGCATAAAATGTAATCGACTTTCAAGTATGTACTCTCTTTTTCAAGAATACGAGGGCATCTTCTATTCATTCTTGATGCTTTGTTTGATCACAATATTGAACTTCTTTCGTTAGTTGTGAAAATGGTTAAAGAACAAAATTTAAATTCACTGGAACATCAAAATTGAGATTACATTAAGACCCGGGTTTACTTTATAGCACTTATATAACCCTTCATTCAAGAGGAATTCATATTTGAACAATGGGATGAATCATGATATTTAGGCATAAATTTAAGTGTTATAAAGAATAGATAAAGAAATTATTAAAACTTCCGTTTTTCAAAAAATTCTTTTTTACTCGGAACGGAAATTTTATTTTTATGTTCGCAAGATCTATGATTTATCGATATCGTAGTAATTTAATAAAAAATTACGTAATTTGAAGTTATTTGTTTTATACCACACTTCGAAGAATTTTGCAGGGAACTGTATTTGAATTCAAAATTAAATTTAACTATATTTTAATGAAAATTCTAAACTTTTCCCAGGACGAAGATCCACTTAATATTTGAGCTGTTCGGGAACATCTGTCCTTTTAAACTCCTTCAATGCGATACTGCTTTTTTAATTGTTTTATTTTCGGAGAAAAGTGTTGTTATTAATATTAACAAGCAAATATTTCGAGATGTTTTTGAGAATGATGAGAAATATTTTATTTTTTAAATAGGATTTTAAAAGCTGTAACTTTTATTGCCATTAAAATTTTTCTTCAAATATTAGAGATTAAAATTTCTAATCATTATATCAAAATATCCTGTAATAATATAACATCATTGAAAAGAAAATAGCTGAATTAAAAAATAGTAATTTCTTTTTCTTGTATAAAGCATTGAAAAATATTTGTGAAAATATATCCCTTCCCTTTTCTTATTATTATATATGGAATCTATTAAAAAAGATGTAGTTGTCAATGAACCGGTAATTTAAGTGTTGTCATAGAAACGGAATTCTAATGCGGAAGAATTCTTTCATTTTCAAAAGCAGTTGGCTGTGATATCAAAACTTTTATCTTCTGGAAAATTGGACTGTATAACAACTTGAGTGTGGCATAATTATACTATTATCATTAGTAATATTGGCTCTGTACAATAAATGTATAACTAGGTTGCTCATTTAGTTTTGCAACTGCGTAGGTGAAGCAAATCGTAGGCCATTGCTTCAGATTTACGCATTTGCATCAGTTCGCAAAAGGTCATTTAAATTTTCAAATCTCCTAATAATATTTGTTTTGATAATTCTAAAGATAGTTTTGTTTTTAATTTCATTATTTCTTCCTTTTCAACTTTACATTTTTATATCCTTTTAAGAATTAATTTTTTTAATGGGAAATACTGAAATATTTTTGTAACAAACATCATGTATTTTGCATCTTTATCATTTAAAATTCCAGTTTAAAAAATAATGTAGATTTTACAAAAACTATTTGAAACTGAAAAATGTTCTGAGAAATTTTAAATGATTCCAAAATTTTTGAATTCTGATGTTGTGATTCTGAAATTTCATAAAAATTTGTATGAATATAATGTCAGTGTGATTTGCTAAAAAAGCTGGGATACCAAAATGTAATATATAGAATTTTGAAAATGAATCGATTTTTTTGCACCAATGTATCTTTTAAATTTTCGTATTAGATTTTTATAACTTTTTTGTCTGTGAATTGAGTGCTTCTTTGAATTTATAATAATAGAATTATATATTTAAAGAATTTAAACTTTAAAAATTGCTCTTTAAATTACAAAGATAAGATTAACGTTTAGCAGAATAAAGCATGTTTTGAAATTAAAAAAATGAGCTTGAAATTTAAAACAAAAGCAAGCGAGCTCGAAATTTAAAAAAAAGCTTGTTAGCTCGAAATTAAAATAAAATAGCTTGCGAGCTCGGAATAACAATAATAATAATAAACAAAATAGCTTGCGAGCTCGAAATAAAAAAAAATAGCTTGCGAGCTCGAAATAAAAAAAAAAAATAGCTTGCGAGCTCGAAATAAAAAAAAAAAATAGCTTGCGAGCTCGAAATAAAAAAAAAATAGCTTGCGAGCTCGAAATAAAAAAAAAATAGCTTGCGAGCTCGAAATAAAAAAAAAATAGCTTGCGAGCTCGAAATAAAAAAAAAAAATAGCTTGCGAGCTCGAAATAAAAAAAAAAATAGCTTGCGAGCTCGAAATAAAAAAAAATAGCTTGCGAGCTCGAAATAAAAAAAAAATAGCTTGCGAGCTCGAAATAAAAAAAAAATAGCTTGCGAGCTGGAAATAAAAAAAAAATAGCTTGCGAGCTGGAAATAAAAAAAAATAGCTTGCGAGCTGGAAATAAAAAAAAAAATAGCTTGCGAGCTGGAAATAAAAAAAAAAAAATAGCTTGCGAGCTGGAAATAAAAAAAAAAAAATAGCTTGCGAGCTTGAAATAAAAAAAAAAATAGCTTGCGAGCTTGAAATAAAAAAAAAAATAGCTTGCGAGCTTGAAATAAAAAAAAAAATAGCTTGCGAGCTTGAAATAAAAAAAAAAATAGCTTGCGAGCTTGAAATAAAAAAAAAAATAGCTTGCGAGCTTGAAATAAAAAAAAAAATAGCTTGCGAGCTTGAAATAAAAAAAAAATAGCTTGCGAGCTTGAAATAAAAAAAAAAAATAGCTTGCGAGCTTGAAATAAAAAAAAAAAAATAGCTTGCGAGCTTGAAATAAAAAAAAAAATAGCTTGCGAGCTTGAAATAAAAAAAAAAATAGCTTGCGAGCTTGAAATAAAAAAAAAAATAGCTTGCGAGCTTGAAATAAAAAAAAAATAGCTTGCGAGCTGGAAATAAAAAAAAAAATAGCTTGCGAGCTCGAAATAAAAAAAAAAAAAAAAAAAAAAATAGCTTGCGAGCTCGGAATAAAAAAAAAAAAAAAAAGCTTGCGAGCTCGGGGGGGGGGGGGGAATCGTACTTAGTATCAGCTTTACAGTATTTCAGAAATGCTCAATTTGACTGCAAGCAATAAAATCTTTTTGCAATATTTTTATCGTGTTACTTCAGAAAAAAGTATTGTGCACAAAATCGGGTTTTAAAATTGAGCGATATTCATTGTGTTTAAAGAATATTGTCTTCTAACATTCATTTGTATATATCCGTCTGTTTTGTATTTATATATACAGATATTTCATTTTAAGAGTATTTAAAATGTTAGTTATATATTTCTATTACAAACGAAAATATAAAAAAATACGTTTAAAATTATACGGAATAAAAAATGTTTAACATTTTTAATGTAAATTACATGTATATTAATAAAATGACTTCATTACCCGACACTAACATTTGTCAAAATGTATCTTCAAGAATTTTGAAATTGCATACATTTAAAATATGAATACTACTTTTTTTCGAAAACTGCAACATCATAAATTATTTGATATTTTGAAAAATGTTACAAAATACTCAGGACAGTGACTGCTGATGTATTTCATGTGCTGTATTAAAATACTTTGTAATTAGTGTTGGAACTATTTGAAAACTGAATGACTGTTGCTCATGGACTAGAAAGACATTTACTGTGTGCACTGTCTGAGTAATTCTTACTGGTACCTTTCATCGAGATTTACTGACTGCTAATCGAACTGAAACAACTGGCTGATAAGGTCCTGCACTAGAAAATGTCCTTTTTTACACCTTAGTAACGAATACTATGTTCAAACCCTGAACCCTCTATAGAGCCAATAAGCATCTTTCTATTGACAGCATAGCTACAGTCAAGCACTACTCTTTCATAGGAGCCTTAAAGATTGACTTTCTGAACTGAGGCCTCGGCAGTCGCATATACTGCTGGAGCCCTTGGATGTGGAAAATCCCTCCTTTTCTCACAATACCTCTTTGGTCATAATACAGAGAGAATCATGTTATGCCAAGGACTTTTTTCTGTGTAAAGAATGAGTTATTGGCTATCTACATATCCTTATTCATTCGTAACGCCACAGTTCAAAAATCGTGTTCAGGCGACTGGAAAAAAAAAGTGCCTCAACCGATGGACAGACTATGAAGCCAATATGTATCTTTCTGATGATGGCGAAGCTCCTCTCAAGTAGCAGCCTTTCTTTGAAAATATGTGAGACACAGAAGCAGCTTTAATATGCGATACGAGACTTGAACTGAAACATCAGTAGTTGCAAAAGCTGCTGGGAAGTACGGTATGACTTTTGATAAAGGTATCTATCTACCTATGCACCGTGGGATTGCACCCTAACGAATCTCTGCTGTCTTCACAGGACCTGTTCAATCTTATATGCAGAGATATTGTGGCAGAGACTCTTTCTGAGTTAAGAACGTATTATCCAGCAATCTGTATTCAATATATCGGGTCTGCTCATAAACCAACAAAACCAGCACTACCGATCGAAATGAAGCTAATAGTCTCTTCAAGCTATAACCTGCTTATCTCATGCAGATCAAATTACTTTTATTACCTGTCTTTGAGAGTATAGCAAAGACAGTTCTAATAGTCGGTGGAAATAGACAAGATGAGGTCATAGCGTCTGCATTATGTATTTAGCTGGACATAAATCACATGCTTAGCTTGATTGCACTAGACCACTGATCTTTGCCGGTGCACTCAAATCTATTAGCTGGTGAACCCCTTCCTCCCACCCTGTATGTCTGTGGGCTAAGGAGGAGGGAGTAGAGTGAGAGAATGAAGTGTGGTGTCATTCGAACTCATGTTGTACGAAATGGACAGCAGAAAGAGATATTTGCCACGTCAAGACTCTTAAAGCAAATTTAAAAAAAAAAAAAAAAAAAACTTTAGTGACATCTCGAGTTGCCAACTCAACAAATACTTCTGTCAGTGTGCACGGTTATTAACCACCTCTCAGTCCGTTTGACAACTAATGCAACTTTTATCGGAACTTTCACATGGATATCCACTCATTCCATTTAATGAGAAGTGATTATTTAAACGCATCAATAACCATCGGGTTCTGTGCTGTTATGACGAACAACTGACAGTGGAAATTCTCTTGAAGATACTGAAATGATTAATATGAATGTGTATAAAGATTTTCATTGTATTCTCTGTAGTGTAATGACTTTGGTGATGCAGTTTTCAAAAATGGTAGTATTAATAATTGGATTGTTAGCATATAGCATTTAACATTTTAGAAACATATTAACGTTTATAAAGTAATAAACGGAAGGAAAAAAAATTCTAAAACTGTTCATCATAAAAATGGAACGCATTTGCAGGTTGTCATATGTATAGTAAACATTTGTACTTGAATACTATGACATACATTGGCGCAAAAAAAATCACTTAATAATATGTATACTTTTGAACGAACTCGTGTAATTTCTGTGCGCGGTTTCAAATGTTAATATTCATTTTTCTTTTGTGAAACAATAGAAACACTAAAATTTTATTTGAACTCTTATAAGATAAGAAAGTGTTTAAATAAAAATAAAAAAATGAATTTTTAATTCTATTCAAAAGTAGGAAAAATAAGCATTTCCGACTTCAAAAAAAAGCTTATTTCTTCTTTTAATTTAATGATTTTTTTTTTAACTAAAACGTTTAGAAATTTGATTAAATGAAATGCTTTTCATTTTGGTATCCCAGTTCTGTAATTATATTTTCGAATTCTAAATAAATAAAAGAATTCTTGAATTGAATCCGTGATATGAACTGCATGGGACGAGTTGCACTGAAAGTAATTCCAAGCTTCTAGTCAAGCTCGGATAGCATTGCGAAATGACACAATCTCAGAATTAAGAAATATTCTGTATAAAGGTAATGAATAGAATGGGTTATTTCTATCAACCTTTTACAACCTTGATTTGTATATTTTAAATTCTTAAATTGACATTTTATTTTAAATATTTTTATTATTTTATAATTTGTTGACTGTACATAGAATTCGCATTTTGTGCATATGGCAAATTAAAACCGAAACCCATGCAGTTCTAGTAAGAATTTCAATTTTTGCTTATGGAACTGTTTAATGTATAAGTTTCACTGTGATTTTTATTAAAAGACACTAACTGTTTCTATGTGATTTAATTTATAATAAGCACAGTATAATATAAAGAAATTGTTAAAGTGTAAAGTTTTGTCTTCAAACTGTTGTTTTTCCTTTTATAATGGGAGGAAAAAAAGATATTTAAAAAAATTAGATACGAAAAAAAAAAAATATTTGAAAAAAAAGAAAAGAAAGATACGAAGTAAAAAAAGATATTAAAAAAAGAAAAAGAAAAAGAAGTAAGAAAAAAATATAAGTAAAAAAGAAAAAAGATGTAAAAGAAAATGAAAAAAAAAATTAAAGCACTCCCTTTAAGTTACATGAATTTTTGTTGCAAATATTTTGATATGCTTTATCAACTGTGTAATTTTTAAATGACATAGTTGAGATGTTATATTAGAAAAAAGTGTGTATATGTTTTGTGTTGAGATTATGTATATATAAAATCCTTAATCTGTTAACCGGGTATGACGACATATTTCAATGCAAAACGAATTGAATATAAATTAATTACCCGGTTAACAGGTTAAAGAAAAAAATTGCCTGCCATAAAAATTTTAAAAATGCCCGAAGATACAATATAATAAGTATTGTTACCTTAATTTCTAGTCAAGCAAGCTAAATAATGGCTAAAAGTAAAAAGAGAACAGCATTTCTAACTTTGTTAAAAATTACGAATACATTGCTATAGTTGGGTAATATTTGTGTGCTGCACGTTATAAATGTGGCTCAAATTATAATCATGAATATTATTTCCTGATTATACGTTCTTATGATATTTATAGTGTTTTTAATTTTCTTATTTTAATATCCTGATTATGTACTATCACTATCTTTTTGAAAAGAATAGTACTATATGTACTATTCCTTTCAAAAAAATTTTGGAATCTTTATTTGCTAATACTTAAAAAATATATTTATTTAAAAGTTCATTAATAAGAGAATAGTGATCAATTTTATGTAGACATTATGCTAATCTTATTTGATTGCATTTAAAAAGTTTAAAGTTTTCCCTAGACAAAATGGAAACAAACTTTTCAAAGCTACTTTATATTGATAAAGATGCAATTGCTTGTTACATGAAGTTGAATGAAATGGAATTTATAGAGTTTCTGAGAAAAAAAAAATGAAATGCTTGAATTGAAAAATAATTTATTATGGATATTGTATTTAAATGGATAAAAGGATTATTTTGTAAACGAATATTAAATTTTCTAAAATACTTATTTTCTTCATAATTATAATCTACAGTTTTAAATTTCAGTACTGACTACTTGAGAAACCTCACTTTTTTCTAAATTAGTTTAATTTTTGTATATGCTCTTCATCCAATAATTGTAAACAAGACGCATTTTCTTGAATCATGTTTTCTAAAATGATGTTATCACAACTTTGTTTGTACTACGATAGCCACACTTTGCGTCTCCGAATGAAAAATATCTGGAATCAATAAGTAGTGATAATGGCAGAAACCTTTTTGAAATTTGACAGTGTTTCTCATTTTTTAATTTACTTTGATAGTTTTTTTATGTTGAAGCATCAGATATCCTATGAATGCATGCTTGTTAATTAACATTTACAAATCATAAATATTCTACCAAGTCCTTTTGATTCCTTGCCATTTCAAATACAGCTCGTTGCATGATCGATCAAATCATAAAACTGAATCCTGTAAAAATGAAAGGATCTTTTATCAGTGAAGGATCGTGGAATTACAAGAAAATTTTACAGAAATCTGATCCGATATTTTTCAGTGTTAAATGCAACGTAAAGGGAAGACATTGTAGATCTATAAGCTCTTCGCCATTTCGTACTTTTCAGATTCTGTTTTTCAACATAGTAATTTTTTATCCAAACATTTCAAACGAAATCAGCGTTCAAAACTGGCTTGTTGTGTAAAATTTCAGCTCTTTAAAGCAATGAGTTCTGTTCATCCCATTTTAAACTGAAGTAAAGATTAATTATGGCCGGTCACAAAAAAAAAGGGGGGGGGGGAGAATGCATTTGTTATAATAGTCCAATGCTTTTGATTAATTATGTTTTTTTCCCAAAGAATTGATTAGATTTTCATTCCTGAGTTTTACAAATTTACACATTTCGTTTAATAAATAACAAGTTTTCGTCGAGTTTTCGTTCGCGAATTCGACATTTTGCTTTATCTATTTACAACGCCGTATATATTATCCCGTTCATATGGCTAACAAAATGAAAAATTTACCTATAATTACTTACTTTTAATTACTTATTTATTGCCTTCAATATAAAACTTGTTCAGAGTAATTGCGGTAAATAGTTTCGCGAGAACGACCTTCTATTATACCAATGAAAACGAACTTGGTATTAAATATTAATTACTAATAAATTTTAAGCAATTCATGATTCATTGGCAGATGATTGCACATTATGTTAGTTGGATTGAAATGTTGATTAGTTCTTATGTAAAATTTTCAGCCTGTTTCTAATTGAATAATTTATTGATTTTTTTCTTCTTTTAAACAAGTAAAATTTCATATTAAAAATTTTGTGTGTTTATGTTGACCAATGATGAAATGAGATAATCTGAAAGAAAATGCTGACTACTCTCAATATTATATTTCTAGTCATTTTGACTAGGCGATGATTTTTAAAATGGGAAATTAAATTTATTTCTTTTGCATAAAGAACGGTTATATACGATAGCTCTGACACCATCATTAGGTTTTAGAAAATCTCGTGGTTTCTTATACGTTTTGAAGCTGCCTGAAATTCTTGCAAAGGAATTTGAAACAACAGAGCATATGTTCTGGTTAGAATGAAAATTTGTTTTAATATTCTATAACAACAATAATAAGATAAAATTGGAATATATTTAAATCAGATTCAAAGATATTCCAAGTTCTTTTTCTCTAATTTGGAATATTATTTCCCTATTATTTTTAGAATAAGTAGGTGAATTTCACTTTATACATACATGCAATTAAGACTTAAAATGAGTAAAGGAAATTTTTTCTACTATTAATACTATATACCATGCACATTAAAAAGTATTGTTTTATCTTATATAAAATATGCAAGTTTTCATGCAGTTTTTGTTTTAAGGTTAATTTTTTTTTTTTTTTGCAAAGTAACACGACGGCGACTTGCAGTTCAAGTGATCGAATTTTTAAAGGATAATTTTTTATTTAAATTCTACTCAACACGTATGGAGGCAACATTGAGAATATGTACTTGTGATATCCAAAAGGAAAGAAGATTATTGCGGCGCAATTATAAACGCGTGATTTAACATAATTTAAATCATAATCAAAGTGTCTGATATGGAGGTTGCGAGTGAAGCGCTGCATATTTATTTCATCTAAATCGTGCTGTGATTATGAAAATACATCTTCTATGCATTTTGAAAGAATTGCAGGCTACTTGAATTAGAAATCTAAATATCCATTTTTACACATGAGCCCTACGTGATAAAAGTAGGATTTTTTTTTATTGATAGAAGGGCTCTATTTCTGAAACTATTTAAATAGATGTTTGTTTCTCTTGAATAAAAATAGTACTCATCTGTCCAGCAATACTTCATGTCATTACCTTGTTTACCTCAAGATTAAAACGAGAATTAAAGATTTCATTTAGTTTGATTGTTTACTACCCACCATTGTTAGGCGACTAAAATGATTTTCTACAATTAATGGAGATTCCTAGTTAGCAAATAAATGCATTTTTTCGCAGTCGTATTTTGTTTGGCTCCCAATCACAATGGAATGTAATTCGTAAAGACTGTGATAATAAAAGAAAAATCATAACTTTTAGAAAAGACGGTAAAGATAAAGGCATATCACATTGCTGGTTTATTCGCTTTGTCACAGCCAATCTAACTTTGAGTTTTAACAAAGAAGCAATCCTCTCTTCCGTAATTAAAATTGAAAGAAAAATAAAACTGAAATTTTATTTTAATTATCATAGAAATATAGACACTTTCCCTTAAGTTCCAAACTAGGCCGCCCAAAATGACTGTTCTATGTTAATAGATACGAGATGTAAGAAAATTCCACTGCTCGAAAAGAACTGCCCATTTTCATTTCAATCCCTAGAACAGATTGGAAGTTTGCTTTGAAACTAAATATGTTTTGACTGCAGGATTTTATCCGACCATCACATCTGCTGCTTGAATATTTTTTAAGTTAATACGCTCATGATCTGAAAATAAAATGGCACTCGAACAATTAATTAAAGCAAATTCTAAGGGCAAGGCTCTCGTCGATTTCGTACTAATAGCTCCATGAATATGAGTAAGCCGCATTTGTTTTCAGATTTAAAAGTGTAATGTTAGCATTTTTTTAAAAATTTCTTTTTCATTGGAGATTTAAAAAGTTGGCATAAAATGTGCCCCAGAAGAATAGTTTGAGAGAAATTTCTTATTCTATGAATACGATATTCGAATACATTTTGAAGCTTTAAATCTATCCAACGGAAAGAAAACGGACATAAAATCATAAACTAATTTGAATCCAATAATCCGGGGTCTTTCCAAATAATTTTTTTTTTTTTTTTTTTTTTTTTTTTGCAAAATAACACATTTATCGAGTTGGTTTCTTATTTTTCTTCTATACCGTTATGCAATATTTCTAGCGCCTCTTATTATTTGGGTATTAAAGGCGAAACAGACTTTGCCGTTTCAATTATTTACTCTTGTTGTTTGGCGAAAAGAATAATGGACTTCTTATTATTCTATTTGGGATAAAATTACATTTTATTGGTTCTATCGTATTCAGACGAAAATTGCCCATTTATTTTCAGAGTCTGCGCTTAAGAAAATCCACACAATAAAAAATACGATTAGAGAGTATCTGGCACAAATTCAGAGAATTCAAAAGTTGTAAACGTTTTGTCATAAAGGCATTAAAAAGAGGGGGGAAAAGATATTTGAAGGACATAGTGTAAAACTATCAATCTCTAGAAACTCGTTTGATAAAGTTGTTGTGAGAAAACGTTAATTTATCTAATTCATTTATAGACAGGCTGCTACTTCTGAGAGTTAGGGTCGATTCTTCAAAGCAATGAGAGAAAAGAAATTTGAGAAAATCGTAAATAGACATTCACTTTCATGTAAACTTGCAGCTAAGCGAGGAGGAACGATTCTGAGGCTTTCTGTTGGCGCTATTTTTTGAAATAAGTTCCATTTATCTTCATGAGTTCAGATATTATAAAGAAAATTATTCATTTGGTAGAATGAATAACTACCTGATTAGATCTTTGGCAGGAAAAAGGTGCGAATGCCAAGTTTGGAATTGCAAACTTCCATACATAGTATGGCGTTTATGCAAATTCATTTCAATATAAGCATTATCTGTCCAGTTTCTATTGAATGTTGTTTCGTCTCTCTACAGAAACTTTCTTATCAAAAAAAAATAGAAAAAATAAAAACGTGAAAAAAAGACAAATATATTTATTTTTTATAATTGGTTTTAACACATATTATAAACTATAAAAAAACATTATTACCTTTATTTGAATAATTTCTTTAAAAGAAAACATGCTTTTCATATATATAAAAAATATATTCGCAAGATGAGTGGAAGATTGAAAATGCTTTTGTAGCATTAACTGAAACTGTAATTTCCCTCATATTGTATTAAATATTGTTTGCATTTCTCTTCACTCAAAATGTCTTTATTAAATTTCGTTGCGCATTGAGATGTCAGGCCTCATTGGACATTCGCCTATCGTGCCGTCTCCATCAGTGTGGAGAAAATGACACAACTTTTACCATCTTCAATAGTTCTCGTATTTCTTCAGATATTATCATTTTTATGGCAGCTGGTTTGATTGCTTTTATTGGAACGAAAAATAAAGTCGCAAAACGTTGGAGGGGAGGGTAAGGCTCATAATATTACATTATTAAATAAAACTTTTTTTGAATAGAATTTCGTTGAATAGCGATTGTTAAACACTTTTGAGCTTAAGATTCTTTGTTCTTAGTTTTTTCTGCAATGATATTTAAATTGGAGCATATATATTATATAAAACTTATCACTTTCTCGAGTTTCTTTTTTCGATTTTTAGTTCAGGATTGTACATTGGCTTTCATGGAAGTTTGAGAACAGCTACAGAATTTCTTATTTTTAAATCCATGCGATTATTTTGTTTCTATGTGTCATTATATTCAGTTAGGCTGGGATAGCCTGGTTGGTAGAGCGTCGGATTCGCGTCCCTTAGGTTGCGAGTTCGAATCCCGCCGGCCGAAGATTCCCCGCGTGCTTGGTGGCTGGCGCACGTATAAATCTGTCGTGGTCATAAAGTTCTCCATGTCGAGAGTAATACCACTGGGGGTACTGGATCAGGGGTGATCGTTCTCTGATTCAGGTCTAAATTACGATCTGTGAGTGAATGAAACGCATGAATGAAGTCCGCCCTGTAAAAAGGGTTGTGACGTGTGTGTAGCTAAGTCGTTCTCTTGGCCCTAGATGGCGCTACTATAGAAATAAGAGGCGCCCCCCCCCTCGGGTTAAAATCGGCTGTCTTCGAACAGCATGCTAATGATGGGCAACTTCAAATGAGAACCATGATTTATGTCTTCGAACAGCGGGCTTGTCCATGGCAAGTGCCATAAGAAACAACAGCAACAATTATATTCAGTTACACAAAACTTTGAACTATTTGAAATAAATATTTCTTACTACAGGAAGTAATGAATGATTTACATATGTAGATCTCTGAATGAGAGAATTTTTATTCAATTGGTTTAAATCTAATATGCCATTTCATGTCGCCAAGGATGCCAAAAGTATCAAATACCGAAAGTAGTAGGAGTGCAACTCAACAAAGTTCAACGTTTGTAAAGAAATCAGCGACAAGTTAGGAAGAAAAATTAGTCTGCCTGTGTGTTCAAGTTTCCATATTGACGTTCTCGTATTCCCAAATTCAGAGAGCATATTAAAGATTTCAACAATTCCATCATAAATGATTCTTTTTCTTCTAATATATTGAATTAACTTCAAAAGGATTAAACTTTTCCTGGCCAATGCATACTATATCAGGCACGTTTACATATTTTCCCTACAAAAGTTTAAATGCTTTTCGCTGGAATTAAATGCTTTAAACCATTTATTGTATTGATTAAATGTGAACTTTTAAAAATTCAAATTCAGTAGATTTCTTTATCCGCGGAAGTGACACAAAATATTATTAATATATTACATTTGTTTTTGAAACTCTTTTTCTGATTAATATGCAGTTGCATGTCTCATTCCTTTACCACTTTAAAAATACTGACTTCGCATTTCCAAGTGGAATGAATAGGTTCTCCTATGTTTTTCCTATTGCTATCAGTCCAATAAAAATATTTCGAATTGAATCGAATATGAAAACGTTATTGGATTCGAATCTTATCTGGCATATTTTTATATGAAATCGACAAAATTTATAAAGTTGTCCTATTTTTTTTCTCCTACTAATTAAACTCAAACTCTAAAAATAAGCAGCATTACAACTAAGAATTACAACTAGCCTGTTACGATGCATGGGAACTCGCCAAAGCTTGTTCAGTCTTCTGCTGATATTCTCAAAATTCAACTATATGGTTACGCCTTCTGAAGAGATTTATAGATTTCCTTATTAACATGGTGCCGCATCTCTTTCTCTAAAATTAAAAAAATTTCATATTCAGAATTTTTCTTCTAACATGGAATTGAATAGGTATAAATCTATTTATTCTATCTAAATGCTGTCGAATAATCTCTAGTTTATTCCTAAAATTCGAACGAAAGCAGTGTTTCAATTTTTTTTTTAGATGAATCAGAACATTTATTTGGTTGATTTAAATGTTAGGTGTCGGGCACTTTTAAAAGTAGAAAGAGATTAAATTCTGTTCGATTTCAAAATTAAAATATACATGTATCTATATAAAACAAAGTTCCATATCGAGGAATTTGAAAGGCTTTTCAAATTTCTGTGCTCAGAAACACTCTCTTAAAAGTGAACCGGAAATGCTGCCTCGCACACAGAAAAAGAAAGTTTCACGAATAGATTTCTGTTTTTGTTACGAAGGAAATATGAAAATCTCCTTTTTGTAAAACAAAAAAAAGTAGTGTAAACGTTGGAAATGTGAAAAAAACTGATGATGATGATATCGTGTCCGCGTTACCACGGAAAGGGGTTGCTGTAGGTTCTGAGGGTAAAGACCCCTGAGCACCCGAGGGCAGAAGTCTGACTTCTAGCTCATGAAACTCGCACACATTGGCTTGCACAACCCCTTTTTACAGGGGGGCACATTCACACACCTCACAGATAGAACACAGATGAAGAACAACCATGCCCGAACCGGGATTTGAACCCGGGACGCCCAGATCACGGGGAAGACACGCTACCCCTATGCAGGACGTAGGGCGAAAAAACCTTCTGAAGAGATTTATAGATTTTCTTATTAACATGGTGCCGCATCTCTTTCTCTAAAATTAAAAAAATTTCATATTCAGAATTTTTCTTCTAACATGGAAACAAAATGAAAACTTTGTGGAAAATATCTTTTTTCAAAAACTTGGTTTATGAAAGAAAAATCTTCCCCTGGTTTCTTTGTTTATTCTCTTGGGATTACACTAACATCAATAACATTCAATTATTACTATCCAACTTTCAGAAGATGGCCTTATACCTTTTTCATTACAGTTAATGTGTGTAGAATACCAAGCCCCGTGCACTGAATCAGTTCAGAATTTTTTCTTGTCGCCTTCATTTTTGGCATCGGTATGACAGTTATTTCAAAATGGAAGCGACAACTGAAAGAAGTGATTTCTAAATAATGTTTCTTACATCGTTTGTTCAATATTTTTTGAAGCTATGAAAATGTTGATATACCCCTTTATAAAAACTGCAATTCTCAATAAACTGATCCAGGGTCACTGAATTCGTCCGTTTTTAATCAGTTAGTTCCGACTATTTGTGGTGAAAACCATTTTTAAATAGACAGGAAGACAGCGGAACGGATGCGAGAAATGCTATTTTTGGACTTAATAAATGAATTGTCAAAATTTTAGACAAAACAATCGCAATAAGTTACTATATTTCAAATCGGTGGCTTTATCGATATTGCCTTGAGCAATAGAGCTCTTGATCTTCTATCAGTTCTTCCCCGCCGGTTAAGTATAATTTCAAACATAGAACCATTAGCAACGTGACTAATCTTCATGGAAGTCTTTTACGACAAAACTGAAGGAATGAATAAATAAAAATATTTTTTTTCACAACTTAACCACATGCGGTGGATAGGATATGCCACTCACCTCAAGACGCTTTTGACTACAAAATCGCCAACAATGTGCTACACGCATCAGCAGGCAATTAACTTTCACAGAAGCAAGAGTGATGCTCGCCACCCTCCAACTGAGATTGCTTGCCAGAACACAGCTTACAAAAGCGCAGTCTTGGGTCAAAAATTTATTCATCTAGAAAATATTTTTTTCTTCCGAGTTCTATAAATGTATCTGATACTTTGCGACTTGCAGTGGACTCTTTTGGCACGCGCGCTTGTGAATTTCTTGTATCCGCAAGTAGTTAAAACATCGACTTCCATGAAGTTTTTAACTCCTCAGAGGCGAATGAAATCAGATGTCCCCCCTTTCCTAATGCTAATATCTGGAGGGGGTATGCGACGAAACATTGCATGATATCTGGGCGAACATCTGGAGCCATTCCGACGGCCTCTTGCATTTACGGATAGGATCGTCAATCTACTAACTGACTCATTTTAAAACTATCCCCGCCTGTGGACGTCGGTTGGGAACTGTTGGTAAAATGAACATACGTCAAAGAACCCGAGAAAGCCACAAGATAGGGGAAAGAGGGCAAATTTTGTCTCTCCGAAAATGCGCACGGACCGTCGGAACAGGGCTTAATGTTCCTCGCTTTGAATATGCCTCTATACCTTGTCATCATATTGGTTACATTGCTAATGGGTGTTCAGCACCTTTTTTATATAAATGTCGATCACTAAAGCAAGCTGTTTGTCTCATGAAAAATCACAAGTATGCCAAATATTAAAGATGCTGCATACATTCTTTCTATCTCTGCTCAATACCAAATTTTCATCTCTCCCCATTCGGTGAACTGTGTTGCAGAAAGAGGAATCCTTGCCTGGTCAACAATGCGCGATCGTCGTGTCCCTTTTCGAAGAATGCCCCGTCGAGGGGAGTCCCTCCAACGAAACGAGAAGAACGTTGGAGTCACACAAGTAGGATTGTGGTATTGATTAGAAGGAGAGTTCCTTATGCTTGTACATGTGCAGTTCGGTGACTACGTTAAAAATTCGTATTTGCACATGTATATTTAAATTTCCTTTGTACTATAATTGTGAAATTTGGTAAGTAAGCTGAAGTTTTGCAGGTAAGTGATGTTCTTATAAATGTACCTAATGATTTTTTTTTTCTGGATTTAGTTTTTAAATACCCAAAGTTTCAAGTAAGTATTACGTTCTTCATGCATTTCTGAAGGGTATCGAGAAATTTTTGAGAAGAAACTTATCAAAAGATTATATATATATAATATATTGCTCGAATCTCTTATAATGAATTTCAAAAGGTAAGACGACTGAAGTAAGGATAGAACTCATTTGTATTAAATATAATAAAGTATTTCCGATATGGTGTTTACAATTACGCTGAAAGCATTTTAAAACGTATTCATTAAAATCTTTTAAGCTTGGTTAATTCTCGATTTATTTAGTACCAACCGCCTTTGGCGACCAGCCGGTTCGGCAGTATTAATGCTCGCTAAAATGTTCGATTAAATATTTTATGTAACTTGTTCTCGTTAAAGGTTTTTAGCAAAATATTTTTAAGCTTCAAATTTTGATAGTCATATCCTTCACTGGATACTATTATGTGAGCCTTAAGCACTTCTGTTCATTGGACTCCGCATCTCTAATTTTCTGTGCCTGTAAAATTCAGTTTAAAATGAAAGTGGAAGTGATGCAATTAAAATAATAATTTTTACAGAAGTCAAACATTTTTTTAAAAATACGATACAGTAAAAACAGTCGCTCACCATTTCAGTCTTATGTGCACTACAGAATAATTTTCATAACTTATATCTCAAAGAATTATTGAACAAAAATTTCTCAGATTCAGTTTTTAGTTTTATTTTTAAAAGAATTAAAATGATGCAAATAACAAACAATATTTTATTTTGTTTCGATCTATACACATACTTCAAAAATTCATGAAGTTTAAATTTTACAGTCCTTTACGAAATCATATTCTGAAAAATATTCATGGCACTCTAACTTTTAAAGAAATAAACGTTTGTATCTTATGGGATCAGTTTATTAAGTTTTCAATGTTACAATTTTAGAACAGTCCACATTTTCATAATTTAGGTGAAATCCCTCTTGAGAAACCCTGGAGATGATTGTCTTCTTTGAGACAGTCGATGAAGTGGTTTAAAATCTCCCGTTTTTTTTAGAAAAGTGATATTCAAATTTTCTTAAATCGGTCAGCTTTAATTACTGATTTATTTGACCAGAGTGCACCTTTTTTATTAAGATATTAACGTCTGAAGAATAATTTGATGGATATGATTCACAGGACAGAGGATATATTTAAAATTCGTAATTCTTTAACTTTTATTGTTTCAATTTACATAAAATAGAATTAGGCTTTCCATTTAGACCATTTCGATAGAAAATGTATGTCTATTACTAAAGGTTTGCAAATGAGATGTTGGGCTTTGAAAAAGTAGATATCATGAACTTATTAAACCATATTTGCCTACAAAATTGTTTCATTCAATTAGTAATATAAGTATTGTAAAAAGGTCATTGAAAACTTCTCCTTGCCCTTGCATTTACTTTTCAAAAGATATCATTTTTCATAATTTCATTTCATATAGACACGTGCTGAAAATTGCATTTTTTGTGTTTTTAATTTTAAATGATAGTTAACTTATTTTTTAATTTGAAATTTTTGTCGATATGATCGCAACGCATTGATCAAAGTTAATGTGTTCCCATTAACATGCAATGTGCTTGTGCAGCTTAAATTTTATTTCTATTTTATGGTAAATAAATTGTTGAAAAATGATTGAGTAATTTTTAAAAATTCATTAAAAATAGAAATTTAATTTGTAATTAAAAACAGGAGAATTATTAAACAGTAAAAATCAATTTTTTGACATATTTTTGGAAGTTATAGTGGAAAAACTCTAAAATTTCGTTTCATTTTTAATCAAAATTTTAATTATAATTAAAAATTTAAAACATTATCTCCGAGGTGCACATTCCCGACCTCCAAGGTATACACGTTTCAAATTTGTTAACTTTATGTCGTACGATCTGGCCTGTGGAGCGCCAACACACTCGCACACACACGGAGCTTTACTATAAGTTTAGATTTAAAATTTCGTTCTTTCAAAGGCGAGATGAAATCAACATTATTTCTTACGGATAATTAGAAATGAAAATCGAACTAAACGGGCCTTTCGATTTTGAAATAATGGACGTTTTGTATGTAAGCCATTATTATGCTAATGTTTACATGATATCCAGAATTTCCACTACTATCATTACCTTCTTTTAAACCAATTTGATATGAATTTCAAATCTTTCCATTCATCTTCAGTTGCGAGTTCCCAAATTGTACAGACTAAGTCTATGGCAAAGGATACCGACGTGCTCTGATTGGTTTAAGCCTTGGCATCTTTTTGGCAATGTTTTGTCATGTTTTGCCAAAAAGACGCCATACCGAAATATATTTTTATAAAAATAAAATTTCTAAATTTATCCCCCCCCCCTATTTTTTACGGCTTGCATGTAATATTCCTCTGGAACACATATACAGCAGAAAAAGATCAAATCCTGAAACCTAAATTCAGGAAATATAAAAATTAAAATTTATTAAAAAATATTTTTTGTGTGTGTGTTTCTTCTTAATATTATTTTGATATAACTAAAAAAATTAACTACGAAATCGCATTTTCCGTTAAAGCTTACATATTTATACGTTTTGGGCATTCAGTAATCATCTCCCCACATGTATTTGATGGGAAAGTAACAAACGTTCAGCAACAAGTTTCGATGACTGCATAAATTATCTAATAAAGGCACGAAAATCATAGAAAAATAAGAATTATTTATCTGCTGCATCATGTGTTGAGTAATTACTTTCATTTTGTTTTTATATTTCTGTGCATAAACAATATTAGTTACTTGTATTACTAGTATTATTAGTAATATTTATTATTATTAATTAGTATTAGTAGTATTACTAGTAATATTTAGAGAAAACAATCATATTAATAAAAATTAGGTCGTGTTGGTATTCACTCGTATCTTCCATAAAACTAATGAGATACAAGGTTTGAGCCAAATAAGCGAAAACTACACTATTATGAGTGCAAAACATTGCCAAAAAGATGCCAAGGCTTAAACCAATCAGAGGACGTCGGTATCCTTTGCCATAGACTTAGTCTGTACAATTTGCGAACTCGCTCTTCAGTTACAATAGGAGAGGCATAATGAAGGTGAGTGCAGTCGACGTGTTACAGTTATTACTGTATATGATAAGCTAGAAGCGTGTCATTGAGCGATAAATTATGTCAAGAGTTGATAAATTATACAATGAAATATTTTGAATAGACATAATCTGCTCTTTGTGAGAAACAAGCCAATGGGGGTGATTGGTAAATTTTCATCGAGCTGACCGAAGAAACTATCTAAAAATGTCTGCAGTAGAAAAATTCAAACTTTTGTAACGCGATAAGTTTCCCTTTCAGAAAAATGGAATGTTAGTGTAATAAGAATATGTTGCTAAAACTTATTGGAGAATGTTCTAAAACTTCAGGCAGCCTAATTTTCTGCATTACATATATTCAAACATAAAATATAATCGCATTATTTAAAAAATGCACACTCCACTCGCATTATACGGTCATCTCTAGCGTTTTAAAAATTAGCTTTTGGACCAAGATAAGCAGTTTCAAAAGAACAATATGTATCATTAGAAAAGTTGAACAATTTCAATTTTCAAAAAATCGTTCTTATCTTCATGAGCAGCAATTGTTCGATATACAATAAATTTGAACTGATGTATGTGTCTACTTGTATCTTATAAGCATAAATGAACAGCATTTTTAAATCTTTTGCGCGCTTTGAAAACTCTCATGGTATCAATGCTATTTAAAAATCATGCGGAATACTAAAATATTTCAAATTAATATTTATTTTTAACTTTAATCATCGTATTATGAATACACAAGGTGTACTTTAAACTAATTAGGCTCCAAATTTGATATAAATTTTCATTTACATCAAATTTTGGATGTGAAAAACACATGCCAAGCTTCCATCTACGATCATCATATTCAAATGATTTCATAACTATATCTTTTGAAATCGGAAGGATCGAAAATGTGAAGTTCATAAACAAAATTTTGAAATCGAATTTTTGATGGTTAGATCATGTCCTCTTGTGTACTTTGCCGATGCAGATTTCACTAATGGATTGTACTCTGCAGGAAATCAGCATTTATTCATACAGTCGTTACTAAAAATAGATGCTGTTCATTTCAATGTATGCCGTTTTACTTGGAAGCTTGTGTAAGTAATATACTTTAAAAACAAACGGGTATTTTTTAAAAATACTGATTGCATCATTTGTTTGACAATATCATTCTACAAATCTTGCTCTTGCGATCTTAAATTCCGTTTAATATAAATATATCAAAATTTTGAAATCGGGATGGGGAAACGGCACAACAGTTTGAAACTGCATCGCCGTTTGTTAGGATTCATCAACTAGATGACCGAGCAAAATGAGTGCCTAATCTTATCGAGCCCAATTCATTTCTAAATCATTAGACAATCATATACTTCCAATGAGAGAATTCTAAATGACATAAAAAAAAGTATTTTTATAATGTTCGAATAAAATGTTCTGCTAAAAAAAAAATTACATTCTTTTATACAGTCTCGGTTCGATTCGTCTTATTTTGTAAAATAATCTTGTTACATAAAAGTTGTTAAAAAAAAATGTGTTCTTAAACGTGTTTTGTGACATTCCAATATTTTAAAGAAAACTATTTCGTTCGCATGTTACCGAAGCTATTCAATTTATGCTTCTATTCGTTTTCGCTTTTAAAAAATGACCACCATTTTAACGGCTGCCTAGGAAAAGAATTTAAAGGGCACTGAAAGGGCGGAACTTAAGACAACCGTTGATAGGATTAAAATAATGAAACTCAATAATTACTCGTTTGTAATAAAACTGACCGAATTACAAAGTTTTTCAAACTGCTAGGTTCCAAAGTTATAATTTATTGAATGTGGCTGATAGAACCGCACAAAGAACACATATTTTTTCGGTGACATAATTATTGAATTCACGTGCAATAATTCTCTAAATTATTTTGGAATCTCTTCCAATAGAGCGTATGATTACTTCGATTTGTTCAGAAATTAGCTACTAAGCAACAAATATAGCTGATGACTTAAAATAAGTGAATTGTCTGTGGAGACACTCGAGCAAGGGTGGCTCATCGTTAAGAAGCGAGCAGTACTACAAAAAATACTTCACAAGAATACAAAATCAAATATAGTTCTTAAAAAGAGCTTTAACTCTAAAAATTCCAAGACTTGAAACTGTAGTTTAGAAAATAATTACCGTATCTTTCTTCGCAGAGCGACTCTTAATAAAACACGAATGCATATTTTATTGAATGAATTGGAGCAATTTGCAAAACCGAGACCAAGTATAATAGAGATCGAAAAAATAAAAAAGCAAAAGCGAGTCTTTTGCCCCCCCCCCTACATAAAACAAAAGGGCTTCACGCAGTTGTCCATACGGTAAACTTGGATGGTCTCAAAATAGTTCAGCCACGCTCAACTCAATGGATGGGACCTCTGTCAGTTACTTCGCGGTAAATAAATTTTACGTTATAATGCGGTAAATAAATTTTGATGCCATTGGCGCGTTTCTGTGCTGTTCTAGTGTTTTGTGCTGTCATCGTTGTTTCTTTGTTTAAAGAATAAAGAAAATATTGTAACCATCGAACAATTGGAACGCGCCATTTTGACGAAACTCCACATTTTAAATTTTTCTGAGTTCAAAAAACACATTATGTCTGATTGTGACTAAGATCATTCGAAAACGCTTAGAACTGAACAGTTGAAATTTGGCATACAGTCGTTACAATCAAATTCTTAGATTTTTATCAAAAGTTAAGCAAAATCCATTCAGAAGCAGGCCTGTCTGTCCGGCTGTTTGAATATAAGTTAAAACGATCACTACGAAACGAACAGAACTAGATGAATGAATTTCGGTACAAAGATATTGGGCCAAATTCAAAGAGGGGTTAACCGCCCTTTCTTTCTGTACTTTTAAAAACATTAATCTAAAACGCAATCACTCAAATATATCAAAAAGGAACGCAGTTTGTGACTACAAGTGTCATTCTGTGTCAAAATTTTGTTTCAGTCGGTTGAGAAAAACTCATTTAAAACACGAAATCGATTTTCGGGTTGTATTAATCGCCAAATTTTTTTTGCCGACAATACTATAGGATCACACGATAGATTTAGGGAAAATAATTATTCACACCGTAAGTATTAGACGCCAATGCCATGCAAATATTAACACTTTTTTAGAGGATATGCGAAGAAGTTTTTGAGAACCCACTCCAGTTAGTATTTTACGTTGTTTATCCGATTCTCAATGTGGATAAGTAGCGAAGCAAGTTGGAATTCATTTATGATATATAACTTTTCAGAAAATTTTCGATGTGCTGCTGCTTTGCAACCTTCAGTTGGGAGCAGATCCTTCCTTAATTGGTATTTACGAAGACACTGCGAAAATTCTGTCAATTCAGCAGTGTTCCCCTCCACCCCCTCCGGAAATGTTTGAAAATATTTATATACAGCATTTCGTAAAACTTTTCCCCCTTGTTATAAAATTACAATCCTTTTAAATTTTAAAATCATAACTTGATCAGGAAAACTTCTAATTCTAAATGAATAAATTCTCGAGTGCATAAATTGTCAAGTGGAAAAGCCATTTGAAATGTTTTTCTGTCCAATTCAGAATGATTCTTATGAGCTTAAAATCAGTAAGGAACAAAACGACGGTAAACAAGACGTGGAACATTCTTGCCTTTTTATCTTGCTGCCTACTCCTCCACTCGGATGGACTGTCACCTAGTATTAGTATAGGAATACCAACGTTGTTCAGAGTGAAATGGACGTCAACACGAAAATAAAAACTAGCTTCAGAAGCAAACTATTTTATTGTCAAATCTTCTATTTATGCAACTATTTAATTGTTAAATCTTGTTCTGTGGCTACAGATGTGGTTATGTCACATGACAGTGATTCAATCGTTTAGACTTCAAGTTTTAATTAAGTCTTCATTCAAGTCTTCAATCGAGTTTTAGACTTCCACAAGTTCGAAAAACTCATTTTTGGCATTATGGGTGTCTGTCCGTTTGTCGGTCTGTGACAAAGATAATACAAAACTGCTACAAGCTAGATGAATGAAATTTGGTATACGCAATAAAAACATAATCTATATATTTATCAAATTGTGAACAAACTCCATGCATGAAAGTCTGCACTATTTGTACTGGGTTGTCAATCTGTGCTTTCAGAAACATTTAAGCGTGGGGCCAAAAAATCGTGACGACTTCAATATATCAAATTGAGTATGTGATTTGGTGAGTACAAATGTATTTCTGTGTCAGTTTTTTTTCCAATCTTTTTGAAATCGAATCTAACAATTTCTGTTTTCAAATACTATCTTCCATATGCTAAGAATTGACTGCCAAAAACTTGCCAAGAATCACACGATCGATTCAACAAAAGTGCTAAATTCACGCCAAAGGTTGACATTTAGTAATTATTGTACGACAATGCCATGAAAGGCGTTCTCTGGGATGACTTTATTAAAAGTATGCGAGAAAGATTTGGGGAGACCCGTTTCTCTGGGTTTGGAATATTTCGCTCTCAATTGAGATATTAAATTTTGAGCACAGAAAATAATTCTCAGTTTTTTAAGATCCGGTTGTTAATACTTGCAGTATAACTGCAATGTCTTCTAGAGGGGTGGGGGAGAGGTCCTTCTTGATCATGTACTGTATAAGATGTAAATATTCGTCATTGCATTTCATGAACAGGAATCTGAATCTCGGCATTTTGAATCAGGAATCTGAATTTTGCATCGGTATAAATTCTATAGACACTGCTCTTCTTAAAAAATGTTGTTTTAAAAATGCTGTTGTTAAAAAAGATTTTTTATGACAATTTTCTTTAAAAAGTTGACCTTCCTTATTGATCTGATCTAAATTTCTCGGCTTAGCACTTAACATTTTAGTGACTGCGTATCCTTGGATGCATATTAAACTTATTCCTTGAACCTTAAAAATGATTGCATTTGTTTTATAGAGCTTTGGGGAGCAATTCATGTTTTATAAGGGGAAGTTTGAATTTTATCATTTCTTTTACCGATGCGTATCAGATAATTCTGGGGTTGTTTTTGTTAAAATTTAGGTCATAACCCTAAACGTTCAACTTGAACTAACATGAACGTTTCATTTTCTCGAGTCCCCCCTGTTCGCTTTCTGACAAAATCGTATTCTCATAAATTAGTTCTAGCATAGCGTAAATGTGTCACCCAAATACATTCGAAGTAGTAAATATGCAAAAAATTTTAAAAAATGACTCATTCGTACTGCCCGTTGCAGGTAATAAACTCAGTATATTGATGGCACTGGATTTCGATTTTCACCCGAAAGAATGTTATTTTATTATGTTATATACTAAGTATGCAGAGAGGGAATATTCTAATTGTAAAAGAAAAATTGCATTCGAGATTTATCAATCTCCGACAACACATTTTGGGGATTATATCTCTGTCGGGTTATCTAAATACAAGTGAACTCGGTAACTACCAAATGTAAACAGCTAGGTGACTGAAATTTGGTACTCAAGATTAGCATCTGAGGTGTGAATCCGCATCAAGTAGTGAACTGAATCCGACCAGTGGTTGCGTGTCTGTACTTCTGCATAGATGCACTGACATAAAAAGGAAATTCGTTATGCGATCGTGTTATTAAAATGGTAGTTGTGTTCAAAGTTTCGTTTCCCACGGTCAAAAAACGTTCAAAACGTTTTTTTTTTTTTTTTTTTTTTACTATGCAACAACTCGCAAAACATTTATGTACGAATTCGGAGGGGGGGATCATTCGTCACTTTCTAAGTTTTATTTATTTTTCTCTTTGAGAAGGGAAGGAATTCATCTTCCTTAAACAGTATGCGAGAAAATTTCGGGAAGAGCTCTCCCATTGGATAAAAGGTCAAGTGAAGTAAATGCGTTTAATACTTCTAGATGATTTAATTCGTCTTCAGTTATGGTTAAGGGGTATTTCAACAGCTGTCCTATTGAGTTTTCTGTAGTCATAACAAAACTGATGAGAACTGCATTTTTTTTTTCTTCCAACCTCTACCAATTTAGCTGCTTTGAATGAGTCACTCTTTTAGCCTTGATTGCACTCTTATCTTCAGTTACGTTTTATTCAGCAAAATCCAACGCCGAGGCTTTCGGGAAAAGAATGCTTTATCTCACTGAATTGCATTCACTTCCGATTCGCGGTTTTTGTTATTCCCGGCACTGGTTTTCAATAACTGTTATTTCGTTTCTATGTTCAGAAAGCGTCGCGTTACTCAAGTTGATCTCATCTGCATAAAAATGGCATTCGTGATACTGAAGATATTCCTGGATTGCACCCTGATTCAATTCATACCATTAAAATATAAGCACTGGCAGAGCTTGACCTTTAAACATGAGTAATATTTTTATCGTTAAACAAGCAATGTTTAGATTAGCTTACCCGGGAAGACAGTATGATCAAACTGTATTTTGACTTTCTTTTATGCGTAGTATAGAGAAATATTGTAATCGTTAAAAAAACTTCGGACTTGAGATTTTGCCGTGTCTCCGCGTTTCATACCTGCTTGAATTCGAAAATCACATTTTGGGCTTTATTTTCGTCTGTTGGCGGCAGAGATAACTAAAAATGTTTTGAGCTACACGTATGAACTTTAACCAAATTTTTTATCAAATTTTTAGCAAGATCCGGTCTGTCTGTCCGTCTTTTCGAATATACATAAGTTAATACGATAATGACAAAACGAAGAGAACTAGATGAATAAAATTCGGTACGTAGAGGTAACATCAATAGTGTAGACATGTGGGAAATGTTGAGCAAAATCCAAAAAGGCTTTACCATCTGTTGGTCTGTACAAACATGTAAACACGGTGACTGAAGAATGCCCCAATTTAAATATATCACATTTAGTATGTGATTTTGTGACTACAGTTGTTGTTTTATGTTTAATTTGTGTTTCAATCCCTATGGAAGAACGCCTCTAAAACACAAATTCGATTTTTTGGAGTCTATTAATAGTATGCCAGGGATAAATCGCCAAAAAACTCGCCAACTATCCCATGATAGATTCAGTAAAAATGCTGAATTCCCTCCAAAAGTTAATATCTCATATTTCTTGCACGCAAATGTCGCGTAAAAAGCTACCTTGCACGACAAATGTATGAGCGCATGCAAGAAAGTTTTAGGGAGATCACTCACGCTGGTTAGAACTGACACTGAAAAATATTTAAGTAACAAAAATAAATTTCTTAATTACATCAATCTGATGATAGCTTTATAACTTTTATAACTGATTTTAATAGAAAATTCATACATAGCTTTGACAATTACGAATCTTAAATAGTATCTAATAAAGCGCTTAATTGAATGCAGTGAATAACTACAATTACAATTATGGGTCCCAGTAAATGGTTGATTTCATTCTATTTGGTCATGATTTAGCCACGTCCGAATTACGAGCATTTTAAATGTTTTTAGTGTTCTTTCTTAAAAACATACTAAGAGGACTTATGCCCCTTTGAATGACGCTGAAACATTCGTAACTTATTTTCATTTTAAAGGCCAAAGTTATATCTTGTTCTAAATCGTTTATTTGAACACAATTAATGCTGTTTTATCTTTTAGCAAACGGCTTCCAGCTCAAATGTTCCATTTAATTCCTTTTTAGTATTTGCAAATCACAGATTAATGAACGTCGAATTTGTTAATTCGTCGATGCTTTTGATTTTGGGCAGCTCATTTATAAAAATCATCACTTGACGACAAAAGAGGCTTCTTTTGTTTTAGATGGTCCGAGATATGAAAAAAAAAATTATTCCAAATTTCGAAAGTGTTAATATCTATCCCACTTATTCTTTCTTCGGAATAATTTTACAGTACAAGTGCAAAAGAGTCCAGGAAGGTAAATGACTATTTTGTTTAGTCAAATTTTTCAATAACACAGAAATTGGCGAGCGTTTTCAGGAGTCATTTTCTGTTCATTATTATGAATCTATTATTCATTATTCCGTATTGATTGCTCATTAGTATTATTATATTTTTAATTATATTCCTTAGCTTCTACGTCAAGTACTGTCGTAATTAAAAAGGAACATTTCTGGGACTTTGTTCCTTATTATCGCATCTTCACAAAATTGCTATCGATGAAAATGTCTTAAAGGAGCAGGTTTTCTTTAGTAATTAATTACTAATTCTAAGTACTTCTTTAGTATTTTATATAGACAAACTGATTAACTGAATTAATCAGCATAGTTAATGAATTAGTATATCAAAATTTTCCCATTAAAAAAAATCGAGCTTTTTAAACCATTCGATCCAACAGGCCTTTCAGTATCAGTATTAAAAGCAGTATCAAATTTTGTTTCGAAATTTCCAGTAGTTCTCGAGACATACTTAATTTTTTTGCTCAAAACTCCACCGAAGAAGATCCTACCTGCCGGGGATTATATATTAAGTAAATGTCAGCTTGTTAAAACCAAAATAACTTATTTTACCAAAATTATTGTAAAAAAAAAGATTCAGATTTAATAAGGGTTTTTTTTTTTGTCAAATTTTAAATATTTTTTATTTAAATATAGCCACCTTTGGCTAACAGCTGCTTTGTCGCCATAATGATTATATTTAATTTTAATTAACTCGCTTCATCATAATTTTATGCCCATGTCAGTCTTTAAAAGAATGTTCTATTAATGGATTTGCATATTATGTTCTATTAATTGTGTAAATGAACCTCTAATAGACATCATAATTTTATTAAAAAAACGGAAATGTGCAGTTCACCCATCTTCTAAATTTCTCAGTATTTTAATTTTGCTTTTTGTTCAGTCTTGTAAGCTACACAGAATTAAACAAATGCCTTCCTCCTTAGCTTTCAATAAAGGGAGAAAAAATTAAGTGATTAAATGTTTGATATAACGGTTTAATTTTTAACCCTTATAATGGTTTGAACTGGAAAGTAATAATTTAATCTGTTGTTGGAAACTTGGCAAAGTGAAAGAAACTGATGCAATTTAGGAAAACTTTGAACGTTTATTAGATGGGTACCATTAAAAGACAATTTTTTAAAATTTCAAAATGATGTAAAGTGTGTGTGTGTGTGTGTGTGTGTGTGTGTGTGTGCTGTAAACGTCCCAGAAGTTATCACAGAAAAACACCAAAATTCAATTTAATTTTTAATTGATTAAAATTCTAATTAAATTTCTTTTTAAAAATTCCTTCGAGATCACATTTCTACCCTCCAAGTTATGTATATCCCAAGTTTGGTAGCTCTAAATCGAACAGTCTGGTCTGTACAGCCCCAACACGCATATACTCTCTCACGCGCACACTTACTTTCATCTTCAGTATTAACTGGTCGCCTGAGATTTCCCCAAGAATAATGGCTATAATTGATAATTCCATGTCTGACATTAAAACCATGTTATTTTAACTGTCAGTTAAGTTCCGCTTCTCTTGTGCATGAAACATTCTATCGGATATAAGTCATGTGACATGTCGGAAGAAAAAATGTAAATGTGTGGGTCATAAATCTTATGAATATCGAGGTATTGTAAATTCACTCTTTTATTATGAATCTGTAAATGGTACGGACACAGATATTATCGATAATGGAAGGAAAATCAATCACGTGATCATTTGATTGATGAAACGATGAAAACGATATGAAATTCAGGTTAACAGTTTGAAATTCAGATAATGTAATTTATTGCTAAAAAAAAATTAGGGAAAAATTATTTTTAAATTGCTAAAATTCAGCAAAAACTCATATGATTGCTAAAACTGGTATCATGAAAGAGAACATTTTACAGCGTTTCAAGATTTTTAAAAAAAACTTACTTTTTTGCAATACCATTTTTGCAAGTTATCGTGAAATAAGGCCAAAATTTAGATTAGTTTCTAACCAAAATTTCAAAAAAATCGCTCCGTTGTACATTCCCGACATAAAAATATACAGTTATCAAATTTGTTAATTATAGATCAAAAGATCTGGCCGGGATAACGCCAACACGCACGTGCGCGTATACACACACACAGTCTTTAGGTTGATTCCTGGAGGAAGACTACCTTTTACAATGGTTCTCATGGCACGACTTCAGGAAACTTTCTGCAGGTCTTCACCGATTAAGGACCCTAGAACCCCCCCCCCTCCACCTCTTCGTTCAAAAGTGTATATACAATGCGCGTACAAAGCTTTCCTCTTTATCTTGTGAGCAAGACAGCTACAGTCATTTCGTTTGAATTTTAACTAGCTTGGAATATGTTAAAAAGGTAGAAACCTCGAATGAGTTCGTAAATGGACCATCGAACTCATGGGAATGGTAGGAGGTTGAAATTTTCCTTTCACTATATCTTCCTTGTTATTGATGATTCAAAAATAAATCAAATTTACCCAATGAATGCCTCATTAAAAACAACAACTTCTATGTTTAAGAGGTTTTTGATAACTGCAATTTCTTAGAAGTTAGGTGCTAAAAAGTGATTTTCTAGCCCTCATTTTGTTTGAAATTAAATTTATGAAATATTAACTTGGATGAAAAGGAATCTACCTTTGCTTCAATCAGCTTGTCAAGAGGAATTTTTTTATTATAGGTAGAAATTGCAGCATTACAATTACGTTTTAAATGAGTGATTCATTCTGTCTTTGTAGTTGACACCTCAATGAAACATTAACCGCGGCTTCATTTTTATGCCGAATGAAATACGCTATTCAAACCATTATTTGAAATCGCCAATGGATGGAATGTGCATTTCTTGCACACATTTTAAGGCAATGACATTATCTGTGTTAATGAAAAATGAGGAATTTTATTTTCAAACTGAAGCGATTGTGAATGGGATAGAATATTTATTAAGTGCAATAAGATTAATTTATTATAAAAATATTAATTTTTTACATAGTTCACTAATAGTTGGATAATATTGCTGTGGATAATGTGGACAGTAAGTGGATTTCAATGCTATAAGAAAATGCTAAATATTAAAGATTTAACTTATAACAACAACAATAATAATAATAATAAAATTTTCATTTGCAAAAATATTATGAAAGTGAAAGTGAGAGGAATAAAATTCCACTTATCCGGTTATAGAAATGCACGAGGGTAATATTTATGGCGATGAAACAATATTTAAAATAAACATTTTTTTTTCTAGTGCGAACTATACTGAGCAAAGAGCTGTTTTGCTTAAATAGATGAACTACGAGCGAATTCACACATTTGGGAACATTCTGAGCTGGAAAAAGCACATTTAAAATGACACCCTCCCTCGGCTGCCACGCAAACTCAAAAATGAAGTTATGTATTATGCATCTCCAAAAGTTCATTCGTTTCATTTAACATTAGCCACCTTTGGCGACCAGCTGGTTCGCCAGGAGTAATGCATTCTGAGATTTTCTATTAAATCTTCTTGTACCCGAGTCTCTTAATAGCTTCTTCGGCAAAATATTTTTAGGCTTCAAATTTCGATAGTCACATAACTCATCTACAATAATATATAAAAATCTCGTATCACGGTGTTAGTGTTCGAACTTTTCCGAAATGGCTCGACCGATTTTTATGAAATCTTTTATGTGTATTTGGTAGGTATGAGAATAGGTCGTAAAGTATATTTCATAACGCTAGGTAATTAGGGTGTCCCTATCCAGAATTTTTTTTTTTCTATTTTTGACAATTTTTTTTAAATTTTTTTTTATTTGGCATCAAAAAATACCTATAATCCCAAATTTTCATCCTCCTATCCCCACCATTCCCCCTTTTAATCGCGATTTTAGTATTTTTGTATGAACTATATCCAGATAATTAACCCGTCGTTAATAAAGCTCAATGTGTTTGTGTGTGTGTTGGCACTCTATAGACCTTACCGTTTTACCTACATCCGCCAAATTTGACATGTTTATACCTTAGAGGCCGTATATGCGCACCTCGGAGCAATTTTTTAAAATTTTTAATTATAATTTTAATTAATTAAAAATCAATCGAAATTTTGGCGTTTTTCCGCTATAACTTCTGAAAATATTACAGCACAAAATTGATTTTTGCATGAAGTTAAAGTTCAAAAAATCATCTTTTCAATGATACCAATGCTTTAACCTATAAATTAAGTTCTTATTTTTAACAAATTTTTAAAGATATATTTTTACCAGATTTTTCAACATTATATTTCGCACAAAATAAAAATAATATTTAACTTGCACCAGCACGTTAAGCGTGCATAGGAAAAAATTATCTAATTATTAGCTTTTATCAACATGTTGCCATCATATTGACAAAAGCTTAAATTTAAAAAAAAAAATCAACTGTTATTGCAAATTAAACATACAAAAATGTAATTTCCAGCATGTGTCTGTGTGAAATGAAATAAATATGAAATAGGATATTTTATAAAAAGTAAATGCAAAGAAAAGATTTCTATGATCTTTTAGAATACCTACATTATTAATTCCATACATCAAATATACTTTAGGTAAACATAATTTAATATATATCCCTTCAATTGTACGCCCAATGCTAATTTTTAAACCTTTAATAATAGAAATGCATGTAGGAAAATGGTCTAAATGAAGTAAACAATTATGTTTTATATAACTTGAATCTATATATACTCTAATAAATGACGAATGTTTATCTAGATCTTCTGCTCTGTGAATCATATTTAAAAAAATATTCTTGAAATACAAATATTTAAAATAAAGAGTTGCTTTCCAATCAACTAAATTAGTTTCTAAAACTGACTTTTTTTTATGAATATTTAAATATCACTATTTAATAAAAATGAGTGATTTTAGAGCACTTCACTGACCGTCTCAAAGATGATATTTCAATCAACGCCCAGGGTTTCTCAAGACTTATTGGCCTAGAATTATGAAAATGTTGATTGTTCTAAACTATTCTATTGAAAACTTCATAAATCTATCATATCTGACAGCAAAAGACAGATCATTTACTTATTTAAAAGTTGCAGTGTCAAGAATATTTCGAGAATATGATCCCTTAGGACCAAAGGACTGTATAAAATTTAGATTTCATAACTTTTTTAAGTATATTCATTGACAAGCACAAAATAAAATATATTTAGCGTCATTTAAATCCTTTTGAAAATAAAACTAAAAACTGAATTTTAAGAGTTATTCTACAAAGATTCATCATAAGATAATACATAAAGTATGAAAATTATTCTGTAGTACACATATGACTTAAATACTAAACGATTCTGTTTTCAGTACTCCATATTTTTAAAAAAATGTGTGGTTTCAGTAAAAAATGTTTTTTTTTTTATATTGATTGCAATTTAATCATTGCCACTTTAATTTTACGGGCGCTGGTTGAAAATTAGAGAGATAGTACAATATGGCTTTAGGCCGTTTTAAAAGTATGAGTAAATTATATGACTATCAAAATTTGAAGTTTTAAAATATTTTGATGAAGAAGAAAATTGAAAACACATAAAATATTTGTATATAACTTGAAATTTTAAGGAGCATTAAGAACGGCATACCGGCTGGTCGTCAAAGGCGGCTAGTATTATAATAGAAACCTCGCGATATTTTGTTCATTGTACTATATATCTCTCATTTGCTTTCAGCTGCCGTAAGATTTAAATTTGAATCGGAAGACATAAAACTTAAATAATAACTATGGTCCTGGATCAAAACATAGATAACTACAGAAAATACAGATACACAACTACAGCATTGTAATCTTATACCAGAATGATTTGTGGTACACAGAATTTATGCAATATATCAAAGAATTATTCGATAAAAATTACTGATTCATCATAAAATTATTTTACTTTGAAAAGAATTTAAATGCGGTAAATAATATTTTATTTTATTTCAATAAATATTCTCTTGAAAACAACTATGAAGTCTTGAGTTTTATACAGTCCTTGGATCCTGTCAATCATAATCAGTAAAATTATCTTGATAATCTAACATTTCTAACTTTTGCAAGCAAACCTTGTCGAGTTATAAAGCTTTGAATATGATTATTTCAGGACAATAAATAATCCCATTTTTTTAGACAATCAGCCTCAGGGAAAATCCAAACGCTGATGGGTTTATTTTCTTAATGACGGTCAATGAGGAGGTATAAAGTCGCACGTTTTTATAGAAATAGATTTGAGACATTCAAATTTTCATTACTCAGTCAGTTTTAATTGAAAAAGAGTGAACTCTTTTTATTTAAAATATGAGTGTCTATTTAATGAATTTTAATCTTTCTTTGGGAATATTTTATTAAATATGACGCAAAGAACAGGAAAGCTGTAAAAAAAATTAAAATTTGTAATTCAGTAGAACATTTATTTATTCAAACTGCATAAAATATGATTAATTTCATTTAACCATTTTTTAGCAAATGTATGTCTGTTACTAAATGTCTACAAATTAGCTATTGGGCCCTGATTAAAGTACATATCCTGTACATATTAAATTATGTATGCCTTAAATAAAACTGAAATATTTAATTAATAATATAGCTATTTTAAAACGTCGCAAAAAACTTTCACCTATTCATTTTTTTTTAGAAAATATCATATTTCATATTTAATCCATTTTATACAGAATATTTTTTTACGTTGAAAATAATATCACTAAAAATTAAACAAAGAAGAATGTAAACTTTTTTTAATTTGAACTTTTGTCAATGTGATGGTAACACGTAGATAAAAGCTATGTTTTTTTTTTTTCCTATGCAGATTAAAATGATCGTGACATTGAAGATTAAATTTTATTTTCATTTTGCACGAAATAATTTGTTGAAAAATATGGTTAAAATATTTTTTTAAAAATTCATTAACAATAAAAACTTTATTTATAGATTAAAATTTAAAAAATCGTGTAAAAATCGTTTTTGTGGGATATTTTCAGAATTATCTTGAAAAAACACCCAAATTCTGCTTAATTTTCAATTAATCAAGATTCTAATTAAAAATTTTAAAAAAATAGCTCCGAGATGCACTTTTCCGACCTCCAATATGTGCCAAATTTGGTAACTGATCAAACAGTCTGGTTTTTACAGCGCCAACACACACTAAGCTTTATTATAAGTATATATAGATTAAATGTGCCATTTTTCAAAACTTTTTAACTTTTGAAACTTTTATCGGAAGTTCTGAAAAAAATTATTGACAGCTCATTTCATGACAAGCAATCGATTGGACGAAAAACATTGACAGGCGTAATGGTAAAATTCGAATAATTAATTAAAATGTCTAAACTAAGATGTCTTTTTGAGCTGTTTCCAACGACACCAGTTTTGTGAAAATACGATAAAAAAATAACAAAGTTTCAGATGCATCCCATTATTTTTGTTGGCGACTGTACAATGTTTTTACTTTGTTTTGTTTGTGATAAAGTAATTTTGTAGAAATGGTGTACAGAGAAACCCCAAAAATCTGTCCGCTGAATCTTTTAAGTTTCACATTTCTATTTCTTTGTCTTCCATTGTTTCTGAAAAGAAGAGAATCGGATAAAATTTTCTCTGTCGGGGCCAATAAAAATAACCTTTCTCAATATGGCTTCTCACAGATTTGTAACTTTGAGTTCAGGTTTTTGAAGCAATCCCTTCTTTAGACGGTGATTTTTGTAAACAGCTTAAAGAGCCCTAACTTTAAATAAAGAGGTGGTAATAAAAAATTTTCAAGTTGTAATTATGGCATTTTTTGCCAGGTGTTAAGACACCTTGAAATGGTCGTCAGTTTTAGACCAATAAAAATTTTTGCTTTCCCCCATTTAGATATTTTGTGTAACCTGCCTGCTGACCCTACAACATGGTTAGTATTTTAAAGTCCCTATAAAACATCCAACGATAGTTAATTGGCTGAAGAGTCATATGCAAATCCTTATACTCGATACCTACCTGCATTGTCCTCAAGTATTACCATTATGCTGCAAGATTGCTTTGACGCTTTTTTTTTAAACGAACCTATGATCAGGTGTCTCTGATAATTCATATGTCAAAAGTATTTAATTAACCTTTGAACATCACAGACAAGTGAAAAGGTTCTCCAAAAATTCCTCGCACACTCTGTAATGAAGGCGTAAACCAAAAGAACGCCTTGTATGGCATTAGGGTACAATAGTTATGAAATTATTATTAATCGTGTGTATCGATTTAGCACTTTTGCTGAATCTATCGTGTGAACTTTGGTGAGTGTTTCGGCGATTACTTTTATGAATTTAAAGTTTAGACCTTTGACTAGACCATAAAGATCGTTCTGACAAAACGGGTGGGTTTTTCGTCAGCAGAAAAATCTGAATTGGGTTCGTTCTGGGGGGTTAATTTGTCTTCATCCTCAAAATCATTCCAAATGCCAATCAAAGAGGGTGCAAAACAGGTATTTCTGAGTTATGAGGCGTTCAGTGCTTAGCCGGACTAAGGTTTGATTAAAACATGTTCTTTCCTATATGATAGCTATTCGAATGCTAAAATGTCAATCAATAGTTTAATTTTCCTTACACTGTACGTCATTGGAATACCAAAATGAAAAGTTTTTCTTGCCCTTGATTATCATTTTGAAAAATATGAAACCATTATTGGGTATGTACTTTTTGACCCTAGAATAGGATACCAGATTTCAGATTAAAAAGAGAGAAATGTATGCTTAATTAAACTAAACCTTTCTGTTTTACAAGTAAATCTGACCTGATGGAATTGTTTAAATATTTTTCCTGGTTTCATGAAGCAGTTTTTGACTTCAGATGATTGTCATTTTTGCTCTCTATGTATAATGAAAGTTCTAGAATTATTATTCTTAATATTTGTTTTTAGTTCGAATTTCTTTAGAGTTCGTATTTTCTTCTATCAGATTACTTTTTTTCTTGCCGACTGGCAAAAATTAAATGTAACAACGTTTTGAAAATTCTCAATAATTTAGGTGATTATTAGATTGAGACTCTAGGCACTGCAATTAAAGCTATTCTTCGTTTAAATTTCAGTTTTACATGCACTCGAAAGGAGATATTTAAAAAATCTATGTATATAAAGATAAATGTTTTTGAACGTTTTTTTTTAATGCAAATCTAAAGTTTTTATCCGATCTGAATGAAATTTGGCTCACATGTTCTTCAAAATAAAAAGGCAGGCCATTGTTGAATTTTTAGTGTATAAAAATTTATCTTCTGAAAATATTTTATAAAAATGATTTTTAATTTTTTTTGAAAATTCAAAAATTTTTTTTAATTACTGCAATTTTATTTCTGTATAATTTAATTTACTCTTAATAAAACAATTTTAATTGAAACTTTGTTTTATGTTTTTTATGCACTGTGTAAAAATGCTTTTATTATAACAATCAAGATTTATAACATTTTCTTTAATTCCTAATTCCATTATTAAGTCTAATCGTACAGCCGTCTGCTTTTACCAGTATTAAAATTATGATAAAAAAATTACTTTGTTTTGCTTTCTCGTATACATAATTTACAAAGTACTGTAACCGTCAAAAGATTCGACCACGAGGTTTTGACGAATCTCCGCATTTAAAACCTTTCCTATTCCGAAAAACACATTTTTGGAATGACATCTGTCAATGAACACTACAGTTAAGCAAAAAAATCTTTGAGCTATAAGTATGAAATTTGGTGTGTGATCTTTATACCAAATTTGTAGACTTTTGTCAAATTTTAAACGAAATTTATTTGCTGTACTTTGTCATCTGTCTGAGAACAAATGAATATGATAAAAAAAAGTGTAAGATCTGAACGTTAAAAATCTAGAATACAGTTCAGTATCTACACTATAAATCTGTAACCAATTTTGAATCGTATCCGTCAGCAGAGTAACCGATTGTTTCTCTGCACGTCAATGCGATAACTTAAACGAAACAATTTAGATCGATGGAATTTATTTGTTGGTCTGCTTTCTGAAAATGTAGTCAACTTCTGATTTCAATCAAGCGAGAAAAGGTGTTAAAAATGCTGAACTCAATTTTCTTCTATATACTACGAAGTACAAAACGCTCATGTGCTCAAGACATTTACAAAGCGCTCTTCAATTTCTAGGGTTGAATATAATAGTTTGTTATAACAATTCAGTAGAATGTAGTCCATTTATCCATAAAGAAATGTTTGTATATTTGGAACCTCTACTCATCTACCTCGGCACAGTTCAGGGGGGAAAAAATACCTTTTTTGTTTTCCTCGGTGGAAGGATGGGAGTAGAAGTCGCTGCTTTCATCAGAAATCCTAAACTTGCCATAGATGCCGCCATATTGTTCTCTTGCTGAGTACTGTGGGGAGGGGGGGGGGACAACATATACATAATTTTTGTTTCAGTATTCTGAGATGACCCCTTTTCGACGGTTCTATCTCTCTGAGGGGTGAAACGCGGAAGGATGTGGCCATTTCCGGAATTTACTTTATTGTTAAATGTAAACATCTCGATTTCTCTTTCCTTTCACCCCTATTTTGCCGAATGAAACCCATTCCAACGCATAAAAGAGCGGAGGGTTTTGAAATCCGTTGGCAAACAATAGTTTATTTTTATTAACTAAAAACTAATTCATTAACACTAGAATGAATGTCCAGGATTTCGATTACCCTTAAACGTTCGCCTGTGGCGTTTCGACAGCGCGATATAAAATAATTTTAATAACGAAATAATTGCGGGACAACTGTTCAATAGGGTTTAGTTTTTAAGACTCTTTAATATTATTTTATGTAATTATCTTATGTTATAACTTTATATAATAAAAACTGTAACAAAACAAATTAGTTAATCTTGTAAAATGAAATAAAAAAATAATATTCATAAATATTTGTATAATAAGCAAAATCGTAATTTTTGTGAAAACGCAAGTTTTTTAATCATTTATCGTTTTTACACATAATGTTTTGTACATACCTCAATAGCAATGGATACAGTGATATGCATTTTTTCTTGTACATTTTCCGCACACCATTTTCGTGCAAGAGACGCACAATTGTTTAATTGCATTTCCATTAAACTCTAATTTAGAATCGAAAATCGGAGGATTTTTGTATGAGCAGATAAGCAAATGCGGGGTAACGGAACACTTAGACGCAACAATTGCAAAATAATTTATTCTTTTCTGCTGTGAATCCAGTAACTCTGCATTCAAGGTCAAATAAATGTGCGATAGCACTTAGGGAAGTTTCAGAATTATCGTTTGTTGAACGACAGCTATTTATAACGATAAATTGCCTTGGTATCGAAACGACCCCAGCGGGCACTCTAAGTAAATTTAGTTGTTAAATCTCTTTTAATTAACCTAGAACCACAACTTTTTTTCTGTGTAATTGCCATGAAAAATGATAAAGTCACGGAATTTTTTTAAATTCTCTGCTAAAATACGGAAAGGAGAACCAACTAAACAGACCCCGGTGTCCAATACACGCTGACAGATGTTCTAGTGTTAATTGTCCCAAATCCTTTCTTATATTCCAATAGCATTTGTGAGAAAACCATATTACAAATCAGTTATTTGGATTTTATGAGGTACAAAAGATTCAGTAATCGAGTTTCATTTGCGTAAATTTTTTACTTATGAAGCATAGAAAGAGAATTCATTTAATACCATTAAAAAGTTTTGCTCCGACATTTTGAATGTCTGCGTTTTAAACTTGCATTCGTGTGTGTGCACATCATAATAGCACAACGATCTAGGTGAATGCAATTTGGTATATTGCCAATGTTTAGATCTGTACCGAAATCTTTGCCAGTTCTTCTGGGGGGAGTCTGTCTGTATGTGATTACGGTAACTGAAATGAGACTAATGATACTAATATTCTTATCGGATTCTTATGCTCCTCCCAATTTTGTTACCTGTCCAAGAATGAAAAGCTTCAAATGGTAACTAAATTTGTTGAAAATTACTACTAAACATTATTACAGAAATTAGATTCCAGCATGAATTGACTGCATAGAAACGGCGTGTCAAATAAAAAGAGAGGTCTAGACTGTTATTTTAACGGTTATTTCTCAAGATATAACTTTGAGATTACGCAAAACGATGGATTTATATTCCCTCTAATCGAAGGAACAAAGATGCAGATTAAATAAACGTGTTTTATTTCAGAATTTAATCTACTCTTTAAAGCTTTCAATAAAATCTTACTCTATTTATATAAATCATTCCGGCTTTTTAGCTATCTGGTTCGCAGGCACATAATTGTACATACAGAATGGATGATCAACCAGCTCACACATTTAGTCCGAAATTTGATACAGAACTTCTGCTGACAAAACTTTTATATATGTGTGCATTTATATGTGTAATATATTGCTCTTTGAGTTTTTCATATCTCCCGCTCGCAAACACACATACGAACAGATGGTTGCCTTATTGACCATCTGTTCTTTTTTAAAAGATTTTATGGAAGTCTGATTTTAATGTAAATGCCGCATATTAAATTTAATTCATTTTCGTTCGTTTTGTTTTTGAATTATTAAATCGAAAGGCGAGCATAATTTCAAAAGTAGGTGGATTCATCCTTATGAGAATTCTCATTAATGTTTGGGTATAGTTTTTTTCCCTTTGTTTATGATAATTCTGGGTTTTATGAGTCATCTTTTTCTCCCCCAGAATGAAACCTTTTTCGCTACAAACGATTTAGTCCTTTACCTGTGGTAGAATTGTCGCATTCCATCTCTTCTTTTGGTCTGTCTAACTGTGGGTATGCAGGAACGATAATTAACAATCCAGCTAAATTGTTGAAATGTAATATATGACCTTGAGATCGTGATTAGAGGTTTATTAAATTTCAAACAATAATCGTTGAATGTTCAAAAGTTTAAAATGCTCTTGGGTTTCTTATCGCTACAAAATGTAATAGTATAAAGGTATTAAAAGTAAAGACGATGTTGCTGATGCGTGCAATAAAATAGAGGGCGAACTGTTCAACTGGCTTCAGAATTTCCATACCTCATTTGTTGCTTATGATTATTAAAAAAAATTAGGAAAATTAGATTCTGCAACAATATCTTTTCTTGCAAGAAAAGAGGAGAGGAGAGGTTGGTCGACCAGACTAGGCATTCCAACTTGTACCGACATATGCCTTCTTCCTTTGATTTTAGTCCAAATACTGGAAAAGCTCAGTTAAAAGTAAATATATTCATTTTAATAAACTAATCTTGTTAGTTAAATATGAAAAGTTCCGGTGACGTTTTTTTCTCGAAATTTGCTTTTACGTTGATTTCTTTTTTTTTTTTTTTTAGAAAACTTTTTAGCTGTAATTTTTGCAGAACAACTTCCGAAAAATTTCTCAGGTTGGAGTATTTAGAACAAGAACGACAAAGAAACAACACTCCTTGAATAATAGGAATATTATAATAAGTGTGAAAATCTCATACGAGTGCAGAGATGGGTCTTCCAGCTTAAAGGAGGAGGCATTTGGTGGTGGAAGGGGAACACAAGATGTTCACTTCCTTTTAACTCTTCAATTATTGAAATTATGAAGATTATTTAATGAAGTCGAAAATTGTCTCATTGCATGGTAACTTTCGCATTAAAAGTTTCTTGATATCTGCCTTCCTTCCGATATTATTGGTCAGAAATATTACAAGATCAAAACGCCAAAATAATTTTACCGCTTTCCACTCCACTCTATCTTTACAGCTAACTGTTTCTTGGAGAACGGATTGAAGACTGGATTTTGTGGATGATCCATTGCACATACGTTCAGTAAAGCTAACGAACTTCTGAGTCTTAACTAACCGACAGGGTCGATTAAAAAAAGTAATAGGGGCTTAGCTGACAAATATACTTGTAACAAATACTATTAATTATAAAATATTAGAAAAATATTAAATTTTCTCTTAACACCCTCCGTTCACTCTTTTATTGAACTTATAAATGCAGGTTAATGTTATTTTGTTATTGCATTAAATTATGCATTTTAATATTAGCGTATTTTATTAAATGCGTTACAGCCCTTTAATTTAATTTAATTTTACAATTATATCTACTTCGCTCACTTTTAGGCAAAATGCGAAGAAATCCAATTCTACATCAAAAGTTTTTTACTAATTTAAAAATTCCAAAAAAAACTTCTGAATAAAACTAAGATTATAAAGCTGTTAAAGGTACTCTTGGTATAAATTGCTATCTGAGTGTGTTTTTGTATTGTGTAACCTTAAAATGAAGCGCTGTAAATTAGAAAATATTCATTCGTTTAAACTTATTTGAATTCACTTTAATAATAAATCTAATCGATAATGGCAGAATCTATTTTTGAAGTATGTTCTGAATGCTTTGGAATTTGACCTTAGTAGAAATAAGTGAAATTAAGAAATCTGTTTTGTTTGTCGTTTTTTTACGTTATTGAAAAATAGCGAAATCCTTCAAAAATGGGATGCGGCTGTTTTATCACTGTATAGAAATGCTTTTGTCAATCAAAACTGAACAATTTTTTAAAAATCAACTTTCTACTCTTTCTTGATTTTTATCACTGAGAAAGAACTCGAGTAACATAATTCGGTAATCCGAATGCGCGTGAGTGTGTAAAATAATTAACTGAAATAATTTTTGATTTATATATATATACATATATGTGGGAAGCGCTGACAGATCTCGTATCCTGTATGGCGCCATGTTGGCCATGTTGCGTCACGTCATTAATCACGTGATGCTTTCCCGCCATTATTGGCAGACGAGAGTTGGGCAGTGAGACTGCAAGACGTGCAGCTCACGCTCATGTATCTTTTATGTTCTATGTAGTAATGTTTTGTCCTTTGTACTTTAATCTTAATAAATATATTTCACATATTAATGCTGGTCGTTGCCTTTTCCCACATTTTTTGGGGCACGGCCTTTCTCGTGAATACCCCTAGCAAATCCAGCCAAATTGTTGAAAAAGCTGTGGACGTTAGTACAATTTAAGACGTTAAATTGATGCTAAAAATTTTGATAAGAGTGGATTTTTGCCGTGGATATTTTACTGGACTGGTGAATGGACGTTAGTGCACGTTTTGTATGGATATGATTCAAGTGAAAACGTTAAAGGTTCAATTACTTCGTGTTCTTGTGCAACTGTGCTGACATATACTGGCTGCTTTAAAAAAAAAGGAACTTTTAAGAGTGAATAATTCGACTGCTCCCAACCAGGTAGGCGCAATTTTTTCCCAAGTTTGTAATTTATAGTATAGTACGTTACTTTATTCCATTCTCCCTTTATATTTTAATCCCGAGTGAATGTGCATTAGTTCTGTTTTAATTCATTACAATGTCTTTAAAACTAGGCGATATTCAATTAATCGCTAACTCCCTTAAATATGCAAAAACTAATTCAGTAAAATTGCTTAACTCTGTGTTAGGTTACAGTAATTTTGACCATTCTTCTCGAAAAAGAATGAGAAATTTTGAAAGATTTGAAAATTTAGATGTAGAAAAACATAAACAAGAATTGCTGAAGATTTTTTCTTTATCTGACTTTATCTCCGTTTCTAATTTATTACACTTAGAAGTAACTGAGACCGACAAAGATGCTTTGTGTGAAAATATTTTTAAAGCCCTAACAAATTTAAATGAATTTCAGAACTCGCTAGATACTAGTTTTTTTATCGGAAACAGAAGAAAAACCTTTGTCTCCTCAAAAGGTTTCTCAAACCGAAAGTTCATCTATTAATAACAGCTCTATGAGTAATACGGGTAATAATTCTTCCTTTTAAAAATTTTAGAATAAGATCGTACGGAAATAAATTTGATTTCACCAAAAATGTAATTTTTACATTTATTTTAAAATCCACGGAAGTTTTGCTCACAGTCTTAAGTTTTAAGGGGGAGGGGGAGTTAAAGAAATTGAAAACGAATTAATTGAAATTGTGATTAAAGTTAAGAAAATTTGTTATTGAGAATCTAACACCGAAGAAGTAATTAAGTGCAATAAATCGGGTACTTCAAGGCCAGGATGTCTGCTTTGTAGAGCGTTTTTAATAATTTTTTTTCATCATGCATTTCGATAGATTCGAATACAAAAAATCTTGATAAATATTATCGCAATATTCAGGATACGGCTTGAAGGTACCCGATGTTTTCAGACAAAATGTTGGCGAAAGAATTATTAATCAGATCCAGGAGTCGACAGACGTTTAAGATGGGACTCATGAACATTGTTTTACAAAAATTCTAAAATCAGTGTAAAATAATTCCATAACAGTTGAAGTGTTACTTGCATTTTTAATCGGTTTCAGCGAATCTATGTGAATTTTCCTCAGCTTGTTTTCAAATTGTCGTTTCGCTGAAATATGCGATAAAAAAATTGTGTCATCGCATGAAATTGCGTTACGATCCTATTCGGTTATTCATTAGAATTTAATTCTCATAGCTGCGGATAAAATTTAGGTCTAAAGCGAAATAACTTGATTGTTTCACACTAAAACTGTGTAATATAATTACAATACTTTTAAACTCGTAATGTTCGTTTCGACTATCTCTATCAATACCAGTCTTTCGTAAAAATCGAGCATAGGTAAACAAAGGCGGATCTGCGAATGGGCGGGCCGCAGTGTTCTGTTGATAAGGTGTCTGTTTCGGAGCCAGAGGGTTTCAGCCTCGAAACCCGATTCAAACGAAAGAACCGTGGTATAAGCTGGTCTGGTGCATGCTAAATCCGTCGGGGTCAAAAGTCCTCAGTCTGGTCTGGTGTGGTGTGGAAGTTTGGAAGGGGGTTGTTAACAGCTCGTGTATGAGCCTTATCATCTGACCATGGTTCAAAATGACGGGGTCCGTCTCAAAATAGCCCTGATGTTTTAAAACGGGACGTTAATATAAGTAAAGGCAGTTACCAAGGTTCAGGGTGGCGGAAGGGAGTAGAAGCAGATATTCGATTGAAAATATGCTAGGTTAATCGTCAAATAAATTTTATATAAATTGTATACATTTTAAAATATTAGAATAATATTGAAGTTTGGTTAGTCCAATTGATTAGGTTTCTATCGCCCAACTTTCTTAGTGGTTAAAATAAATATAAGTTACGTCACTTTATTATCAATGCATGTTATTATCAGTTAATTATTACATTACCTTCTCGTTTAAACTGTAGCACTGGATCAAAGCCGGAGTGTTCTCCCCAAAGTTTTCTCGCATGTACTCTAATGAGGTGTTATCCTAGACAGCGCCTTGGATGGCATTGGCGTGAGTTTAGTATTTTTACTGAATCTGTCCTGTCATCCTTGGCTATTTATTTGGCGGCGAATCCCTGGCATGCTGTTAATAGTATCCGAAATTAGAATCTGATACATTTAAATCATTGCATTTTCAAATATTATTTTTATATCTTTTGAAAGTATGGACCCATAAACGTTTGTTTCATAGTTGGGTTTAGCTCACTATTTGACGGGCATCAACAATATATATACCGAATTTTATTCATCTAGCTTTCTTCGTTTCGTTGTTATCGTTTTAACCTGTATTCATGTAAATTTTCTAGCATCCGCAGACAGAGTTCCTCTGCCAGTATTTTGCTCAAAATTTCACAGAAATATACACATTTGGTGTAATGACCACATACCAAATTTCATCTATCTAGATCAAATCGTTTTTGAGTTATCTTTGTCACAGACAGACGGACACTTTTCAGAGTTATGTTTCTCAAACTAAGGGAGGTTTAAAGCGTAGAAATTCATCAAAATCTCAAGTTCGATTTTTTTTTTTTTTTTTGATGATGATTAACTATATCACACTTATGAGAAAGTAAAAAGGCGAAGTTGCACTGCCACGAAAGCGAATGTGTGATTAGAAAATAATTTACCTGGTTATGTTGTTAATGTGATTGTGATACTGTGGGATTTGATTCATGCACAGTTCATTTATGCAGTGAATGGAACGAGTGCGAGACTTTTAAGATGAAAGTTTTAATGTCCAGAATAATTCATGCTTAATGCATTTTTTTTTCTTGTGATTCAGACCTTGAGATGCTTCATCCTTTACTCTATTTTAATTGTAATGATGATGAGATTACCTCATTAAATGGTAGGTTTGAATCACGGGCGATTCATATATCTTTTTGCATTATCCCGTTATTCATAAACTGAACGTAGGTGTGTTTCATGTGCATCTCATTCTGCACTGAATGGCAACTTTTGCTATCATTCAAATGTGGGCTATATTGCATTTAACTGGTTCAAAAAATTAAATAGAAAAAAATCATGAACATCAGGATTTTTTTTATGAAGGATAACATTCAAATTAAACGCAATCAGCATGACCGATGAACCAGCTGGTCACTAAATATTGCTTATAAATGAGTAAATGCATACACATTTTCACAGAATTGCAGAAATAATATAAAATAAATTGAGATAAATCATTGACAAGCTGTTTAATTTAAATATTTGGTGAAATATGAAGTCAAATGGGTCCATTTATTAAAGGAGGAACCACGTAATACGTAATTCAGCCATAGATTGAATCCACTCTTGCCTTTCAGTGAAATTTTATTTAAAAATTATCACTGATTCTTCATTTTTCTTCCATTTTTAATCCCAGATGAGACAGGGATGTATTTTATGGCAGAAGTAGAGTGCAGTTCTGTCTGACGTGTAGCCATTTCTAGCTTGCGATATCATTGACACAATAAAATGGACGTTTCGGCTGCAGCTGATACAGTTGATGAAATTCTGATTCGTGATGTTTAGCGATGACATCCATTTTTTTAAATGAATGTATTTCTACCAACTAATAGTTAATGTAAGAAATGCATTTGGCCAATCTTATCATAAAGAGAAACAGGAACAGATGCTGCCTCAAGACCAGAAGGAGTGGGCACCCGAAAACTTTCTCGCGTACTCTCTCATAAAGGTGTTATCTCAAAAAATGCCTTACATGGCATGTCACTATAACATTTACTAAATATTAACATCTGGCTTGAATTTAGCATTTTTACTGATTCAGTCGGGTAGACTTTGGCGTGTATTTTGGCGATGAATTCCTGGCAACCGGTGAATAGTATCGGAAAATCTAATTTGTGCCTTATCCCAAGTTCTTATTACCAAGCAACTGAAACGAAAATTTGTTGCATATCTACGGTTATATCAAATTCGGTAAGTGGTTCTGTGACTACTTAAGGTAGGTTCTGTACTACTTTTTGAGTAATCTCGTTTACGTGCTACTGAAATATCGCGTTACACAGCGGCAGGGGGTCGATCCTTTATTTGATTTAGATCAAAGTTTGTTTTATGTCTACTATATAGATAAATCTGTGTCTCGAATTATATCGATCTAGTTGCCTTCGTTTTGTATTTATCGTGTTAACTTCTATTCGGAAAACTGGATTAACAAATTTCTCCGAACGAATTTAGCTCAAAATTTGATAAAAATCTGAAACTTTGGAGTAAAGCTAGCATACCAAATTTCATCCTCCTAGCTCGAAATATTTTTGAATTAACTTTGGCATAGACGTGCAGACATGACGCCCAAAATGTGTATTTCCAACCCGAAAAGGACTGAAACCTGAAGATTCGTCAAAATCTGGAGTTCGATTTTTTTTTTTTTTTTTTTTTTTATGATGATTGCAGTACTTTCTCTCTACCTCGCATATGAGAACCTTCATCTGCATCGTAAATTGTTGCTTCTGAATTAAACAGAAGACGCCTAACTATCCAAAGCAAATGCATTGCTGTTTTTTATTGTCTTTTTTCATGATATAATTTTACTTTAGTGCATTGCATTGCTATTAATATCATTGTTTTTCTTTTCCATATCCCGTGAGATGGATGCTCTGCTCCCAGCATATGCTACTGGATGGATGTGAATGCTGGCTTTTGCGACAGGCATGCCATGTTCGTACTACCGAGTGATAAAGCTTGTTGAAGAAGGAAAACTGACATTCTACGTTGGACTGGCCTGGCGAGAATTTTCGAAGAAATTTGAAAGGACAAATGGCTTCGTTTATCATGAATGAACAAACTCGGTGTTTTTTCTCGGCTTTTTTTGTGGACGTTTTGTGAAGAATTATGACTTTTTTTTTTTTACGAACTCAATCATCTGAATTTTATTCGACACACTTGGGAGAGACATATTGAATATTCTCTACTCTTTTTCAAATGTTTGTATGTATTTTTTCATTGTTATCAAAATCAGATTGATATTAATTGTATTCAAATTTGAACGAAAGCTACTTCGCTACTCTCCTACAAAAGAAAATGGAGAGATCTTTCGGTGGCCAGTCAAAGCCTCCTGTCAACCCACATCTCTCGCATCCAGACGCCGTTATTATGAGCTGGCATGCGACTGCTGTGGGGTTTCCATGCGAGCGCGTTGTTTGTGTTCGTTTATTCTCCATTGTATACGCAAACATTAGAGATTCGCTGTTATTTACTAGTATATCTTTTATACTTTTCTCCTTCCAACTGATCTTGCATAACGTTATCGAATCGTTTTCTCCATTCACAGGATTGTTTCCTGTCAAATTCCCTTATAAAAAAAGTTACATTACTTCATTTAGGAGAACGTTGATAAATTAAACCAAACCGCAATAAACCCCCTTTTTTATTGCTAGTTTAAAAGGTCCTTTGTTTTAATACTAAGCACATCATACTATTGTAAGATCAGATTTAATTGCAAGTTCCATTGCCATTTATTTAATTTAAAACGCACCGAGTAGCGTCGGATGCGTTCACTTAAAAAGGAGATTTATAATATGAACCTCAAATTTTTTTTCCTCCTTAATTGCAATCCCAATCGTTTTTATACATTCCCTATCAGCATCTACATTTTTAATTCAGGTACAGCGCTGAAATTGCCCTTTTAAATCATTTACATTTTTTAATTGTTCCATTTCATTTTTTAAACGGTAGGATTAAATAAATGTCAAGTTACTGTTTGATTTTAGTAGGAAAACGAAAACAGCGATTTTAACTTGAAATATAAGAATTCGAATTTCTCATATCGTGCGCATGGTTTCAACTTGTTCACCCCCGTCGCATACAATTCCAAATAATATTTCAATCGGGATGTGTCATGGCATGTCATTAGAAAGTTAGGTAGATTCGTATGTCAAAATCAGCTTCGCTATACTCGTTCTATTTATCACTCGGATCTTTTCATTATAAATTGTCTCGCTTTCCTTCTACATCGTCAGCTTTTGCGACCTGTGGCTGAGGATTTCTAGTTTAATATAACTAAATATTCCTCTCACATATATATTTCATTTTTTATCACTTGGCTGTATGAAGTAAATAAGTTTTGAAATGACAATTTACATTAAAAACGTATTATGAAAATAAGGGGAAAGAGAACCCGGAACAGATGCCATTTTTTCTAGCTGTTCATTCGTGAATGATATAAATTTTTGTAATTTAAAACTCAATCTTTCAGTACGAGAAGGCTGAATGTAAGAGAGCTGAAGCGAAAAATATCTCGATGCATTATAAAATGTCAATATGTCATAAAATGAAATTATGTTGTCAATCTACATTGCTATCTTATCCATATTCTATTTGCAATCTACGCAAGGTTCTAAATTAGTAAATTATTTAGAATTAATTAGAACAAGTTAGTAAAAGTCGGTATTCGCAAATACTCATTACTGGACTGCCATACTAATCGAAACCGGGCCAGAAACAAAAATTATACAAACATAAATTTGTGAAAAAAAATGCTTGCATATTGCTCTTTTTATTTCGCTTTTACAACTAATTTTATTTAGTGTGATTATTTTGAATCTAAAAGATAAAATAACCTGCAGAGGAGGGAAATGTCTGTTACTTGGGAGTCAACTGAAACCTGACCTGGATTTAGAACATCGGTTCACACCACAAAGAAACATGCCAAATATTTATATGTCCAAGACTAAATCGAGAGAGGTTCATTTTAAAATATATAGATATATAGTATGTATAACAAATGTAAGACAATACCAAACGGTAAAACCTATGCACAATATAAATGAATATTTTCTTTGATTTCACAATGTGAAAGCGAAAAAAACGTTGTTATATTTTAAAAAATGAGGATAAAGGATAACACACGGAACTTCATTCATACATTAAGCGAAAATCAATTGTCTCGAACAACAACAAAAAATGAGCAAACTAAATAAGTCGGGGAAAAAAATTAACTCGAAAGTACAGACATGTATTTATATATAAATTTTAAAATAAAATGCTAAAAATGCGTGAAACTTTTTTGAGCAATTTCATATGAATTTATAAAAGCAGAAAAAGAATTAAATTATGATGCACTTTTCCGTTATGCAATACTTAAAGTGAATACTTGCATATAAATTTAAAAAAAAGAAAAGAATTGCGTATGAAATCAAAACTAATTACAAAGATTTCTTCTATGAAATTTTTGTAGCTATAATTTGCCATTATCAGTCAGTCGCTGGACCTTTTTACTTATAACCTTTTCTAGGGACGTATGCTTTGCACCAAATTCGTCCATATTTTCATGAAGATATGTAGGTTGGTATAAGTTCTGACACATTTTTCAACAGAAAAAAAAACTCGGATGCCTCCATTCCTTATCTCACCCAAATTTCGTGCGATTTGATTTTTTCCCCGAATATTAATTAATCAAATTAATTTATTAATCAAATTACATTTATCTCGTAAGTAAGTAGTTCGTTTTTCATAAGTCAGTTTCAACTCTAAATTATTTTAATATACCAAAATTTTTTTAAAAAAAATAAACTTTTTAATAATTCAAATAATGTTTAATTTTCAGAGCTCATAATTTCTTCCTCAGTTTGCGAAGTCCCGCGGCGTTTACCTTATTACGACGAATTAGAAATGGAACTGTGAGAAACTTTCTTTTAAGGTATCTGTCTACCTAAGGAGACGAATTTTTGAAAAAATCCCTCTCATGAGCTATTTCAGTTCATATTCTAGAACAATGTGATTGCAAATAATGAAAAATATTGATCAGGAAATTCAGTGCCAATTGAGATTCTGTAAAATGAGTCAATTTGAGTAAAAATTGCAACAAAAAGCAAAGCACTCTACCAAGAATTCAACTGCACATATTCCAATTATTTTCATACACAACACATTTACAACTATGGTGAAGGGAATGAACTAGAATTTAAGGAATATGTGCATTTTCAATAAAGTTATAGCCAATCGAGTAATTCTATATTGAAAATTTCACAAAATTCGATGTTGAAATTTACATTAGATAGCTCTGAATGAAATTTACATTAGATAGCTCTGAAAGAAGGGCTAGTCGGTTCGAAGTTTTATCCCTAGTTTATTGCCTGTGGAACACTTAAGGTATCATACGTGCAAAATTTCAAGGTAATATATTAATAAGTTTTTAAAATATCATGTTTTACGTATAAAATTTTTAATAATATTTGTAAATATAAACAATGTTCCAAAGGAGATGCAATTGTCAATCCTTTCGGCATTAAAGGTATTCAAAACGTATTCTAATACGCGTAGCTTATTGATGGAATATACAAAATAAATTTCAATTCAGGGAGGCACGTATTTGATAAAAGGTTGGAAAACATTCAACCGGTTTCTTTTTCAGCTACAGTGATTTATAACAAATCACATATCTCGGTTGCTATTTATCGTAGAATTAAAACAAAGACAGCTTTGGAAGCCCAAATAAATGTTTTTTAAAATAAAACAATAAAAAATGTGTGAATTTTGACTATAAACTGCCTGTTAAACATAGACAGATACCTTGAAACCGTCCTCTATTGTCCCCTTCATCGCAAAATCGAGTGCCGAGAATTCAGCCTAAAGCAGAAGCAGAAAATTTAAATTTAAAACATAAATTCTAATTCTATCTAAGTGTTTAATGAACATACTGCTTATCTGCATGCATTTTTATTTTGGAAACTGGATTATTATGTTTAGAAATTACACTTCTAAATGTACTTCTAGTGCTTAGTTTAACCCTTCAACTGCGGACATGCAACTGAAGGGTTTAAGATTCTTAATACAAGATTTTGACATCTAAAAATTGAATTCAATTTATCGATATTCATCGAAAAATTTTATTTTATGAAATGAACTATTGGAATAATTGTAGCAACTATAGAATTGGTTTGAAGTATAATATACAAAAAAAAGAGTAAAAGTATGCTTTCATCGTAAGCGAAAGTAGTCTACGATTCTATATACTATTAACTATTCCTAGCTTCAAAACGGATGGGTCGTTGGTCTAAAAGCACAATGCCATCCATCAATGTGAACGATTTCTGTTCCAGATCTTGACATCTAAAGATTGAATTCTTTTTATAAATATTCATCGTAAAATTGGATTTTATGAAGAGTAACTATTGCAATAATTTGTAGTAACTGTGGAATTAATCTAGACTCTAGAGTACAATATTCAAAATAAAAAAAATTAAAACTTTTTATCGGCTCCGGCATTCGAACGAACGACCTCGAAAATGCAAAGAAAAAGCTCTGAAGCTATGCTCCTCAAGCTACACATTCAACGAAAGCCAACTAGAGCTAAGATTCTATATAGAATTCATAATTCCCAGCTTGAAAATGCCAAGGCCTCTGGTCAAAAACGAACGATTTCTGAGCATGTGCAAGATCTTGTCACTTAAAATTTCAATTAAATTTATAGATATTTTGAAGAAAAGGAGGAATTCATGGCCATTGTAGAATTCATGTAGAAAAAGCCATTTAAGAAAAAGAAAAATATATAAAATTATTCGTCGGTAGTGAAACTCGAACTGTAAATCGGCAAAAAGCAGTAAAACGCCTTGTCGCTCTATTCACCATGCCACTCTTCCCTCCACCGTCGGAAGGATCCAAGATTCTTATTACGAATAAATATTCCTAGTTTGAATGTTATGGTCTTTTGGTCCAGCAGCACAATGCTAAGAATTGGAAAGATTTCTACGAATTTGAAGAACTTGACACTTAAATTTTTAATTAAATTGAAAGATATTTTGAAACAAAATTTTATTCTGAGAAGTATAAAATGTGAAAAATTCAGAGTGACTCTATAACTGTTAATACTCATAAATAAATAAAAAAAGACGTAAAATATATATAACTAAGTGTCAGTATCAAGATTCGAACTAAAGACAAACTTCACATACCTCTAGCGCCAAAGGAGTCTAAGATTCTTAATGTGATTAACGATTTTTGGTTTCAAATATGAAATATCTGGAAGAAAACCACAGTGGTAAGAATATTAAGAATATCTGCGCGTGTGCAAATCTTGACAGTTAAATTTCAATTAAATTTATAGATATTTTGACGAAACATTTTATTGTGGATGTACAAGAAATCGAAAATTTCGTACTAACTGTGCAATGAGGATGGAAATTCAAATTTAAAATGAATAAAAAATAAGAAAAATGTATAAAGCCTTTCGTCAGTTTCGAGACTCGAATGGAAGATCAGCATAAAGGTGTGAAATGCCATGTCGTTCTATCCAGCAGCCTGCCCAGTTTTCAAGCGATCGGGATGTCTAAGAATACGATTAACCATTCCTAGTTTCAAATATGATAGGCTTCTGTTCTAAAAGAATAATGCTAATAATACGAGTAGTAATTCATAGTAACTGTTGAATTAGTATGGACAAAAAAGAGAAAAAAAAATATTAGGATCCATTCGTTGGTTTCAAGATTCGAACTGAAGTAGAGTGAAACACACCTTGCTCCATCTACTCAGACACAAACATTTCAAGCGGCCGGGAGTTCTAAGATTCTTAATATGATTACCCATTCCTAGTTTACAATACGATGTCAGTCTCGTATAAAAGCACAATGCTAATGTTAGGAATAGTTACCAGCACATGTGCAAGATCTTTCTACTTAAAATTCATATATTCCGAGAGCAGGTGAGGATCTAAGATTCTTAATAAAACAATCCAATTCAAGTTCCAAATACTTTCAGAATCTTGTCTAAAAGTGCAATACTAGGAATACGACAGATTTCTGCGTATTTGCAAGATCATGACACTTAAAATTTCAATGCAATTTATGGATAAAATGAAACAAAATTTTATTTTTCAAGCGTAAGGTTTAGAATCATTTGTAGTAAAAGTTGAATATTCGAAATAAACTAAAAAGAAGAAATATGTATAAAACATCGGTCCGTTTTGAGACTCGAACAGAAGACCACTACAAAACAATTATAGAAGAAAAACCTATGAAACTGTCAGTTGAAAAGGAAACTTGAACGGATGACCTGTAACACTAAAAAAAAAAAGCAACCCACCCATCCATCATTCAAGCAGCAGAGAGCTCTAAGATTCTGAATGCGATTAACAATTCCTAGATTGAAATATGATGGCTTTTTGGTCTAAAAGCTCAATGCTAAGAATGATTAAATGAAAGAAAGAATTCTGCATTTCTTTTTATTGATTTTCAATATTATTCTCCATACTAATTTTGCAGTTGCTTCGAATTATTCCAAAATTTTTACTTCAGAAATAAAATTTTAAGTTAAAACATTTATATATTCATTTGAAATTATAAGTATCAAGATCATGCAGAAATCATTCCGATTCTTAGCATTGTGCTTTTAGACCAGACTCCCACCATATTTGATGTTTTTTATTCTATTCATAAGGAAAGTTCTTTTTTTTTTTTAAGTTCATGATCATAATTGTATCAAACTTTCATTAATCATTGTTTTAAATTTTAAGATTCTAAAATCATTTTTATGTCTTACTTACGCAATATTATCTTTACACATCTGTGTTTATAATTTAATAAAGGAGTGCTTTTTAATATCTTTTATACTTTTACGATTTGATTGGAAGAGTATAGCCAGATATGGCTCTTCCGCCAATAAACCAAACCAAACCCACCGTATTTGAAACTTATCTTAGCATCTTCATCTTAGACCCCTCGTACGCTGTATGATATATATAGCTTGTTGGATAGCGCGGCAGGCAGAAACGCAAATATTTGCTGGTCTTCATTTCGAGTCTCGAAACCGCAAAATGCTTTTATATATATTTCCTCTTTTTTGTTTCTTTTTAATATTTTTCTGAATACTGATTCTATAGTTCTCCTGATTTATTCCAAAGCTATTAATTCAAAAATAAAATTTTGCGTTAAAATATTTATATATTTGTTTGAAAATTTAAGTGTCAAGGCCATGCACATGAGCAAAAATGATTCTTATTCTCAACATTGTGCTTTTCGACCAGATTCCCACCGTATTTGAAACTTGAATTGGATTGTCGCATTAAGAATCTTGGACCTCCCGCTCGTTGTAGAGATATGTGGCTTGGTGGGTAGCGCGGCAAGAAGGAACACATATTTTTGCTGGTCATGAGTTCGAGTCTCGAAACTGCAAAATTCTTTAACATATTTTTTACTTATTTTGAATATTTTTCTGAATGCTAACTCTGTAATTCTCCTGATTTATTCCAAACCTATTAATTCAAAAACAAAATATTGCGTTTATATATTTGTTTGAAGTTTTAATTGTCAAGTCCATGCACATGCACTGTAATGATTCTTATTCTCAGCATTGTTCTTTTAGATGAGACTCCCACCGTATTAGAAATTTTAATTGGATTGTCGTATTAAGAATCTTAGTCTTCTCGCTCGTTGAAGTGATAAGTGGCTTGGAGGGTAGTGCGGCAGGTGCCGCTGTAGTGCTATGTGCCTATTTTAGCATTATCACGTGACACGAACGAGACAATGGCAAATGATTGTCTAATTGTGACAACTATTTATCGCTGTCCAACTGCCTTCACGTGATCTTCATGAGGTAGGCGTGACCTTCTTTTCCTCGCAATAGTTGGCTTCGAGTAAACGCTGTTCTAATAGTTCTCTTATGAAGTATATCCAAGATGAAAACACCAGCACTTGACTGCAATTTGTGTATCTATTGACCGTACGCTTGCTATAACACTTCATTGCAAGATCTAACTAGAATTAGAAAACAAAATCTTGAAACTGGCTACTTTTTGAAAACTATTTGAAATTAGCTTTAGCACTGATATTTATTGTTGTTATTCTGATTGGTAATCTACAGAGATGGTTATCAAACGCGTTCGCATAAAACTGATTTCTATTACATTTACTTATTTGAACCCTTTTTTCCCGTTTTAATCTTGTTCATGAGCTATGGAAGCTCTTTGCTCTTTGCCTGCTTTTAAGGATTCTCTCAGGTAAGACGAATTTTTTGCATTCTTTATGTATTTATCTGCATATATATATACATCTTAATTTAGAATTGTTTAATTTCCATTCATTGTATTTATAGTGTAAAAAATGGCGTACTTTTAAACCTAATTTTATTGATCGTTATACAGAACTCGCAGGATTGGTCTCCCTGAAACTTTCTAGTGCCTTCATACGCATAAGATTGTGAGCCTTCAGTAAAATTGCAAATATCGTGCATGGAACTAGCGAATGATAGTTACGAAATATAGATCTTTAGAATCCATCTAGAATTTTCACAGATTCTATCGCCAGAATATTTATTTTGAACTCATTTCTGGAGGCCGATTAAGACCAAATTTTGATGCGAAAATGACAGCCTTTGTTAGACGATAACATATCATATTTCACTGCGTTGACATGCATGCGATAGAACAAACATACAGACTGTAGATCGTTTGACGCATTTGGTTCAGAATTTGATAAGTATTCATTTTTTTAGATGCTAAACCTGGGTACTAAATTTTTTTTTTTTACCTAGTTCTTTATGTTTTGGAGTTACTAAATTATGAGTTATATTTGTATATGAAAAACCAGATAGATAGACTTTTGATGAATGATTTCATTTTACCATTGATAGAAACTTACACATTTTGTAGTAATTCCATATACCAAATATCAACGATCTAACCATATGTGTTTTTGAATGACCTTATTCTTAGACATGTCTTTTCCGAGACAGGCGGGTCTGAAACATGGAACTTCATCAAAATTTGGGGTTCGAATTTTTTAATGGTGACAGTATTTCGTATAAGAGAACGAGAAAAACATACTACGAATACTAAGAGAATATTACATTACATAACGAACTATAGGAACATTCATTGCATCATTTCGAGTACGGCTTTTAAATATTCTATTATGTTTTTAACGCATTTATTCTATGCGATATATATTATGACACCAAGAAAATGTGAAAAAGAACCATTTTAGATTTCCCTTTAGGTACTAGAATTTTTACCACACTTTAAAATTTAAGAGTGCATAATTCTACTTATAGATGTGAACATCAAATATACGTATGTAATATATGCCTTCAAATGAAAATTATAATATAAAGCCTTAAATGTGGCTTTACGCATTGGGATCATTCTATGCTAACTATAATTTTGATTCTAATAATTGTGAATTTTTATTCTGGTCATTTGGACTTGATTAACTATTGCATTTTTTATTTGATAATGTGTGTGATATTTTATTATATTTCTTTATTTTCTGAATTTATATTTTAATGAGTCATTTAGATCCGATGATTTAAAAATCACATAAATTAAAGGGTAACTTCAAACTTACAGAAATAAGATTCTAAACAAAAATTAGTGGTATTTTATTTTTTTTAAAAATACGTTTCAATAAATAAAAGCAATAACCCTAAGAAGTTGATTGCAAATGCAAAATTTATTTATTTTAAAACTAAATATCCACAACACATTATAAACATACAATACACATTGTAATTCTAAAAAATTGGGCTTTAAGTTTTTATTAATTGATTCAGTTTTAAGTATTTCATTTAAATTACAATTTTTTTTTTTTATTTTAGAAAAATATTTGGAATGTAGTGATAACCTTTCAAATTTTTAACGAAATTTCTTTTTATTTCGGCAGATAAATAATAAGTATTTGGTATTCAAGTGAATATTAGTATATTTCTCTTTCCGAATGTAAGTATGATTTAATAAAATATTTTTTTTTTCTGAAATTATCACCCTTGAAATTCCTCAAGATTTATAATTGGTTATAATGCCTCTTTGATAAAGATAACTGATAAAAAGGAATATTTTTTGGAGATTTATTATTATTATTTTAAAGATTATAATAACTCTCAAATTGATTTTTTTTTAAATTTAGTATTTGACGAATCTTATAATTTCAAGTAAAGCGTTTTCCAAATAAGAATAGGGTGAACATAATTTTTCATTTTTTTTCTCATTATTTTAGCCATTATACAATTTCAATAGAAAAGTCAGTTGTAGGGAGGGGGGAGGATATCACATGAATCTTTAGCTTTTAATCAGGCCATTAATAAAATTATCTTTTGTATTCTTTCGGTTTTTAATGTTTCATAGAGTTGCCGTTTTTCACATATAAAACTTATTCCAAAAGATTAAAGAAAGCATCGCCGCTGATTTACCCGAAATGCTATTTTGTATTCATACTTCGAACTTTCAAACAGACTATACAAATTTCTATTCTTTCTTTCACAATTTTATTCTAATCCAAATCCAGGTGGCAGTGCAAATTGTTAGAACGTTAACGTTGCTTTTATAAAACAGATAATGTCTTTTTTTTATTATTCAATTTGCATCACTTGTTTGTAATTAGCTCTTTGTTTAAGATCAATTAGGAAAGTTTATTATTTTTTTAATGTGACAAATACAGCTCATAAAAATTTCTCTGTTAAATCCATCTTTATACAGAAAGTACTATTATATCAGTAATTAGATAAAATTTTAAAAAAAGATTGCTCTAAAAATAGCAACAATATCAAAAGTTGTAACATTTGCAAAATTTATATAGAATTTTTTTTAAATAATGGAATATTCATCATTTTTCATCATGGAATAAGAATTTTTCGAAATATCAAATGTATCAATCTTTCAAATTTAATTTCGATATGGATGCACTATATGATTAGAAAACTAAAATTTTCCCTTCTAAAATTTCACAACCAGAATGCGTTCTTATAGCTGTGATTATATATAATGGATGGACAAAAGTATCAAACATCTCTTGAAATGATATTTGGAAAGAAAATGCTGACGCAAACTATACGGTGTCCTTAATACTTTGCGCAGTCAATCATTTTCGGAAAATTATTCTGTAAATTTGCAATTGCTTCATGTCAGAGTTGCAATGTTCAAACTTCGCAAAATTTGGAGCTGACTTGGCAGAGTGGGGATGCTTCCGTAAGCAGAGTAAAAGAAGTGTCTAGTGTTTCAAGAGACACTGTATCCAAGATTTATTCTGCATACTTGAAAAAGAAAAAATATTTATTTGCTAAATCACGACGCTGATAAAATTCTGAGCTCGGGGATCGTGACAGACAAACATTAACTCTAAACCTGCCGCGTTCTGACCACTTTCCAATGGTAGTTAGTTCCAATACGTCGGTGAAATGCCGGTCTGTTTAGTGTTAAGCTGGAATGTGAGAAAGAAGACACCACAGCTGCTACTGAAATGAATGCCATTCTCAAAAACTTTGAGAGCACCAAATCAAAAGGGAGCTCCATGAACAGGGTATTTCAAGCCGAGCTGCGATTCAAAAACATTCATCAGTGATTGTAATGTCAATAACAGGGAAAGATGGTATAAAGTTATAAAGCTTGAATTCTGGTGCTATGAAAAACAGTATTTGGGTTGGATGAGTCTTTTTTTTTTCCACTTTTAACTAGTGTTGTTTCCCCGATTTGCCGAATTTATGTATAGTGGATTCCATCTCAAATCTATAATACAGACAGCTTGTTACCAAGAATGAAACATTGAGGGGAGTTCTTTGTTGATTTGGGCAGCTGTATCGTGATGGTTTTCTGGGAGCCTCGTGATTACTCAGCAATAGCAGATTATTCCGAAGACTGGATGTAGATGAACATTTTGGCTAACCAAGGCCTTTCCTTGGTGCAAAATATGTTCCCTAATGGCAATGAGGTCTTATAAGACAGTAAAGCCCCTGTTTTCATGGCTCACATCGTCTAGTATTGGTTTTCTGAGCACTAAGATGATTTTTTGGGGGCTCCACAATCGCTATACATCAATATTACTCAATCTTTGTAGTCTGCATTGGAGAAGAGAGTATGTGACCTCTATCCACTAACATCATCGCTGTCTGAACTTGTCCCCGCTTTGCAGGGGAAAAAATGGAACAAAATTTCCTTGGCAAATCATACAGAACCTGTAATGATCCATCTCTAGAAGAATACAAACTATTTTGATTGCCAACGGTTGGCCTGCACCCTATTAGGCAAGGAAACGTGATTTTAGGGGGTTGTATATATTCGTCTCTCTCTTATCTAATAGTAAATATTAATTTGAAAACGGTGGTGTCCATTTCTTTCAGAAACGTAGCTTTAATTTTGACCTGAACTGAAATTGAATGATGAGGTAATTCATTAAAAAAAAAATGAAATTCGAGTTTTAGGCATTACTTTTGATTTTAAAAAAAAACTCACCACTTTCCTTCGTTAAAAAGTTTTACGAAAAAGTCGAAATATTTTCTAAATTGGACTATATTTCTGAATTTGCGATTCGGCTAGAAAAAGCATATTGCAAAAATTGGAATCAATTCCCCACGTAGCTCTCCGTCTCTCTTCAGCAGCTTTCAGGCCATTCCCTGTTAAAATCTTGTGTGTTAAAATCTGTCTAGGCACAGATGAAAGAAAGCGTTATAAACAACGAAAACTATTTTAAGAAATTGATTTTTTTAAAAAAAATTTATAATAAATATAGCCAAATGTATAAGATAAACTTCAATACAAATTCTTAACTTTTTGCATTTATTTTTTCAGTTTAATTTTAACTAAAAGATTTCAATTCAAAAATAATTCCTTTAAAATCATTTTAAGGAATGACTACAGTTAATACTATACTCACACTAATCATAAAGTCATTTCAATTATTTTCAAACACCTGGTTTTTAATAAAATTAGAGCCATGGCGCAGGAAAATATTTTTATATAGACAGTTAAAAATTTTATATATATATATTAGTGAATACATTTATAGTTGGATCAATACAAATTCAACTTCATCCAATTCTAGTACTTAATTACGACAAAATATGCAAATTTTCTATATTAAAATAAATCCAATACTTATAACATTTTTGAAAATTTCAATCGATCGTCAATGAGTTATAAATAACTGCAACGTTTGAATTCCGAATCTTATAATTTTTGATTAGTTTAAATGATATGTCTCCTGAATGTGATTTTATTTTTATTTACAAATAATCGTGAAAATAAAAGGATGCATTTTGAGATCTTATTTTATATCGTTATGTCGCCTGAAACGACAGATTTTTAAAAAGACATTAACATTTCTTAGAATAAGATTATCATATTTAATAGATGAAATGAAAATTAGAATAAAGGTTACTGGGTGAGCTTTTGCTGCGTTTCTAGGAATTTAAATAACCTCTAAATATTTTTCCTTGTACATTTCCCGCTATTTTTGTTCGATTTTTCTATTTTTTTTTTTTATATCAAGGGATTCTTTATTAAGTAAAACATTTAAAAAAAAAAAAACCTTCAAAACTGAGTGCTGCATATATATAATTGGATGAAAATAAGTAAGATAATTCGTGAGATAAGCATAAATATTTAAATTGCCCCCCAATGAAAAGTTCCATTTAAATATTTTTAAGAAAATGTGCATCACAGATGTATGAATTTTTTTTCTTCCGTTAAGGCAATACGAAGTGATCGAATATTTTTTTGATGGAACGTACAAGAATTTCATAGGATTTCCATGCAAGGGCAAGTATATCTCGTAAGAAATTCAACATTTTAATGCCATAATGATGCAACATTTTTTAAACATCATAATTGATAATAGCGATCCCCTTTGTTTTAATTTTCTTATGTGAACGATCTCATTATTTATATGTATATATATATATATATATAATATTAGCGGTATTTCTGTAGAATTGTATACAACATATATCAATTGAAATTGCAAGAAATATTGAGAAAAAATTATTTTTTGGATAACTCCTACTGCTTAGTATCCATCTTTTCACCTTCACTGAATAACATTTCAATTTTTTTATTGTCCGATTCAGGATATTCCTAGGGATAGACTTTTATTTATGATGAAAGTCCTAGAATTATAATCATCATAGCAATTCATTAAGCGTTTATTTTTAAAATTGG